>NW_019268519.1:4980045-5047430 GCF_002738365.1 Cucurbita moschata | reverse complement strand
AAAAAAAAAAAAAAAAAAAAAAAAGAGTTATATTAATGCAGAGAAATAAATTAGGTATAATAAATATTAAAAAAAATTACCTGAAAAACTCCAACCGCCCGATTGAACTGAGATTCAGGCATCAAAAGAATCACCGATACAGAAAACGTGTGCCCTACCGGAATCCCCAAATTCTTCGTCTTCTTCGTCTTCATTCCACCTCTATAATCCACTCCATACAATGCCCTAGGGCGCGCCACAGTGTAATCGAAGTTCAAATTCCCCCTCCTTGCCACCGGTTCTTCGATCCAGAACCTAATCGCCACCGCGCTCACACTCGCCGCTGTTGCCAGAAGCAGGATCATGACCATGCACATGAACGCCGCCGCCACAAGGCCGTAACTCAGTCTCCTCACTGCTAGCCTCACCCTATGCGCCACGGCAGAGGGGGATTTTCGGACGGCGTACTCGACGGTTGATTTCGCTTCTTCTGCGCGGCGGAATGATTCCGAGATTAGGGATAGGAGAGTGGAGATTGGAGCGATGAGGAAGGCGATTGCGTGGTAGATTAAATCCGCTTGGAGGAATACGATTTTGTTGAATAAATCGGAGGGTTTCGAGATTAGCCGGCCGGATTGTTGGAGTTCGTCGTCGGGATCCATGGCGGACTGTGAGAGAGTCGAGAGAGTCGGGGAAACAGAGGGAGGAATTTTGAAGAGACGAAATGTGGTGGTTTTCACACGTGTAAGAGATGCATGTGAAGGGTGAATGACGTGGCGTTTGCCATTTGCCACCTGGCAAAAGGAGTTCAGTTTCATGCGTAAATGCTTATCCTTTGTATTAATTTTATTCCATGCAAAAATTTTGGATTAAATTTTTTTTTTTTTTTTTTGCACAAATATTCTCATTCATCAAATCGCAATTAAAATTTAAATAACACTCCATCTTAATTTTAAACCTTAAAAATGGTTATAATTTTAATTTTGAGTTAAATTACAATTTTTTTCCTATAATCAAGTATTTATAAATACTTGATGTTAGGAATCATGTACCTCTACGATGGTATGATATTATCCAACCGTTGAGTTATGATCATGTTAGCACAGGGTTAGAGTTCATGCGAGGCTCTATCACTGAATTGATACACAAATATAGGGTATCGTTTAGAGTAAGTGTTTTCAACGTGGTCTTAATCTATTGAAACTTAAACAACGAGTAGATTGCAAATCACAGAAAGTGATTGCATTTGCATAGTGTCACAGTCGTACTTTTGTTCTCTTCAAAGCTTGTCATAGTATCAAGATCACAACAATGCACGATTCAAAAAGTACGACCGTGACACATAGTTGCAACCCAAAAGACCCTCTTTTAAATGTCAAACAACAAGTAAATTGCAAACCACATAAAGTGCTTACTTGCATTTACACAGTGTAATAGTCGTACTTCAGTTTTCTTTAAGCATTGTCATGAACCAATCAAGATCACGACGATGCACAACACAAAAAGTACGACCGCGACACATAGCTGCAACCTAGAAGACCCTCTTTTATCTGTCAAACAATTAGTAGATTACAAATCGCAGGAAGTGCTAACTTGCCTTTGCATAGTGCACAGTCGTACTTTTGTTCTCCTTAAACCTTGTCATGATAGTATCAAGATCACGATGATGCACGATTCAAATAGTACGACCGTAACACATAGCTGCAACCCAAAAGCCCTCTTTTAGAAGAATCGCCCACCTGAAATCAGTTCTAAGGACAAAACAAAGATTCAAAATGATCAAGTTTTTCATTAACATGTTGCATACAACAACAATAAAGGCCACATAACGCAGCAGTTCATCATTCAAACCACATAACATAATCTTAATGATAAATATAATAGACATCAACACCATTACTGACAAGCTCTTGCTCATGCTCATGTCTAACAACATCATCCTGCCATCAAAATCTTTGAACAACACTTCTCTAAACAGACAACTCAGTCCGTGAAACCAGAATCCCATCGGTATCAGCATACAGCCACTCCCCATCCATGATCCTTGTCCCGCCCACAGTTATAGGGACGTGCTTCTCTCCAACCCGCTTCTTGTTGGCCTTCATTGGATGTGAAGCCAGAGCCCTGACCCCAATATCGCACCCATTGATTTCATCCACGTCTCGGACACAACCATTCACAACTATGCCAGCCCATCCGTTGTTCTGAGCTTGGACAACAGGATTGCCACCCAATATTGCACACCTCTTGCTACCGCCTCCGTCCACCACAAGAACTCTGCCCTTACCCTTCTCCTCCAGGAACTCACGTACCAACACATTGTCTTCAAACACCTTTAGTGTCACTACTGGTCCTGAAAACACTTGGCGTCGCCCATATATCTGGAAGATTGGCTCCAGGGCTCGTAGTTCACCACTCACAATGAGCTGTGGATTAGCATCACAAACTTCTGCAGTGGTAACCAAGGCCATTTGCTCCAGCACCTTGTGTTTGTAACCAAATATTGAATTCAGTGAACCAGAGATTCTGCTATTTGGTCATTTCTTGAAAGAAAACACAAGTACAAGGACTTTGCTGATAAAAGCACTATCAGAAGCAAGTAAAAACAAAAGGCTTATATGTTCGTGTGCAGTAGAAAGCAGATCATCACAACCAACTTTGAGCCATAGCAAAACAATGTGCAATATCCTCTTGGAAAAGATAGCACACTTATTTGAAGGCTCCTGATCACAAAGGTCAATGACAAGATCAAGGGTTTATCCATGTCATTCTTGTATTTGTTGTTCGGTTCTTGTAAAATGGAGCTCACGAGTTACCAGAAACACAGTTAAAAGTTCAAATTTTCTATACTATTTCAAAAACTAGAACATTTAAATATGAATAATTGTAACCGTTCAAGCTCACTGCTAGTAGATATTGTCTTCTTTGGACTTTCCCTTTCGAATTTCTCCTTGAGGTTTTAAAACGTATCTAATAGAGAGAGGTTTACACGCCCTTATAAGGAATGTTTCATTCTCCTATTCAATTGACGTGGGATCTCACACTAATCCTACTCATCAACATACTCGATAAGATAATTCTCTCATTGCGACATTCCTCAACTTATAAGATTCTACAACCCGGACACAAAGAAGCAGGGTAGCCGTTACAAGGAACTAAGAAGGAACAAAATTATGACTTCCTGAAGTAGACCAAAACTTTTGTGCAAATCATTAAAGATTATTTTATGTCTCTTAAGCCATAAATTCTATCAAACAGCACTAAAGCTGTCACAAGCCTAGATTCTTCCTGATTCTCCACGGGTGAGGAGCTAGAATCAATGTTTTATATATGATATGAGAAACCTGATCCCTTTCGAGTCTTTCATTCTCCACTTTTGTCCATCTCAAATCACTTAAAACGCTACCATAAGAGCAATAAGTCAGTTATAGGCAAATAACCTATAACTTCCGAATCCGAATGCCCATAAAAAGACCTATTGGTCGACCACTGCTGCCTACGATCCTGTCTTAGCTTTGTCCCTAGAACTGTGACCTCATAACATAAACTCAACAACATAGAGTTCTTCACTCGTCTAGGCATCAGCAAGGATAAGTTGAAAAAGGTCAGCAGCTTAAGCCGTAAAGCTTGCACAGTAGAACAGAAAGGAAGAGATGACTTGATCTTCTCCTTGTTATATATCCTTCCAGGGAAAACCAATTTAATCAACCAAAAACAAGGGGAAACCATCTGAAGTTTGCATCCAAAGATTACATTTCGCATTGCTCTCTCATATCTCATTACTCTTCGTAACAATTCAATCCCACCACTAGTAGATATTGTCCACTTTGGCTCGTTATGGATCGCCATGCTTCGTTCCTCTCTCCAATCGAAGTGGGATCTCACAATCCACCCCCCGGAGGCCAGCGTTCTTGCTGGCACACTGCCCGGTATCTGGCTCTAATACCATTTGTAACCGGCCCAAGCCCGCCGCTAGTAGATATTGTCCTCTTTGTTCCGTTACATATAGCCATCAGCCTCACATTTTTAAAACACGTCTCTTAGGGAAAGGTTTCAACACCCTTATAAGGAACGTTTCATTCCCCTCTCCAACCGAGGTCTCCACTCTAGCTCTACTCTCCCTCTATTAGACTAAAGGCATCACTTCTTTCTCACAACTCTTCTAATCATACCCATATTTCTCTTCGCAAATTCTAGCTTTTCAATACAGAAGGTAAGCAATTGCCATAAATATATCAGTTTTGTTCTAGAAAAGAAGAAAAGAAAAAAGACAACAGTTATCAGATGAGATCCCTGCTTCTTGATTATCCATGTACTTTTCTTCTTCTGCCTTAAAGAATGATTACAAAAACAGAGAGCTAAAGGATAAAAAAGCAAGCCAAAAAGCACATAGCCACATACAATGTATTGTGGTGCAGAAATTTCATTCGGGAAAAAGTAACATCAAATCCAAATCAGACAAGTGGCAAGATACATAGGAATGCGAAGAAATTGATGAACAGAAAAAGATCAACAATAGTCATTAAATCAACACAGAAATGATTGATCCCATTAATCCTCAATCTCCACGATCCAACGTTTAGAGTAAATAAACAAACAAGACAACATTAACAATGGAATTCACAGATCTAAACAAAAACCCATCTGAAATCCGAGAAAACGAACATAACCAACATGATCAAACCCAATTAATCAGCGTCAGAAACACAAACTTCACTCATTTCTAACCTGAACAACAACAAAAATGAAAAAAATAAAATAAAAGAAACATTGATTTTGAGCGAAAATGAGCTTGAAACAACTGAGAAGAACGGAAATCTGAATCGCGCAAATCTGAAACAGGAAAAAACCGAAATAAAATCGAAAAATGAAAAGGAAAGAGAGAATGAAATACCTTAGGAAGATGGGGCGGAAAGGGAGTGTTGAAGGTGTAGAGGAAGGAAGAAGGAGATGGGGGGATTGAAGAACAAGTGAGAAAAGCAGAGGAAAAGATGGAAGACGATGGAGTGAAAAGGGAAGAAATTCTGAGGAATCAGTTTGTTATGTGAAACCCAATTATGGCACTCACCTTCTCCTAAATATAACTAAATCTTCCCTCTTTCTTTCCTTACTTTTTTTTTTTTTTTTTAGAATATTATATCATCCATCCAATAAAAAAAAAATTAGAATATTGAGAAGAAAATTAGTGTACGAGATGAGTATCAATGCTACTTTCATTGATAGGCACCATGTCGATGAGTATCAATATTACTTTTGGGCACCATGTCGATGAGTATCAATATTACTTTTAAGCATCATGTCGATGAGTATCAATATTACTTTTATTCTTAGGCAATATGTCAAACTTATTAATTTAAGAATGACATGGTCGATTCGAACATAGTTCAGTGAATAAGATATCAATTATCATCTCAAAAGTTTAGGATCGGATCGGTTATATAAAAATTGATTTTGTTTTCCATTTCAGATGGGTGGACCCCCGAAAAGTATAATTAAAGAATATTTTTAGCACTAATTCACTACTTTAATACAACATCATCATATGATGAACTTTATTATTAGGCTGCCCAAAATGGAAATAATATTCTTTGTTTATAAACCTATTATCTTTCCTTAAATCAGTGAACGTGGGACAAACATATTTTCGATTATATTTAAGATATGAATGTATGTATATACATGTAATGGTCCATGCCTGCCAATACTAGATATTGTCTTCTTTGGGCTTTCTCTTTCGGGCTTCCCCTCAAAGCTTCAAAACATGTCTACTAAGGAGCCACGCCCTTATAAAAAAGATATCGTTGATGTGGGATCTCACAATCCACCCCCCTTCAAGGCTTGACATCATCACTGTCACTTGTTCCCCTCTCCAATTGATGTGGGATCTCATGATCCTCCCCCCTTTGGGGTCTAGTGTCTTCGCTGGCACTCATTCCTCTCCATCAATATAGGATCTCATAATCTACCCGTTTCGAGGCCCAACGTTCTTACTGGCATATCGTCTGGTGTCTGGCTCTGATACCATTATGACGATGTGATGATGTTATATGGTGATATGATGGTGATGCATGATAGTATGATGATGTAAGATGCATGATAATGTGCGTGTACTAAATATCATGATGCAATATGACGACAGATTTTCTAAGACACAACATAATTTGATGTTAATGATGATGAACGTATGAAGGCAATGCATGCACGTTACTTAGAGTAATGTATGAATGATGTATAAGGCTATGTCATAAGAATAATTTAAATATGCAAATTATAGGGACCTCATGCATTTTATTTGTTCATATGCTTCCTATTATGATAATGAGTATGGACGCACACACTATGATGATGATGATCATCATCATGTCTCACATGACAGTTACAGGTTTCTAACCTCCAGACGTCCGACTACAAACAACTAGCTCAACTATGATGGATTCGGGGAGAGGGTGCGAACCGCATGGGAATTCACGCTCGCATGTGTGGACCTTGTGTAGGGTACTACACATCCAATTTTGTTTCATTTGAATGGAGGCCAACCCTGTAATGATTTTGGAATTCACGCTCGCATGTGTGGACCTTGTGTAGGGTACTACACATCCAATTTTGTTTCATCTGAATGGAGGCCAACCCTGTAATGATTTTAACCATAAGTCCCTAATCATGAGTTGCAGGTGTTTGCATTCCCTAACCCCAATAGTGAAGTCATTTACTGAGTATTTTAAGAAATACTCAAGTTGTGTGCTACTCTTGTTCCAGGTAAAGGCAAGACAACTTTATGCCGTTGATGATAACATTGCAAGTAAAAACCATGACACATGCATAAGATTACTTTTAATGTTTTATTTAGTATTTCCTTACGTTGTTTTAAAGACGTTTTCAAACATGTAAGTCTATGAGAGTGTTTTATGATAAAGTTTTAGCTGTTTTATTTATAGATAATAGAATATGCTATAAACCGTAACATCTTTAGGTCAGTAGAGATCCAACGTGATTACATTACACTTATTAGAACAAATGTGATACCAATTCAGCTCAAGTTGTAAACAGATGAGTTATAGTCAGGGAAAGTACATTCATGCTCCCCCCATTTGACATCTGAGGGTGCCTTGTATAGCATTCGACCAACCGGAATGATCTGGTCGACCGGGATATCTTCAGCAGGAATACCGAGTTCGTGCAACAGCTTCCGTTGGGCAGCCTTCCTTGCACCTGGTTGTTGTAGATGTAAAGGAAGATCCGTATTAAGGAGGTTCAAAAAGAGTAAGGAGCAGATCTAACGTTTGTTATAGACATACCAAGGGCATCCTCCTCAATTAGATCAGATTCTTTATACAATGGATGGCTGCAGCACGAGTCCGTCCACGCAAGCGGAAACGTCACCTTTTTAGCAGATCGTTGCTTCATAGATAACATAGAATTAACCATGTTAATGACAACCAAACCATAGATGCCATGAAAACAATAGTTCATTTCTGTCAAAAACATCATCAAAAGAAATGCATATTGATTATCACAAACTTTAACTCTTTCCCTAGAAGTTAAGGAGAGATCTTCGTGAAAAGAGACTAATGGCCAAAAGATACAAACTCCAAAGCTTAAAAGGAAATCCAAGCAAGTGGTCGTTCAAGACGATCACCGAAAAGAACTCGAAGAGTATATATAGATCAAACAGCAACCATTTCAGAGACCGTCCGAATCAAACCTAAATAACATACCTGAATAAGCAGTTCATATTTGGAGTTGAATAGAAAGACGCTGAAAGCGCGATGCAGCCAGTTTTTAGATTCGATATTTTCCATCAAGTGACCTGCAGGTTAGATGAGAACATTGGGCATTATCAATCTACGTAGAGCTCAAAGTGGACAATCTTATACCATTGTAAAGGTTCGTGGTTCCTAACAAACCATAGCAAGGAGACAGAGTTCAATCATGACGGTTAGCTTTGTCAGCTTTGTCATAAGAACTTGCTTCAAAGAAATCAATACAGAAAAAGATTTGACTTACAGTTATACTTGGATTCATGACCCACGACACGATCGTTCTCATCCACTAAAATGCATCTGTCCAGCAACATAGGAGGTTGAAAAATATATTAACGAGTTCGATTCATCAGAGACTAAGTTTTGAATTTAGTGGTGATTCAACCAAGACAAAGATCTCAAACTTGAATTCCTGCAACATTTCTTACTTGCAGATCAATGGGTACGGTGGGATCATAGTCTTGGTCATGCCCATTATTCAAACTCAAACATTGTATCACACAAATTAACCAGATGGGTTCCTTGTTCAGCCAAGGATCCAAGAAATTTTAAGCATCAAATCACCAAGAACCTCAAATGAAATGCAATTAGACTGGTTTCAAACACTTGATCGACAACTTCTCATTCCCTTTCATGGAAAAAAGAGACTCATATTTAATTCTTTCCCCATTCAAATACCACTTCATGTTAAGGATTATTGGGAGGGAGAGCTGTGGTTTCTAACATGGTTCCTCAAATGCCGAACAAAAAAGTTGTGAGCCTCGAAGGTGTAGTAAAAAAATGGCCCAAGTGTCGAACAAAGAGTGTACTTTGTTCAAGGGCTCCACATAAAAGAGTCGAGCCTCAATTAAGGAGAGGTTGTTCGAGAGATTTATAGGCCTTAGGAGAGGCTCAATAGTGTACTTTGTTCTAGGAGAGAGTCTCACGATAGCTAAGTAAGAGAGAGGATAATCAAGAGTTTATAAGTAAGGAATACATCTTCATTAGTGAGAACTTATACTCAAAGTGGACAATATCATACCATTCCAGAGAGTCGTGGTTTCTAATACTTTCACCAACAAGCAGAGCACATGCTAAGCAGACAAACGAGCGGAAAAGGGGACGAACAAGCAGAGCACATGCTCCGATTTCACTCTTTCCCCCACATCAACATAGTCACTTCAAAGAATCAAATTCAAAAAGCAACAAAAGCACATAAAAACCGTAAAAAATGAAAAGAACGTGAAAATCAACATCAGAAGAGACAGAGGCAGAAATAGAAGACTATTACAACTAACATAAAGCACAAATTGACGAGAATGGCTCCAGAAAATTCAACTGAATGTAGAAGAATGTAGGGTTTCATCTCCACAAAAACCTCAAACATCAAATCAATAAACAAAAAAGCATAAAAACCGTAAAAACAAGAAGCTAAACGATATCCGAAACCCTACATCAGAAACCAGAAAGGGAAAGGGAATACGCACCGATCATCGAACATGCGGCGCTTCTGGACTTCGTCCATGCCAGCATCGAGAAGAGCGTCTTCCATGGAATTGCAGGGAGAGACGGGAGAGAGAATCTAAGCGGAAAGATTGGGAGAACAAACAAGAGCGAGATACGAATGCGAAGGAGAGGTGAAGCAGTATATAACAAGTAATGGTGATGAAGAAGAGTCAGTGACATCGTTGGAGAACTGAAATGAATTGCCCGCCATTGTTGTGTTCAGTGGAAAACACTCTCGGCGCGTGTTTTACACGACGGTATGTGGGAGAGTGGCTATTAAATTTGTGTTTTAACCTGAGTGGAACCGAACCAACTCGACTAAGACCGAATCAAATTAGCAATAAGATCTGGACTCGTAAAGCTTCGTTTCCTTCTCCAACAAAAACTCGTTTCCTATTGCGAACACCTCGATTCTCTAATAGCTTTAACCATGCAAAAATCTCTTAAATCAATAGCGAATCAAAAGAAGATGTTCGACTCGTGATAAAAAATTTTGCTAAACTTTTTTACGACTAAAATGAGCAAAATAGTATATGAAAAATGAAATTGTCGGTAATGATAAGTAGATCTGCGAGGGACAACCCGAATTTTTTATCCTATGAACCCGAAACCGAACCGAGTTACTCCAGGTTCAGAAAAAGCAACCCAACCCCACCCAACCCCTATAATTCGGGTTGGGTTGGTCCGGGTTGTCGGGTTGGATGTACACCTCATTATAGATGAATAAATTAAGAAAAACCGTAAAGAAATTAGTTTGCGACAAGCTAGGTTATATTTTGTTGTTGTCCATCTGAAAATGATTTCAACTACCGATATTAATTATTATTATTTAGATATTATAAAAATTTTATAAATATTTTGTAATATATTTATAAATCATGAAACTAATTTCGTTACCAATTAATATTAAATTGAATATAAACTAATAATTTATTGATGATTATAATTATGTTATATACTTTTTATATAATTAATATTTAAAATATGATATAATTTATAATATATTATATTAGACTTATTTAGTTTAACAAAAAAAAAATCAAATTTAGTTTGTAATATGAATATTATATTTATTTTTAATATAATATTACATTATCCAAAAACGTTAAAAAAAACAAAAAAAAAAACATAACAATTAATAAGTAATTAATTATAATTATTTAAAAAGAATTTTATGCCAACTCATTTTAATTAATCATAATTAATTAGTGAAATTTAAGATATGAATAATTAGTTAATTAATATTTTTCAGATTTATTTAATAAGCTTTTCGTACATCTCTCTATTTTAAATTTATTATTTAATTATCTTTTATTAAATAATGTCAAAATTAATTATTGCGTCGTTATTATTATTATTAAATGATCTATTTAACTCTGGTTAATTTATTAACATATTATTATTTATTTTTATACGTGCATAATTAATAATAAAAAAAATACCCATAAACTTTACCCTTTTACTCAAACAAATATTTCTGAACTTTTAAAAGTTTTAATAATACTCAAACTTTTAAAAATAAATATATTTTAAAAATATTGTAAACTTTTTAAATTAATATAAAAAAATTTAGAAATAATCTATGAGCTGTCGATAAACAGTTTTTTTATATATATTATTAAGAATTTTTTGAATTTTTTATAAAGGTTAAAAGTGTTAATCCTATATTTTTTTTAATGTGGTATTAATGGTAAAGGTATTAATGTGGTTAAAAGTGTTAATTTATTAATAAAATGATATTAAAATTCTACCAAAATTGAGGGGAAATAATATTGATTCTAATAGATATTAATGAATGAATGCTCATTAATGAAAAGAATGGGCTCATTAACCCTAACCCTACCCTAAGATATGAAACTAAATACAACTACACTGTGCATGTGTTATGGTCTTTAATTGCGATTTGCGATATTGCCGTCAACCATACAGAGGTACCTTACCTTTATCTGAAATATAGAAGTAACACATGACTTGAGTATTTAAGAAATACTTAGTAAGTGTCCGTACTATTGGGGTCATAGAATGCAACTACATCGAATCATGATAAAGGACCTATCATTTAAAACCATCATAGAGGGGCTTCAACTTCAGACAAATTGGATGTGTAGTACTTCCCTACACACGACCAATACGTGTGAGCGTGAACCCACCAAGGGTTCGCACACTCCCTAGGCTCATCATAGTCAGGCTAGTTGGTTGTAGCAGAACGTTTAGAGGTACAGCAAACCCTTAAATATCATGCAATGCATCATCATCATCGTAGTGTACGCGTCCGTACTTATCGTCATAAAAGGGAAGTATTTCGATTAATAAAAGAGCATACAATATGCATGAGGTCCTTATCTTTTTCATTTTAAAATCATTTATGTGACACAAGACATCCTTCACATATTACTTTAAGTAACATGCATGCATAAGTTTTCATATATTCATCATTTTACTATCAACTACGGGTTGTGTATTAGAAAAACTTATCATGATGCAACATGACTGTAACGACCCGAAATTTTCTCCTTAATTTAAGGTCGCTACTGTATACATATCATAAACATTGAATGTGGAAGACTTCATTTAAATTCCATAAAACATAACCTTTATCTTAAAACACAGCCATGGACTTATGTGTTTCGAAAACATCTTTAAAACGACACAACAAAAGACTAAATAAAATGAATACGAGTTTAAGTTAAATACATCCTATTCTAGCCTAAGACTAAGAAAATAAATACCACTACCTTATGCATGTGTCATGGTCTTGAGTTGCGATGCCGTCGTCAGCCGTACAAGAATCCCTTGCCTTATCCTGAAAAATATAGTAGCATATGGCTTGAGTATCTAAAGAAATACTCACTAAGTGACCCCACTATTGTGGTTAAATGCAACAATCACATGCAATGAGATGATGGGACCTATCTTTCGTTTCATTTTTCCTACGGTGCTGTCCTAACGGGTAATTTTGGACGTATACCATATACTCTACACACAGCCCATACATGCGAGTATGAGCTCATCAGCTAGTTCGCACACCGTTGGGCCACTTTCCTTATCCGGTGGGCATACTCTAGGAGCCCCTTAGGCTGGACACCCGCTAGAACTAGTAACCGTCACGGCAGCGCTATGCAAAGCATAACGATCGTTGTCCTGCCATTGGATGTAAGCGTCCGTACCCTCGTGATGGGATAGGGGTATCCCCCCAAATGCATGAGCACACATAATGAATGAGGTCCCAAAACTTTTCCATTTTCATTATCCTTTCATACAACCCCGCTAGCATTATGTACATATCATATCATTTTTTATATCGTTTCAGATATCGTTCATCATTCATGTCATATCGTTTCTCAAATCATACATAATTTTAACAGAGTTATACTTCATGCCATTTATCGTAATTTCATGTTATTCATATCATGTTGTATACACACAATTTAAGAGACCTAATATAACATTCTATGCTTTTAACATAACATTTCATCATATACACATCATACCATGACATATTGCATCACAATGTATCATATCATAAACGAGTCATAACGTAAACACTTCATAGTCATATCGTTCTCTAACTTATCATAGCCTTAACGTTCTTATACCTATCATAGACATATCATTACGTGAACGTACCTTAGTCATCTCATTACAAGGACTTAACCTAACGCTATCGTTCTATCAATCCTAACGCTATCGTTCTATCAATCTATCACAAACCTATCCCTTTCTACCCGTAGCCTAACCGTATTCTTCCATCAATCTCTCTTATCCATATCACTCCGATATGTAACCTAACCTTAACGTTTCATGAACGTATTTTACTCCTATCGTTACATTCCGTTTTATGCATCCTTCTTGTATCCTATCTCAAACATATCATTGAACTCATCGTACCGTAATTATTATCAAACAATTCACATATTATAACATATACATAACAAATAAGAAGCATATCGATCCACAGACAATTCACACATATCAGTATATATGACACGTGCAGAACCACATGCACGTGTCAACATCAAATATAACCATGTCGATAGTAAGACCACTTACTTGGCTAGCTTAAGTCGTTGTCACAAATATATCCTTAATGAAAGTTCGATTCCGTCATTTGAAATCCGAATCAACCTTTATGAGTCTATGACATCAGTTTTAGGTTTGAACTCTACAACATTATTTTCCTAATTTACATTGGTTCATTGCTAAAAGTTATTTATAATTATATTTTTATTAAAAATCTTCTTTTTCATGGTTACTATGGTATAAGAAAGTAAATACAACTATTTCAAGATATTATGGGATTTACTGCTCTCTGTATTTACACTTGTTTAGTTTAACAAAAAAAAAAAAATCAAATTTAGTTTGTAATATGAATATTATATTTATTTTTAATATAATATTACATTATCCAAAATGTTTAAAAAAAAAAAAACATAACAATTAATAAGTAATTAATTATAATTATTTAAAAAATAATTTTATGCCAACTCATTTTAATTAATCATAATTAATTAGTGAAATTTAAGATATCAATAATTAGTTAATTAATATTTTTCAGTAAACAAGTAATTGAATTTATTTAATATAACAGCTTTTCATCCCTCGTAGACATAACGTCTCTCTATTTTTAATTTATTATTTAATTATTTTTTATTAAATAATGTCAAAATTAATTATTGCGTTGTTGTTATTATTATTAAATGATCTATTTAACTCTTGTTAATTTATTACCACATTATTATTTAGGCATAATTAATAAATAAAAAATACCCATAAACCTTACACTTTTAAAAATACTCAAACTTTAAAAAATAAACACATTTTAAAAATATTCGTGAATTTTTCAAACTAATATAAAAAAATTTGGAGATAATCTATGAGCGGTCGATAGACAGTTTTTGTGTATATATTAATGGTAAGAATTATTGGAAAGAAATGGCTCATTAAACCTAACCCTACCAATATCCTATAATAACTTAAGATCTATGAGACTAAATGCAACTATCATATGCATGTGTCATAGTTTTTAATTGCGATATTGTCGTCAACCATACAAAGGTGCCTTACCTTTACCTAACATATAGAAGTAACACATGGCTTGAGTATTTAAGAAATACGTGACCGTACTATTGGGGTCATGGAATGCAAATACATTGAATCATGATAAAGGACCTATCATTTAAAACCATTATAGAGGTGGCCTCCACTGTGGACAAATTGGATGTGTAGTACTTCCCTACACACAACCAATACGTGCGAGCGTGAGCCCACCAAGGGTTCATACACTCCCTAGGCCCATCATAGTCATAAAAGGGAAGTATCCCGATTAATAAATGAGCATACAATATGCATGAGGTCCTTATCATTATGTGACACAACCCAGACATCCTTCACATATTACTTTAGGTAACATGCATGCATAAGTCTTCATACATTCATCATTTATAACATCATCTAAGGGTTGTGTATTAGAAAAACTTATCATGATGCAACATAACATTTCATACATGTACATCATCGTAACATGATGTATTATCGTACCATGTCATGTCATCACATCATAATACATCGTCATCCTAACCTATGATAGTAACATAGTACATCACATCATCATAGCATCGCAGCATCATCGTAACATATCATAATGTCATATCAAATCGCATTATCATAGCATTATCAATACACATCCTAATACCATAATAACATACATGACACGTGCTATTGGGCACGTGTCATCATACATAAGACAGGTCTTTTGACCGAGCCGATAGTAGAGTCACTTACTTGGTTGGCCTTAACCGACGTTCTCTTTCTATAACTTAGTTTGCTTTTTCCCTTTGAGTTCTTTCTCACTTATACGAGGCTTTACCTATTTGAATATTCGCTCAATAGCTTTAGTAATTCTAATTTTGTAACTTAATTTCACTTGAATTGAGTAGATGAGAGTTATATAGAACTTAAATCCTTTTGATAAGGTCGAAGTTGAATTTAGCACCTGATAGTCGTGATTTGTTCTTTCTATTTTCTACGTCTCTATCCACTTCTCTTTCACAACCGAGGCAATGGAGGTGTTCGTGTAACCTAAAACAACAAACCACGACGTAACTATTTATAGAAAAATAAACTCCCTTACCGACAATAAGACCACGTTGAATACCATGAAGACGGACGTGGTTTGGCATACTGTGGTGTGTCCTGAGTTGTCGGTCGCCACTTCTGCAACGTGTGTCGTCTGTTACGACGTTGGGTCAAATCTCTCTGTCTTGCCGGCATCGCACTCCAAAGAGAAGGTTTTCGTTGGATTTCCTTCTCTTTGTGCTTTGTTATTCTCAAATGGCATGAGGGTTCAGTTGGTTGAAGCGTTGAGGGAGTGTGGCCTTTGTAGGGGTCGAGAGTTGGTTGAAAACGTGAGATCTCTGACACCTCGTTGGAAATCTACACAGAGCTAGGGTATTAGAGTTAAGTTGACTAGATGATGACCTAGGTCAGGACGCCTCCAGAAGACTAAGCACCTTAGGATCGTAAGCGACGAGTAGAGAGACTAGATTCCTAGTTCTCCCAAAGTAAGAAAGACTCGAGGAGTCAAAATAGAGCAACCTACCGTCAAAAGTCCTCGTTAAGCTACCTAGTTTATCTTGGGAATCTAATAGACCACACCTCAATCCTCAGATATGACTGAAGTGAAGTTCAAATTGTAGATTACGTACTTGGGTGATCCGGAATATCTCTCTAACAAAACATGCATGAAAATACTATAGTTAGTGCAGTTTACACGTAAAATCTAATGGTTCGATAATTCAACCTTACTTTTATTTAAAAATTGGCTCACATTATTAAATATAGTGCAAGAAATTTTCAATTTCCACCGAATAACAAAACCTACTGTCAGTTAAGTTATTCGTAGAAGACTGAAAAAGTAAGCATTATTGAGCTGTGGAAGAAATGGATTCAAAAACTAAAAACAACAAGCAGGTTGATTGTTTAAGCTCTCAGGTCAACTTGTGAATTGTTTTCATGTCAGCAGCTTCCTTAAGAGTCCCCTTCTCCGCATGATCCCACCACTTGAACAGAAAATTGTCCACAACTAGCCTGAACCAAGGAGACAGCTTCAAGCCCTCTTCTCCACCATCTGCTTTCCTCACAAGCTCCTTCAACTGCTCCTTGTTTACGTACTTCACATCCGCCACTTCGTCCGGGTTCGGGTTCACGTTGACATCTCGAATGATGAAGAGGAGATAGTCCACTGCACGTTATACTTATTAGAAACAAATGTGATACCAAATCAGCTCAAGTTGTAAACAGATGAGTTATAGTTAGGGAAGGTACATTCATGCTCCCCCCATTTGCCATCTGAGGGTGCCTTGTATAGCATTCGACCAACCGGAATGAACTGGTCGACCGGGACGTCTTCAGCAGGAATACCGAGTTCATCCAACAGCTTCCTTTGTGCAGCATTCCTTGCACCAAGGGCTTCCTCCTCAATTAGTTCAGATTCTCTATACAATGGATGGCTGCAGCAAGTGTTCGTCCAGACAAGCGGAAACGTCACCTTTGTCGCAGATCGTTGCTTCAGAGATGATATCGAGTTCAACACGTTAACATTTTCCGTGTTCGGAATATAGATAAGAAAAATACTAACAACAAAACAAACAAGAAAGCTAGAAAAACCATAGACATCATCAAAACATTAACTTAGTTTCAGCAAGAGACTAACGGAAAAACGATGCAAACTCGAACGTTTAAACATGTAACATCCCAAGTCCACCATTACCCGATATTATCATCTTTGGGTTTTCCCTTTCGGACTTTCTAAACACATCTGCTACGGAGAGGTTTCCTAATCCTTATAAAGAATGTTTCGTTCCCCTCTCCAACCAATGTGGGATCTCACAATTCACCCACTTTCGGGGCCCAACGTCCTCACTGGCACTGGTTTCCCTCTCCAATCGATGTGGGATCTCATAATCTACACCCTTTATGGGTCTAGCATCCTCGTTGGCACTCGTTCCTCTCACCAATCAATGTGAGATCTCACAAAAAAGCCACCATTTCAGAAACGGTCCAAATCAAATCCAAATAGCATACCTGAAGAAGCAATTCGTATTTGGAGTTGAATAGAAAGACGCTGAAAGCGCGATGCAGCCAGTTTTTAAATTCAATATTTTCCATCAAGTGACCTGCAGGTTAGACGAGAACATTGGGCATTATCAAACTACGTAGAGCTTGAAGTAGACAATATCATACCACTATAGCAACGAGACAAGAGTTCTAAAGTAAAATAAGCAAATCATGACTGTTAGCATTGTCATAAGAACTTGCTTCAAAGAAATCAATACTGGAAAAGATTTAACTTACAGTTATACTTGGATTCATGACCCACAACACGATCGTTCTCATCCACTAAAATGCATCTATCCAGCAATTCAAGATCGACAGAAGGTATTTGTGAGTAAGTGAATGAATTATATCCGAGTGTACTAAGTGAATGAATTCAAACTAAACACCTTCAAAACTGTTGGCCATGCCATGATTCAAACTCAAACATTGTATCATACAAATTAAGCCAGAGATGTTCAGATCCCAGAAAACTTTTAAGCATCAAATCATCAAGAACTTCAAATGAAATGTAATTCGACTGGTTTCAAACACTTGACCAACAACTTCTCATTCCCTTTCCAGGAAAAAAGAGACTCAGATTTAATTCCTTCCCCATTCAAATACTTCTTCCACCAACAAGCAGAGCACATGCTAATCGGACAAACGAGAGAAAAAAGGGATCGATAAACTATACGTTAGAAATCACGACTCTCCACAATAGTATGATATTGTCCACTTTAAGCATAAGCTCTCATGGCTCGTTTGAAAGGACTTAAAAATCAAATTCAAAAGAACCAAAAACGCATAAACCGAAGAAACTGGATCCAGATTGAGCATATCAAATCAGGAATCTCAACAACTAGTCAGAGAAATCAAAAAACACAAAAAAGAATCAAAGAATCAAAGTCCAAAGCAACATCAGAAAGAGAAAGAGACAGAAACAGAAACAGAGGGCCATTAAACTGAGGTCGTTTGCAAGCGTTTTCAACCTACAACTTCCTTCAAAGGTCTCGGATTCGATAATCATTCAAATTCAAGTAACGTAAAGTACAAATAGACCAGAAGAGCTCCACAGAAACCTCAAACCTCAAATCATCAAGAATCGAAATCAAGAATGCCCCACCAGAAACAGAAAGAAATCAATCAAGAATCAACGAAAGTCAAAAGCAAAAAACAAGAAACGAAACGGAATCTGAAACCAGATAGGGAAAGGAAATACGCACTCGTCGTCGAACATGAGGCGCTTCTGGACTTCGTCCATGCCAGAATCGAGAAGTATGTCTGCCATGGGAGGAAATGAGGGAAAATCTGAGGGAAAGATTGGGAGAAGAGCGAAAGACGAGAGAGAAATAGAGAGGGGAAGCAGTATTTAACGAGTGGTAATGATCAAGAAGGGTGAGCGTTGAAGCGCTCGCCATTGTTGTGTTGACTGTTGATTGGAAGACACTTGATTTGCTTCCATGGATGACATTCTTGTTTATTTTTTTTCTGCGCGTGTTTTGCACGACGCTATTTGGGAGAGTGGTTGTTAAATATGTGTTTATTAAAACTGTAATTAGTTGGAAAATTTAGAATTTTGTCATGATTTAATACCCTAAATTAATAAAAATACATATAGATTTTATAAAACTTTTAATTCTTTCGTTTAATAAAGTTCGTTGGTTATAAATATAAATGGTAACTCTTAAATTTCATAATACCCTTTTTAACCTTTTTTTTTTTTATATTAAATATTAAAATATATTTTTATCGTTAATACCATATTTAAAAAAATACTCACGAATACCACTAAGATGTGTCATTCAGGGTTATTTGATTGTTATCATCATTACCAGCATCCTCGCTAACACACCGCCCAATGTCTAGCTTTGATATCATTTATAGTTGTCCAACTCAATCGTCAGTAGATATTGTCCTCTTTTGACTTGGACTTTTCCCTTCTGAGCTTCTCTTCAAAGTTTTAAAATGGGTCTTAGAAGCAATATTCTGTTTCTCTCTCCAACCAATGTGGTGAGATCTCACATGATTACAAGTAAGAGTTTGTACTTTTCTCGTAACGTGTTTGAAGTATCTATCATCCTCAAGTTCCAACTCCATCACTAGTAAAAGTAGATGACCCTCGACGGTGTCATCATGGTAACATTATAACATAGGCAAGCACTGTAATGTCTGTCAACTAAGACACATATGTGGGCTAACCATAATAATCCTAAAAATAAAGCAGAGTTGGGTTGAATTGGATTGTAGCCCTATTTTCGAGTTGGTCAGGTTGACACGACAAAACAAAATATCAACCTCCGAACTAACCGACATTTTCTGTTTTCCAAAAATTCAAACCAACCCAAATCTTAAAAAAAAAAAAAAAAAAAAAACCTCTAATTTAAATAACAATAATTAACTAATTAAATATATTTAAGATATCAATAATTAATTAATTAATATTTTTCAGTAAACAAGTAATTAAATTTATTTAATAAGCTTTTATTAGTATAGCTGAATTAAATATATGTTTTATACATTATGGCCGATTTATTCTAATTAAATAACTAATTAACTAACTATAATAAAAATAAAATCATATAACAATAATTTTTTATATAATAAAAACAATAATACTTCTATCATATAAAAAAATCTATTTATTTATTTTTCTTTTCTTTAATATGAATTTTTTATTTTTTATTTTATCTATTTGTTTATGTGTGTTTTTTTAAAAAATATTTATCTATTTCTTTTCATATTTCTTTTCATTTTTTTTATCGATTAATTTTTCTTAAAAATTATATATATATATATATATAGTAAAACATTAATTATGAGACTTTATAACGTAACGAAAATAATTTTTAATGTTGAATTTGGTGTATATTAGATCTATAATATATTTAAAATTGTTTTTAAAATTAAATTTTAGGTATAATAACACTAATATTTTAATTTTTGTAAATTTTTAAAAAGTTTACTTTTTTTTTTTTTTAAATAATAATATACTAACTAAATCTTGTAATTTAAGGTGAGAGAAAAAGGTTAAGAAATGGCGGCAATTAAGAGTTTCATAAAGCTAGGCTTTTGATCTTTGGCGGCCCGAGTGAGGATTGGGCATGGCGAGAGAGAAGAGCCCTGGTCTAAAGATCCTCTGGGTTTGGACTCTTGGCACCGCCGCCATTCTCGTTACGAGCGTAGCTCGGATGAGAATGAGGGATATGGAGAGTATCATCAAGTCCGATCAACAACAACAATCGATGCACCAGCAGCGACAAACGTCTTCCACCGATTCGTTTTTCGTTGGCGAAGGTGAAACATCTGAGAATTAGAAGTAACAATTCCTTTGAAATTCAACTCAAACTGGTAATTTTATTTTCGAATTTGGAATAGAGGGTCTGGGTATTTGTTAAATCCCATTTTTAGTGGCGTGTACATAAGGTGTTTGATGAAATTCCTGAATGGAAAAAATTGCCAATTTTTCACTCGTAATGAGCTTGCACTTGCCTTGAATATTTGATGTGTCGATTTCAGTGAACTGTTTTAGGTTAGCTGCCACATTTGATGTATAGACACAAAATGCCTCTGTGTTGAATTTGATATGATCTTTGTTCAATAAATGTTTGTTGTAATTGCTGGTTGGAACTGTCCATTTTTCCACTCTTATTGAGCTTGCAACTGCTTTGACATGTCAATTTTGGGTTAAATTGATATATTTAATTGGGTTTAGATGACTTCATCTGCCACTTAGTTACAATTTGGTGCTTAGAATGAGACTTTGTAGCAGATATTGTCTTTATTTGGACTTTTCCTTTCGGACTTTTCCTTAAGGTTTTAAAATGCGTCTGCTAGAGAGAGGTTTTCACACCCTTATAAGGAATGTTTCGTTCCCCACTCAAACTAATGTTGGATCTCACAATTTACATCTTTAGGGGGTCATCGTCCTCGTTTCACACCGTTCGGTGTCTGGCTCTGATACTATTTGTAACCGCTCAAACCCACAGCTAACAAATATTGTCCTCTTCGGGCTTTCATTTTTGGGCTTCTCAACTTTTTTAAAACGCGTCTGCTAGGGAGAGGTTTCCACACCCTTATAAACAATGTTTCGTTCTTCTCCTCAACTAACGTGGGATTTCACAGACTTTGAAACAGTTTTTCAGGCCGACTTTATTATCATTTTTCTTTTACAACTGCACTTTTTATCACCGCCCTTCAAAGTTCTGTCTGGGCCATTTTCAAAATCAATGTCTTGGTTCTCCTTCCTTCCATTACCCATAGAAACTCTTGTTGGTCAAATACTGTGGTTTTCAAATTCTCTGTGGGGTAGCGTTTATTAAACATTAGAATATGTTTTACATAAAACGGTTTAATTACAAATTTGGCTCTATGATAGAAGAAGGTTAGAATTTAGTGTTTATGATTTTAAAGGTTAGAATTTAGTGTTTATGATTTTAAAGGTTAGAATTAGTCTCTATGATTTGATAAAACTTTTATAAACAGTCCCTTTCGACTGTTTATGAATTTTTATCAAAGCATTTGCAATTTAATTAACATAAGTGTGTTGAATGGAGATCAAAACCCCTTCAAAGTGAGAGCTGCAAGAAGAAAACAGAGGGAAAAAAAAAAAAAAAATAGCAACGATACTGATGGTTTAACAACAAATGTAGACTTGTTCCATTTGGATTAATTTTGGTCGGTTCAGTTAGTTGTTATTGGATGGCCAGTTCGCTTACTTTTGTTTTCAAAAAGTCCTCTCGTTGGTGTTATATTTTTTCTGGAATCCAATAGATTGGTTGAAAAAGTCTTTGTTTTAGGATGTTGGTTTGCAGTTGCAAATATTATCGTCTATGAGCATAATCATGAGTTGAGGTTGCTTAACTTCACCCTTTATTATTAGCCTTTAAGATCAAGTTGAATGGTGTATGGTTAAGCTGCTCCTTTATATGGAGACGAGACCAAAGTAGAGTAATAAAACGCTTCAATAGATTGGAACTACGATAATTATGAGATCTCACATCGATTTGACAAGGGAACAAAGTATTCTTTACAAGGGTGTGGAAATTGTTGGATGATGAAAGTCCCACGTCGACTAATTTAGAGTATAATCATAGGTTCATAATCAAAGAATACTCTCTCCACCGGTATGAGGCCTTTTGGGGAAACTCAAAGCAAAGCCATGAGAGCTTATGCTCAAATTGAACAATATCATACCATTGTGAAGAGTCGTGTTCGTCTAATATGGTATCAGAACCATGCCCTAAACTTAGTTGTGCCAATAGATTGGTAAATACTCAAATGTCGAACAAAGGACTTCAAAAGAAAAAGGAGTCAACCCTCCTCGAAGGCATAGTAAAAAATGACTAAGACTCCAAAAGAGTCGAGCCTCGATTAAAGGGAGACGTACTTTGTTCGAGGGGAGGTGTTGGATGATGAAAGTCCCACATCGGCTAATTTAGGGAATGATCATGAGGAATACTATCTCCATTGGTATGAGACCTTTTGGGGAAGCCCAAAGCAAAGCCATGAGAGCTTATGCCCAAAGTGGACAATATCATACCATTATGGAGAGTCGTGATTCCTAACATGGTATCAGAGCCATGCCCTAAACTTAGTCATGACAATAGAATCCTCAAATGTCGAACAAAGTATTGTGAGCTTCAAAGGCATAGTAAAAAATGACTAAGACTCAAGAAGAAAATGAGTCGAGCCTCGATTAAGGGGAGGTGTTGGATGAAAGTCCCACATCGGCTAATTTAGGAAATAATCATGAGGAATATTATCTCCATTGGTATGAGGCCTTTTGGGGAAGCCCAAAGCAAAGCCATGAGAGCTTATGCTCAAGGTGGACAATATCATACTATTGTGGAGAGTCATGATTCCTAACAGAAACTTCTCCCTAACAAACGTGTTTTAAAATTGTGAGATTGACGGCAATATGTAATGAGCCAAAACGGACAATATCTGCTAGCGGTGGGCTCGATATATTACAAATGGTTTTAGAGTTAGACACTGGGCGGTGTGCCAGCGAGGATGGTGGCCTCCAAGGAGAGTGGATTGTGAGATCCCACATCGAATGGAGAGAGGAACGAAACATTTTTTTCTAAGGGTGTGGAAACCTCTCCCTAACATGTGTTTTAAAACCATGGGGTTGACGGTGATGCGTAACAGGCCAAAACAGACACTATCTGGTAGTGGTGGGTTTGAGCTTTCGTTGATGAATTGCATGATATCTTAGGTGCAAAAATGTTTTCAAGAGTATGCACATTTCAACCTTATATTATAGGACGTTCTTGAATAGGATTTGTCTCCTTAACAACGACCTCTCCTCCTACATTCTTTTTTATGTCTAGCACAAAACTGCCTTTAGTTTGATTACTGCAAATTATAGCATGTTGAAAGGCATGGACTCCTTTGGCTTGTATGCAAGAGATATGATCCATGAGAATGTACAGGTTTAGTAGACCACGTTAGACAAAAGAAATAACACTCTGAGATCCCACATCGATTAGAGAGATGAACGAGTGCTAGTGAGGATCTTAAGCTTCAAAGAGGGGGTGGATTGTGAAATTCCATCTCGCTCGATTGGAGAGAGAAACAAAACATTTTTTATAAAGGTGTTGAAACCTCTCCTTAACAGATGCGTATTAAAAATCTGGAGGAGAAGTTCGAAAGGAAAAGTCTTAAGTCCAAAGACGACAATATCTATTAGCAGTGGACTTGGCCCATTACAAACATACATTGTTTATATGATCCTCTCAAAGGATTAATTCGTCTAATCATTTGATGTTCTGTTATTCTCAATAAATGTATTATATGTTGTTATCGATGAATTAAAAAAAAAAAAATACACATGGAATATAATTAAGAGAATAAAATATTGACAAAATAGATTTATGAAGACTAGAATGCTCAATAAGATACAATTTCTTAAAAAGTAAGCCAATGGAGAATAATATGTCGCTAATATTCAATTTAATAAAATGGATAAATACAAATATTAGGAATTAATACTTTAAATTCTATTTTATCCGTTTTAAATTAGTTCCAAAATTTCATCGCATCTTAGATTTATCAATTCGAACGAGAAAATTGAAAAAAAAAAAAGAGTATGTCGTCCTTATAATTTTCGTAACGTGTATTTTGTACAAAAAAAACCTTTGAAAAACGGAATCATATCTTGTTATCTTCGTGTTGTTTAATTATATAATAGAATATCGTTCCTATCTGCTAAATAATTTTAAAAATTTTAATCGATAAATATGATAGTAAAAGATTCTCGTACTCTAACTTTATTACGAGTTTTGTTTAGTACCCATTGTTACGATGAAATAACAAATTTATTTCTTTAAAAAAAAGGAAATGTTAGATATTCTTATTCTCGTACTCATGACATTCTCTCAATTTCACACGAGGTATGTCTGTATTTAAATTAATTTTAATTTTTTATGATATGTCAAATATTTTTGTTTGAATTATACATTATGTACATTTTGTATGGTGTGGTTATTGCATGAAGTATGCCGTTTAGATTAAAATCACACTATAGGTTAAGTATTATCATGCCTCTCTATTTTTTTAATATAATTATTATTTAGGAAAATTATTATTATTATTTTTTAATGTTTTCCATAATTTGAATATAATGGTTATATTTCAAAAGATATCTTCCTAATTAGTTTAAATTTATATTTAAAAATTAATTGAAAATTTAGATTAAGATATTTAATTTATTATTGGATCTTATACTATAATTACTTTTAAATTTTTATATATTTAAATATAAATAGTGTAGTTAGAAATTAATTAGAATATTGAATTAAAATTTCTAATAACAATCTTCCAATCAGTCTTTCTTTCACTTTGCTCGAGAGGTGGGTCTTGCAGCCAAGTGTCACGGTCATGTTCGTCCAAGGCGTGTTGCCCATGACGAACCAAACCCTTTATGTCTTTTCATGTTCTAGTGTTTTACTTTTGTATTTCTAGGAAGTATGACGTTTCAGAAATATCATGTCTAGGGCTGCCAAACATGAAATGCCTCAGAATTTACTATACGGGGATACGACTAGTTGTTACCTTCTCCCTACCCAAGGTTATATACTGTGAGCCGTTGTTATTTTTCTCTTGCTTGCTTATATAACGTCTCTTTCAAAAATCTCTCTGCCCTCGTTTTCTAAAATCTGGCTCTGATACCGTGAATAGTTTGGTCTAGAATGTGCCAATGAATCTACCATCCCTATCACTGATGATGCTCGACGGAATGCCCCGTAACTTTACAATGTGTTTGAAAACTAGTTGGGCTGATAGTTCAGCCGAGCATAATTTGGGAGTGGGGACGAATGTCGCATATTTCGAGAAAGCTTCCAAGCATATGAAGAAGTAGGCAGACAAGAAGTGTTGCCCCCTCTAATTCCGAGCAGGAGATCAAGTTCTCATCAAGTTGAGACTAGAACAGATTAGATTTCGCAGCCGAAAGGACCAGAGACTAGTTTGAAAATATGAAGGCTCGGTTGAAGTCATTAAAAAGATTGGGGCTACCTCCTATAGAGTTGCGCTACCCACATGGATGAAAATACACCAGTCATTCATGTGAGCAACTTGAAGCCCTATCACCTTGACCAAACGACGACCAGCGAAATGTAATCACTAGACCGAGCATCGATCTGAAACAAAGAGACACCAAAGAAATAGAGGAGATCCTAGCCGACAAGGCTAGGAAGATAGGAGACCTGTATGGAAGATTCGTGAATTCCTTGTCAAATGAAATAATCTCCCTACGGAGGAAACCAGTTGGGAACGCGCTGAAGATCTGGACTCCGCCGCCACCCACATCGCCAAGTTTGAAAGTAGTCGGTTGATAGGGACATCAACCAATTAGGTGAGAGAAGATGTCACGGTGATGCTCGTCCAAGGCGTGTTGCCCATGACAAGCCAATCCCTTTATGTCTTTTCATATTCTAGTGTTTTACTTTTGTATTTATAGGAAGTACGACGTTTCAGAAATATCATGTCTAGGTCTGCCAAACATGAAATGTCTCAGAATGTACTATCGTGGGATACGACTAGTTGTCACCTTCTCCCTACCCAAAGTTATATACTGTGAGCGGTTGTTATTTCTCTCTTGCTTGCTTATGTAACGTCTCTTTCAAAAATCTCTCTCTGTTCTCGTTTTCTAAAACATTCTCTTAAAACCGAGGCCAGAGGCTCGAGCATACGTCGTTTGGCTGTAGGGTACGCAAGAACGAATTGGCTTAGCTCACTTGTCGTTGGAAAGTGAGTGCCACACAATCGCAAGTCCGCTGCCCAAACACGCTTCTGCTTTTACCCTCGAGAGCTGCAATTTTAGGGTTACTAGAATTGATGCTTTCCGAGTTAATATTGACTTTGATTCTTAGAAAAAAGATTGAGACTAACGGCCTAAGAATCGTTTCGAGTGACCAAACAAACAAAATGAAAGAAACCTCCGACCCCAGATTCCGTTCTATAAAAAGATGAGAGGTTGAGCATTATTAAATCTTGAAATTGGATTCCATGTGAGAATAAAAAAAAAAAAAAAAATTGTTTGGAGAGAACGGCAATTTCTGTGCCCATGATTCTGGCCCAGCAAGAACAAGGAAGAAGAAGAAGAAGATGCTGATGCTGATGCTGATAAAGCTCTCTGACTTTGTACGCAGTTTATCGCCATAGAACAGCCCTCAAGAACCTTGACAACAAATCTCTACAGATTTCCGATTCCCATGGTGTTCACATTGGGAGCTTCTTTCCCTATTATCTACGCCAATAGGCTGCCCACCGCCGTTACCGCCGCCGCTACCACAACCAATCCCAGTAGCAATAGCTCTACTTCCCATTTGTTCGAAGCCACTTTCATCCGTCGCGCCGCGGAGATTGCCGATAAGTCCGCTGGACGCACCGCTCCTCATCCCAACTATGGCTGCATCATCACCACCTCATCCGGCGCCGTCGCTGGCGAGGGCTTCCTCTACGGTCAGGGTACCGAATCTGCTGAGATTCAAGCTGTGGAAGCTGCTGGCGAGCTTTGCCGTGGTGCTACTGCATTTCTTAATTTGGAGTCCAGTGATTGCCCTAGCGATAACACTGCTGTGGCTGCTTTAGTCCAGGTTTAAATGCAGATTCTGTTCTTTCAATTGATTAACGCTTGTTTAGAGCTTGATTAGTTTGAAATTCGATCAATAATATCAGCCGTGATGTAAATCTGGTTTGAACTGAGCATGTTTGATTGATGAATCTTGTTGAATCACATGCTAAATTTGGAAGATGTTATTTGTTTTTGTTCTGTTGTTATCAATATTATGTTAAAATCTGCGATTGAAATTGCACAATTAGGCAGGGATTGAAAGGGTAGTTGTTGGTATGCGGCATCCTTTGCAACATCTAAGAGGAAATGCTGTGAGGGCTTTAAGAAGTCAAGGGGTTCTTGTTGATGTTCTTGGAGAGGAACTAAAGAGTAGAGCCGTTGAGGTAATTCATTGGTATTGTTGAATTGTGTTCTTTCTTTGCCTCACTTCGTTAGGTGTTGAATCGATGCGATTTGATTTGTATCCTTTTTTTTTCTTCTTGTTCTTAAGCGATTTTGGCTTTCCATAACGTACTGTTAGATCACTATTTTTACAGATCACTTATATGAAGCGTTGATTTGTCTTATAGGAAGCTCGAAAAGAATGCTTCCTTGTTAATGCTCCGTTGATTTGTAAAGCTGCGTCTCGAGTGCCCTTTTCTGTACTTAAATATGCCATGACTCTTGATGGTTGGTATTAGTATTCTAGGTTCATTTTCTCGAGTACCCTTCTCTGTTCTTTTCCATTTCTCGCTTATGCTATAGTTAAGTGATTTGATTTTGACTATCAGGAAAAATTGCTGCAAGTTCTGGTCATGCAGCATGGATTAGTGGTGTTTCATCTAGACAACGAGTTTTTCAATTACGAGGAAGAAGCGATGCTGTTATAGTAGGAGGCAATACCGTACGCAGGGATAGTGAGTTTTGCCATTTTTCTCTTTCTGTCTTGTTGATGAGTGGTACTTAGTTGTTAACAGTGCTTCATTGTTTTCCCCCAATGTTGTCCTCTGCATTAGATCCAAGACTGACTGCAAGACATGGTGGTGGGCATATTCCTCTTCGTGTTGTGATGTCGAGGACTCTCGATCTTCCTGAAGAAGCAAATGTTTGGGACACAAAGGGTATGGCAACCATGGTTGTAACACAAAGGGGTGCTAAAAGGAGTTTCCAGAAACTGCTTGCATCAAAAGGAGTTGAAGTAGTGGAGTTCGATAATCTAAACCCTCGAGATGTAATGGAATATTTTCATGATCGTGGATTTCTCTCGATTTTGTGGGAGTGCGGAGGGACCCTAGCAGCTTCAGCCATTGCATCTGGAGTAATACATGAGGTTCTGATCTTTTCTTTTTCTTGGATATATATTGTTGATTCCCTGATGTTACCACTTAGTTATAGAAGACGGTGTGTGATGAACAATTCCTTCTCTTGAAAGATTTCTTCTGTTTCTTTCTTGCCAAATGTTTCTGTAAAAAGCTCTAATAAAATTCTCCCATAAAATCTTCTGCATCCTTGTGATACGGTGCCCTCCCAGAGCGAATGAAAGGAGAAACTCTGGATCTTCTGGGAGGACTATAATAGCTCTGGAAAGTTTTCGCAAAGTGATAAGATAACAAGAGCTGACTCTGTCATTTGGATGTTTGCAATTTGTACACCAATGTGAAGATAGAGCCATGTAGGGTATTCTTCTCTCGAGTTTGTCTCCCGTGTAGATTGCCTTATCAGATAGTTCCCATAAGAAAATGTGAGATCCCACATCGGTTGGGGAGGAGAATAAAACATTCTTTATAAGAGTGGAAACCTCTCTCTAGCAGATGCATTTTAAAAACCTTGAGGGGAAGCCCGAAAGGGAAAGCCCAAAGAGGACAATATCTGCTAGCGGTAGGCTTGGGCTGTTATAAATGGTATTAGAGCCAAACACCGGGCGATGTGCCAGCGAGGAGAATGAGTCCCGAAGGGGGGTGGACATAAGGCGGTGTGCCAACAAGGACGTTAGGCCCTGAAAGGGGATGGATTGGGGGGTTCCCACATCAATTGGAGAAGGGGACGAGTGCCAGCGAGGAGACTGAGTCCCGAAGGGGGGTGGACACGAGGCGGTGTGCCAGCAAGGACGTTAGGCCCTGAAAGGGGGTGGATTGGGGGGTTCCCACATCAATTGGAGAAGGGAACGAGTGCCAGCGAGGAGACTGAGTCCCTAAGGGGGGTGGACACGAGGCGGTGTGCCAACAAGGATGCTAGGCCCCAAAAGGGGGTGAATTGAGGAGTCCCACATCGATTGGAGAAGGGAACCAGTGCCAACGAGGACACGCTGGGCTCCAGGGGGGGGGGTGGATTGTGAGATCCCACATCGGTTGGAGAGGAGAACTAAGCACATCCCTTATAAGGGTATGGAACTCTCCTTAGTAGACGCACTTTAAAACCGTGAGACTGACAACGATACGCAACAGGCCAAAGCAGACAATATTCGCTAGCGGTGGGTTGGGCTGTTACAGTTAGTTTCCTTAGTTTTGGGAGTCTTCTAAAGATATTTCCACACTCTCTTCCCATCCTTCCTTGCTCCAACAGGTACTAACAAACTACTACTCCTCTCATTCAAAGAGTTGTTGAGACCTTTAGAAACCATCCCCATTGGTTTGCCACTTTTTCCACCCAGAATGAATCTCCCTCCCACCTTGCCTTCTTGAAATTTTTTATTTTGATTTTTTTTTCTTATGAGATGTTGAGCCATTCATTTAGTTATGTTTTTCAATTCAGGTTTTTGCATTTGTTGCACCTAAAATTATTGGAGGAAGGAATGCACCATCTCCTGTTGGTGAACTTGGAATGGTTGAGATGTCTCAAGCTTTGGAACTAATAGATGTTCAATATGAGAAGGTTCTTTTTAGTTTATCATGTTATCATCTCTTCACTTCATCTATTTATTTGTTTATGTGCAATACTTTCCAAGTCAATCTTCTATGATATGGCCAAAATAAATGTGCTCGTTTTTTATTTCCTTAATATTCCCTATTTTTCGCTCGTAAAACTAAAAACTAAAAACCAAGTGGTTATCAAATGGAGCAGAAACTCCGACTTCTTCCATATCAGTTGAAGTATTCATTTCATTTATAAGCATGCATGGATTGCATTTTGACTGAGATTAGAGTTTGGCTTACAGGTTGGGAAGGACATGTTAATTAGTGGATTTCTTCAGCCAATATTAGATGTTGCTCCTGTAATCCCATCCTGTGATGAAACCTTTGCAATTGACCCAACAGTTACTCCCTATGAGTCGAGTATCATATTCTTTTACAAAACATGGGATCCTTACGGCGCTTTTTCGAACTTTTCACGACACCCCATTCATCTCGCCGATGAAAATGGTAACGATTGCACTTGGTTGACTGTAGAGCATTATTATCAGGTGGGTACCTTTGCTTGTGAATTGTTTTGTCTTTCAAAGTATAGAATATTGTCTGACCTCGATCGAATATGCAGGCTCATAAATTTGTTGGGCTTGATGATCCTGTTGCTCAGGATTGCGTAGAAAAGATCAAATCAGCAAGAAGTCCAGAGGAAGCAGCAAGGATAGGAAGATCAATGCAGAGACAGCACCCTAAAATGGTATAGCTGCTCTTACTCGTTTTTAGTTTAAGTCGGTGTATTTCTTTCGGCACGACGTCTGGGCGTGATAATTGCATAAAACTTATAGATCTTCTGAAGAAAGATGAGGTTGATCATCTTTTCTAAAGCCCCAAGATAGAAAAAATGATAAAAACTGTTGAAAATTTCAAGTTTAGAGGGAAAAAGAACAAGATATGAGCATGTTTGATATCTATTCCATGATCTAGATCACATGATAATCTCTGGCATCACTCGATTTTCGTTACAGATAAGATCTGATTGGCGAACAGCCAAACTCGACGTTATGTACCGTGCATTGAAATGCAAATTTTCTAGTTACCCTCATCTGCAATCTATGTTGCTATCAACTGCTGGATCTGTTCTTGTTGAAGCATCTCCACATGATCTCTTCTGGGGTGGAGGTCGAGATGGGGAAGGTCTAAACTACCTTGGAAGACTTCTAATGAAATTGAGAGCCGAGTTTCTTGGACAATCATCGACCCCAAACGGGAGCAATGTGGAGTTCAATTGACGAAAAACACAAGAAAGAAGATTAATAATCACATCAGTTAAAAGGTGGTATTATATGATTCAGAATCCAATGGGCAATCTCCTCTTTGTGCCCCGAAAATTAGGTACCGACGAGGCTCTAATGTATGTTGAACCATTATTGTTCGACCCGAAAAATTCTCTCTGATTTGGTAGGCAGCTATACTTCTGCCTACTGTATAACTTATATCTTATTGTTGAATAATGAAATAAAAAAGAGGAACATGCTCTCTATGGAAGATTTCAGGCACCGGGCATCCCCTTGATGATTTACTACAACTTGTTTCTTGGAGGAAATTTGCTTTTGTTCTGAAATTTCATCAAATTTGTTCTATTTTGGCTTCCAAACATTCAAATATGTACCTTCTTACTCTCATGACTTCTTTAATAATATTAATAAATCTAAATCGTCGAAAAGGTAATGGAGAATTTTCTCGATCGAGGGTATCTTTTAGTTTGAATGGAGAACATCAAACCAGCCCGAAGTCTTGAGGAGGAATACTTGCATCCATAGCTCCCATCATTATAGTTTTTTTTTCTTCTGATCGAGCATTTCGAGTGAGTTTTCTCCAATTCACACATGCTCGTTATTCTCATTTCGTGTTCGTGCCTATCATTAGAGGATAGGACCGAGATTTTGCTACAAGGATTGGAAAGTTATTGCAGAAGCAACATCTTTCGGCATGAAGTAAAGGTGTTGTAAGCAAAAACGTAAAGTTCTTGATCCAATTTCTTCTTCTTTAAAGCGCGGTTACTATTGCATGTAGTCTTTAAGAACTCATCAAACGTATTAAAAGAAATCCAGAAGTATTAGCACAACCAAACAAACAAGATACTGGCATGTTAAAACACACAAACGACTAAACTACCTAGTTTGACCGTTGGATATGTTGTAATAAAAGGATTATCAAAATCTGTGAATACAAACGTTAAAGGTTGTAATGCTAACACGAGCTCTGCTCAACTAGCATAAAACTTGTACTCTCAAACCAAGAAGTCAAATTTATAAAATCTGTCAATGCGTTCGGGTCTCTAACCTTTAGTTGAGAATATATATCTTATACAATTGCTCAGGTTGGCAGATTTTCCTTTGATCCCTACCATCCGATTTTCGAAAAAGATATAATTATTTTATAACATAAAATATACCAACATCATATTAAAAATGATTCACAAGTTTATATGCGTTATTTAAGTAGTTTATTCACACATAAAAATTTGTACACAAACATTGGCAGCAAAAATCCTTAAAGAGCAGTCTGTTGGGGTCAAAAAACAACCTTCAAACATCCTAACCTGGAACCAAGCAAGGCACATTTGAGAATCTGTGCAGTCATTGTGGGAGCGTTTTCTATCGTACCGTTCATGTAGAAACTCCTACTGTTTGCACGATTTCCGAACACCGTAGACCAGCTGCGCCTGAGACATCATCATCCACCATGGCTGTCTCAGCTTGAACTGCTGAACTATCCTCCTGGGATTTAACATTCATATCTGATACCATCAAGTTCGAGTCGAGGAAGAGGCACACAACAGCACAGTCGTCAATGTTGGAAAAAGGAAACTTGCGCCTCCATGCTTTAGTTGCAGACTCAACCAATGATTGAGCTGCAGAACGAGCTGGGGTCGATGCCACAATGTCGACTACCTCTTTGTTTGAGAGAACATCCCAAATCTGAAAAGTGTTGAATCAAACTTTAGATAGTAAGAAAGTAGTCATCAAATGAATCTATTTTAGTAAATGGTATTAAGAAGTCAATGTCATACTCCGTCGGTAGCTAAAACTATAAACTCGTCTTCGTCCGTCAGAAACCGATACGAAATTTCAGGAACAGAAATTAGACCGAAGTCCTTGAGGCAAAAGTCGCCGAAAGATCGTGCCATTGCCAGCCCAGGGGAATCATTGTTTGGAAGCCATACCCTAGCAACTTCTGGTTCATCCTCATGGGCAAATACCCGACCCTTGCACTGGAGAATTCTCTCTGCTTCCGCTGTTGCAGTTTAGAAAGCAATCAAAACCAGATTTCAGCTAGAAGTTAATCGATGAAACTTCAGATGTCCAATCAAATGAGAAAACTTATTATTATGTCAGATATTGTATAAGCCCAAGTTCACCACTAGCAAATATTGTCCTCTTTCGGTTTTTCCTTTCGGGCTTTCTCTCGAAGTTTTTAAAACGCGTCTGCTAGGGAGAGGTTTCTACGCCCTTATAAATAATGCTTCGTTCCCCTCTCCAACCGATATGAGATCTCACAATCCACCCCCTTCGGGACCCAGCGTCTCACAGGCACATCGCTCAGTGTCCGGCTCTGATACCATTTGTAATAGCCCAAGCCCACTGCTAGCAGATATTGTCCTCTTTGGGCCTTTCCTTTCGAGTTTTCTCTCAAGGTTTTTAAAATGCGTCTGCTAGGGAGAGGTTTCCATGTCCTTATAAAGAATGTTTCGTTCCCCTCTCCAACCGATGTGTGATCTCACAAATATTCTCTAAAATCACATTATAGAAGCAGCAAGTACATAACGTTTTAACAACTCAAAATGAATAGTTCATTGACAAGAGAGAGAGGGAGGGACCTGGAATATCTGGCTTGAGATCTATGGTCAACTGAGTTTTAACAACTCAAAATGTATAGTTCATTGACAAGAGAGAGAGAGGGAGGGACCTGGAATATCTGGCTTGAGATCTATGGTCAACTGAACTGCTTGGAGACAATTATCCTTGTCTCTGGTACCCAACACAGCTCGAGAGTCCCCGACATTTCCAATAACAAGATCTCGATCCTAGAAGCCAGTAAATTACAAGAACTTTAAGAATGATCGGATCAAATGAAAACGAAAATATTGTAAATATGGTAATAGAACTGCAGTAATGACACCACCTGCTTAACAAGAGCTACTGCTGTTGTCCCACTACAGAAGCAGTCAATACTTGGCTGCATTTTGAGTTCCACATCCATTCTCTTAAAAGCCTTCAAAAATGATTCCTTCATATTTTCAGAAATTTCATGGTGCTTAAGGGGAGAACTAGCTTCCTTCCAATCAGTTTCTAACCCAGAATTTTCATTGTTGAGACCTGTTTTATGACCAAACTCTTTTGAAATATCCTCATTGCTTGCATTAGCTTCCCAATGTGCAGTCAGTTTCAGGGGCAGAGAATCCCTCACTCTTTTCGCAACCAGATGACCGTTAGGACCATGGCCATCAAAAACTCCACAGAAGAATGTATCTGTTCTTGAGCCAAAGTGCTGAAAATTCATGATCTGATTAGTGGTGATTATACCCCATCTATTTGCATTCTCTCAAACTTAAAAGCATTTTCAGGCTACACATTGAAGCACACAAGGAAGAAGCCCTTACTTTGAAAGCCTCTTTATGACAAGTCAAATCAGGGATTGAACTTTGTTCAAGGAAAAGTGGATACTAATACACTAATTGGTTCAGAAAAACATTGCACAGCATAAACTAAGACAGAACCAAGAACAAAGCATGCTATCCATCCCAAGGAACAATTTTCTAATGCATTCAAGAGCTTGTGATATACCAATGTAAAACCAGTTATATCATCTGAAAGGGACCAACAAGACCCATAAATGAGACATATTGACAATAAAGAGCTAACCTCCCATACAATCATGGCATCTTGGTTCATCCCTTTCTTGCCCTGTTGAGTATAAAGTGAGGCAACTTCACTGGATCCATTCAAGAACATCCGACCCGGAATTCGGTGAACTGTTGCTTCTTCACTCTGCTGCTCAAACATAGAATCCTTGGACTCCAGCCCATTTTCTGAGTCTTTCAGTTTTCTTGCTTCCAGCACAGAAGATACAGAGGAACCAGCCATGGCCCTCTTACATCCAACAGACAAGCAAGGCCCCATTCTGGAAATGGGGACTCCTAGAATGCTTGAATACGGACCTCAGTTAATAGAATCAGACTTAAATAACCGTTTATCTTTGGATTCTAAGCCTTCACAGGAAGCTTGGTCTTATAACATCCATATACATCTCTTAAATACAGATTAAGCACTAAATTAGCCTCTAAACATATCTAAACACTATGTCATAGAAACTTTCATTTGTCTGTATAATCAAACAATGCTAACGAAGCCCAAAAGACCAAGCAACAGCGAAGAGAATAGATATATTTCCAAATTTACACGCGAAACAAAGACGATAACATTTCCAGATTCAGAAGTCGTGGGGGCATATCGCCCCACCAACAATCAATAGAGAGGCTCAAATCAACAACTGAATCGAAACGCAGTTATTTCACCCCCAAAAGATTTCTCATCCATTTCTCAATTTAGAAAAAAAAGAAAAAAAAAAACCTCCAATAAATTCTAATTCAAATTCAAGATCGCGATAAGACCAACCAACAAACAGAGCCAAAAACGATTCCCCTGATCGCAGAAACAATCAAAACCCATTCAGAAATTCAATTACCAACAGTAGGAAACAAAATTGGAGATCAATCAATTAAGAATTTGGCAGAATGAATTCATCTTTAAACAACGACATCGGATTTGAAGACGACCAAAGGCGGGGTGGAATGATTGAGTGGGGAAAACGACCGGAAGATGCAACAAACAAGCAATCAACCGATGAAGAATCCTTTCGCGGGTTGTGAACGAGTTTTGACTTTGAAAGAGGACAAAGAAACGAAGCACATTAATGGCGTCGCTAATAGAGGAGAAGGAAAATAACAAGACGCCTCGTGGGGTTCGTGAGGAATGATTATGAAAGGGAGAAAAGCTTAATTATTTTTTAATTATTAATATTTTTAAATCTTTTAAAAAAAAATTCAATAAAATTATTTGATTATAAACCCATAAACATTCTCTAAACTAACGAACAATCATCCAACAAATATATCATGTTATGTCACATGAGACACCAGACATATGATAAGCACGAATGAAATATTATATGATTTTTAATGTAGGATCTTATGCATGTTATACGTCATATGAGCATAAATTACATTTTCAATATGTCACGTACGGACACGTACATCATGATATTATACGTATTCTTTTATGGCTCATAGTAAATTTTTTTATTAATCAAGGTCGTTAAAATTAATTAAGTATTTTATTGGTACATTTTTGTATAAGTCAATCATTTAAATTTGGTTTATATTGAATTTCCTTCTAACCATCGAGTGTAGAAATCTAATGCCTCCCTAGGTTTGTATTCTGGTACGGTATGTCCAGCTCCCTGCATGTGTAATTATTTAATATTATAAATAAATAAATAAATATATATATATATATATATATATAAATAATTGATAATATTAAAATTTAAAAGTATGCATACCTTTATGGTAAGGAAAGTGAGATTATGTTCATATTCTTGTAAATACCTTTAAAAGGAAACATAAAATTTGTTAGATTTGTCAATGAACAATAACATTTTTTATATTTTTTATTGTTTTATTTTAATTTTTAAATATTCCTTTTCCTCTAAAAAATATTTAAAAAAATTATAATTATAATTATGCATCAAAGAATAGGTTAAATTAATAAAATTATATGATCTTTATTTATCCTTTATAAATCATATTTTTTTTAAAAAAATTATTCTTTTTTAAATATGATATATATATTAAAACTTTTTAAAAAATGAAATACTTTTTTAATTTTGTTATAAAAAGTTAAAAAGTATTAATGAAAATTTTGTTATAATTTTTTTTTTTGACTTTTTATTAATTTAAGAAAGAAAGAAATAAATAAATAATAAATACCCTGCAACTTGGGCATTGGAGAACCATGGCCTCCATTCATCAACAATTTTGTAGCCAAGTGAAGAAGTCCATGCTTGGCTTCCGGTGTATGGCACACACATATCATGGTCTCCACTGTTCATTCATAATCAACAAAAACAACCATTTTTTTCATATTAAAATTTAAATCTTTCCCCGAGTAATTATTACCCATAATAAAAACACTTCTCGAGATATTTATCTAATCTGCGGGACCCACAAAAAAGGACCCGAAACAGTTTCCTCTTTGAAGATTATACTCTCTGTCCCACTTAATTAATTAATTATTTATTTATTTATTTATTATTACAATAGATAATTTAAAAATTTTAAATTATGTTAATTGAAATTGATTAATAATAATAATAATAATAATAATAAATAAATAAAAACTGACCTGAAAATAAGAGCTCTAAAACCTTGAGAAGTAAGGTTCCTATGATAAGGAATCATACTTCCAGCATTGTGACGATACCTTATTCTATGAGTACATAGCTCCCATGTACCCGCCACATTTTCCTGTTTATTTATTTATTTTTAATTATAAATATAAAAAATAAAAACAAATAATTAATTAATTAATTATAGGGTTCAAAAAGAAGTACCGGCTCGGCATGAATGGCTGCTCTCACCGACTTGTCGTTCAACCAAATCGTCGCTACTTCATCGTTCTACTTTCACAAAAGTCAAACACAAATAGTTGACTTTCAAAATCTTTACTATAAATCAACAATATTTTAGTATAATTGAATTAAATTGATAATTTAAGTTTACGAGAGTGATTATGAAACGTAAGCTAACCAGACAAGGGACATGAGATTTGATGTTGGTCTTAGCTAGTTCAGACCAAAGAGGGACGATCCCATCGCGCACCGGTGCCCTAAAAGGCCAAGCCCGACCAAACATCCGCTTCCTTACGGCTAAAGGCTTCTTTGTCTGCCCAAGTTGTTGAAAACTTGTAGGCAAGCTTTCGCTCGTGTTTCCTATGTGAAAACATGGCTCCAAGATGTCGTATACGTTTAACTTCTCCAAGTCCTAATTTCATTCATTTTTTTCAACAAATTTAAATTTAAAAATTAAAGTTTATAAACCAAATACAAAGATATGAAAAGAATGTAAAAACCTGATCAACCCGTTCAAGCTTGTCAAAACAGGCCTCCGTTTGAGGGTCGTAATAATTTCCACCACAAGAAGCTTCAGCTTCCTACAATATTATACAAATTACATTAAGTTCATTCTATTTTCATCGCTAGAATTTTAATATTATAATATAGTTTTTCAAAAGGAAAAAAAAAACTAATTTATTATACTTAGACGAGGACGAAAAATACAATCTCCGCCCCCAATTCTATTTACCTAACGCATAGAAATCTCTCCCGACTCCCTCTTTCATTCTCTGTTCAAACAGAGATTCCCGACTTTATTTGGGACAGATCCGTACGAGGCTTCAACCCCACAAGATAATAATAAAAACAAAGATTTTTTCTTCATATCTTCGCACCGAGCCTAACGTAAGTGTGAATGTTTGCTGAATCCACCACACCTAAATGGTGTGAAAGTTATCTTATTTATAATCAAATAAATTACAAGGATATGAAAATAGTAGTAAATGGAAATAACAATAAATGGAAAGATAACTATGGTAATAAGGCAAATGTTAGATATTTGCCTTATAATAAAATATCAAATATAATATATATGGTAAACTATAATTTATTACTAAATATCCTTAACACCCCACCGCAAGCTAAGCGTCGGATTTAAACGAACGTGAAGCTTGAATCTGAAAAATTCAAAGAGGTTGAGAATCACTTTTCGTGAAGATGTCAACAACCTGGTTCAGAGGAGGCGTAGAGAAACACTTTCTTGGCCATCGAAAACTGCAGAGGGATCGCCGCTCAGCGGCGATGCTGCCTTGGCTTCGGCGAGAATATGTCTAACCCATGAAGAGGGATTGTCGCTTAGCGACGATGCTGCCTTGGCTCTGGTGAGAATATGTCAAACCCCAAGAAGTAGAAGGGGAAACCTAGAGCAAGGGACAAAGACAATGTTGAAGCCGGAAGAGTCGTCACATTGGGCGAAGGAGCCAATTTTGGCGAGAAGGGCAGCTGGAAGAGTCGCCACATTGGGGCGAAGGAGCCAATTTTGGCGAGAAGGGCAGCGGCAACTTGGTTGGCAAAGATGCCAGTGCGGCGCCCAGATTCCAAAGGTAAATCTCTGCAGAAGGTCAATGGGCTTATTGAGATTCTGTATATTTTCGAAGAGGAATGCTGATGAAGATCCTAAGATTAGGGTTTTTGTGAAGGATGAAGAAAAATTGGGAAGAAAATGAAAGAGGCTATGTTTGGAAAAGGTGAGGTTGTATGTACAGAGTATGGCGAAGGATGATTTGGAGGTCAAAAAGGTGGAGCCGAAGAATAATCAATCGACTCTGCATGTGACAGCCATGACGACTGCCCCTGCGGCATCAAAGACAACAGTGGTGGTGGAGAAGAACAGTAGAAGATTTCAAAAGCCATTGAAAAGAAAGGATCTAGGTTGCTAAACCAAAATGGCTCTGATACCATGTGAATGTTTGCTGAATCCACCACACCTAAATGGTGTGAAAGTTATCTTATTTATAATTATTTTCAGAATACAGAAATATGGTAAATTACAAATATTATGGAAATAGTAATAAAAGGAAAGAATAATAAATGAATGCAATATATTTGCCTTTAATAAGAGGGCAAATATGGTAACCCGTAATGTAAGGCAAATATCTAGATATTTGCCTTATAGTGACGGTCAACTATCCTTAACAGTAAGAAAGTGTATCCTTAAACGATGCTAAAATGGAGACGGAAATATATAATTTAGTAATGATTACCTGAAACATAGCGTCAGAGATTAGGGCCATTCCATGTGCAAAAGGGACGAGAGCATTGCCATCAAACTTTTCATCCGTCACACCATTCCCCACCATGTAACCCTATTAATTTCCATCAAATACCCAAAATTTCTCATATTTATATTTAGTTCCCACCACAATTTAAAACTTTTCTTTTTGATCCTTCAATTTTTGACTTTTTACTTATACGTACCTTGAAATTTATAATTGGCACAGCCCCATTTTTAAGCCCTACATCCATAATATATTAAATAATTATAAAATATTATATAAAATAAATAAATAAATACAGTACCTTGGACTACTTGAGAAGCAAGGGTGGGGACATAGATGCCTGCGAAGGACTCTCCTGCTATGTAAAATGGATTTTGAAGAAATTCTGGAAATTCCTCAAACCACTGCCAACATTTCAATTTTTGATATTTGAAGGGTGAGAAATTGAAGATTTGAAAAGTTTAGGGACTTGATTGCAAAATGAAAATAATAAGAAAAGATGAATTACTCTGAGAAGAAAAATGTGTGTATCAGAAGCCGTTTGAAGATCTCCTGTATTGTAATTGGCCTCGTTTGGGGAATAGGATAAGCCAACACCAGCTGGGGAATCCAAATATATAATATTTGAAACCTGCAAATAATATTTATTTCAAATTACAATGTCAAAATTCAAATCGGGATTTATAATTCAATATCTCATCATCTTAATATTTCCCAACATTCTATGTGATGTGACTTCGTGTTGAATGGAAGTTTCACATCAGCTAGTTCAGGGAATGATCATGAGTTTATTATAATAAGAGAATACTCTCTCCATTGGTAGGAGACATTTCGAATTATTAGGGCTTTGGACTTCAGAAGTGTGATAGAAATGATTTTAGTTACAAATAGTGGACAAATTGGTGTATTACCAAATCACGCACCTTACGGCTAATGACGAATGGTTAATGATGGCTCTGATGGGTGGTTACAGCTAATGACGGATGGTTAACGATGGCTCTGATACGTGGTTACGGCAGCTCTGATGGGTGGTTACGATGACTCTGAGATCACTATTTTAGTAAATGACGCGAAGAAGGCTAGTGACATTGATCCACAAGAAGTTCAGCAAACTCTTGAGGAAAGCTCAGGGCAAGAGACAAACAATCGAGGCAAATTTAGCTCTCAAACGAGCTAGGACACAAGTAGAGGTTATCAATGGCATACCTAATTGATCCGTCTAAATAATCAAGTGAAATGAAGTTTTCGCAAGGCCTTTTGGGAAGTCTAAACTAAAGCCACGAGAGCTTATGCTTAAAATGGACAATATCATAGTCGTGTTCATCTAACAACTTGAACTTCTTTTAACTATAGATTACGTTATATGTGTGTGTATATATATATAGTCTTTTAAATAAATAAATAAATATATATATAAATAAATAAAGGAAAGAATTATGATGTCACCTTGGACCAGCTGTAAGGATTAAGATGTAAGGTAGGGAGTGTCCCCTTGGGATTTCCTTCTCCAAAATTGAAAGGTCCTGCAAATAATGAACATTAAAATATTAATTTTAATTAAATTTATTAGACGTCTCCATCACTAATAAATAAAATAAAATATTTAATTTCATAAAATTTCCAATTAAAAACTAATAAAAATTATGAAAATACACATTTTTAAATTATTAATATTTAATAACTTTTATTAATGCAATCGGTATTTCCCATCCCGACCCACAATTTATTTTTTATTTTTTTATTTTTTATTTTTTAAATTCCTACCCATCTCCCAACCTATAATTTTTGGTCCTATTCAAAGCAAGTGGGACCAACCCATAAAAATCACACCTAATTATAGAAAATAAGTTCAAATTAAAAAATAAAATTTAATAATATCTTTTTAAAAATTTCAAAAATACTCTTCATTCGATCTTAAAAAATACGTATTCGAACATAAAATTGTATTACTATGCTAATAAAGTTATATTATTCTCGAAATAAATTTGTAAATTTTAATTTTAATTTTAATAAAAAATTTAAAATTTTTAAAAATAGTCTGAATTTCAAGAAAATAAATTATTTATAGAAAAGAAATTGTAATTTAAGTTATAAAAAAAAAAAAAAAAAAAAAAAAAAAAGGGAGGGAAGTAGAGTACTACCGTGTTCATAAACAAAGCCGTCGAAGCTAGAGCAGCCAGGGCCGCCGTTGAGCCAGAGAACCACCGGATCGGCGGCGGGGCTCCGTTGCGACGTCACGAAGTAATAAAACAGCCTCTTCCCACTCGAACCTCCGTCGATATTTATATACCTAAAGAACCCCTAAAACTCAATCACATCGCACAGAGACCGAAATTCGGAACCCTAAACCCTAGAAATCAAAATCAAAATCAAAATCAAAATCAAAATCACGAAATTGAGAAGGCACTGACCCGGAGTGGTGTTTGGACGGGAAATCGCCGGCCGTGAAGCCGGGCAAGTGAGTCACCGCCGAATTCGCCGGAGCTGCTTCTGTAAGCCAACGATTATGGTTCGGAAGAAGTATCGATGCACTCCAAAGCAACACCAGTACTCCTAATTTCCTCATTTCTTCTTCCTCCTTCTTCTTCTACCTTTCGCCGTTTATATATATATATAATGAGACCCTCCTTTTTTCCATTTCAAATTTTGGGTTTATTTCCTTTTTAGTCCCTTCACTTTCGGCTTCTTTCCTTTTCGCCCCTCTTTAACTTTTAAATTTTATATATCAGGTTTAATTAGATTATATGTCCTAACCTTTTGAAATCTCGACTAGAGTGATCTTTGTTGTTTGATTGAAAGTTTAGCTACATTGGTCCTCTCGGGTTTGGTATTTGGAATACTTTCTATATATTACTTAAGAGATAACGTGCACCTACAATTCACACTCATTGTGAGACCTTACATTGATCTGAGAGAGGAATGAGTGTCCTCGGCCTCAAAGGAGGAGGATTGTGAGATAGGAATGAAACATTTTTTTATAAAGGTGTGAAAACCTCTTCGTAACAGACGCGGAGGGTGGATTGTGATGTTTCACATTGGTTGGGGAGGAGAACTGGGGGGAGAGTGCCAACGAGAACGCTGGGCCTCGAAGGAGGTTTTACAGCCTTGAGGGGAATCTCGAAAGGAAGCCCATATCTGCTAGCAATGGATCTGGGCCGTTACAGTTACACCCATCACTCTTTTTGTTTCGGTGCTTAATTCATAAGAACTTACAACAATATTCTTAAAAAAGAAATTGTATCCTTCTTAGAGGACAACTTTTACTCTCAATCTCCAAAACAGTCCACAATGAATAGGTTGCATGATTAGGTCATCGAGATGCAAGAAAACAGCCAAGTCATCGAGTGTCAAATTGGTCACATTAGAAGTCATCCCGAGCCAAACAAATTAATAATAATGATTAATCTAACAAATTAATAATAGTAAGTTTTATTGAAAATATATAAACTAAAATAGAATAAAACTTAATCTACATGGATTAAAATTAGAGGTGGTTGTGAGTTGAGTCGGTCTAATCGGATTGGATTGAGACATTTCTTAGACTCAACTCAATTGTTCGGACTGTAAATTTTTCAACTCAAATAACTCTTACTAAATAATGAACTCAACCCGATCTAAAAAATTTATAATCCAGCTCAAACCGTGCGAGTTAGATTGGTTTGATCGGGTTGTTTAAACCATTAATTTTTTTTTTAAATGTCACTAATTAAAATGATATTTTAGCGTTATATTATATATATATATATATAATTGGAATAATTTTTAATTATTTAGGGCTTGACGTTGGAGCTTTGTGACAAAAATTCAAAACAATGACAACAACGTTTGTGAACCAAAAAAAAACAAAGCATAAAATAAATAAAAAGGTAATAAGAAAATAAACATTAATGACCCTTCATTCAAAAGTAGCTCTCAAACCCTCAATTTGAATGTCTCTTCCTCTAGTAATTAGGTTAATTTATGGACCCAACCTAATCAAATCGAGTTTTACAGATCAGGGGCACGCACTAAGAGGCGAGCCAGACCGTAGACTCAGCCTTAACCTCTTGTCAAGGCTGAAGAGGAGGTACGAGCTTCGACCAAATTTCTGATTTTTATTTTACAGATCAGGGGCATGCGCCAAGAGGCGGACTAGACCGTATACTCAGCCTTAACCTCTTGTCGAGGCTGAGGAGGAGGTATGGGCATCGACCAAATTCCTGTTTTCTATTTTACTGATCAGGGGCATGCACTAGGAGGCGGACTAGATCGTAGACTCAGCCTTGACCTCTTGTCGAGGCTGAGAAGGACGTACGAGCTTGGACCCAATTCTTTTTAGATATGGGTGTTTCGTGTTTTTCTACTTTATTCTATGTTCGATCTCTTTCTACTCTTAGCTTTCTCTTTTTGACCAATGTTACCTGTGAGCTTTTGTAAACAATATTTTCGTTAAATGGGAAAAGAATCGATGATCCACCGAAATAGCAACAAAAAAAAAAAAAAAAGACAAACAAAAAAAAAGACAAAAGAAAAAGCATATATTTGACAAAAACAATGAATGGTGACAATGTTGGTGGTGTCTTAGTGTACATTTTAGAGTCTTCCAAGGTTTCTTTTTGGAAGTAAACCCTAAAAGTATATAACAATTGAGAAAAACAATACAAAGGATTGCTAAATGATTGGGGGAAGAGGAACCAAATTGGGTCCATTCCCACTTTGTGTCTTCATAAAGTTAATGTCTTTTGTTGGTTGGATTTTGATACCCCTAGACTTTTCCGTCTTCACGAGTGATTTCTTTCTCATCAGTGTTTGTATTATTTGACTCAATAATTACATCAATCATAAGCAAAAGACGCGTTTGATGGATAGAAGTTAGTGACATGCTTAGTAAGATTTGAAATTCAACACATCAGGGTCCCGAGGATCTCTTTCATCCCATACGTCATGACCATGTTGTTCGTCTAGAAGTTTTTTCAAGAGTGAAAAGCTATACCCACAAATCAAAACATACCCTTTATGCACGTTTTGTTCTCATTCACGTGTTTCCTAGAAAAATTTTCAGAAAGGTCAACAAGAAAGTTAAACGTATTATGCTTGAAGTAATTCTTAACCACTGAAAAGAAATGTGCACCTTGTCTTTCGGTGGCTCAATTTTAAATACTCTAAAGTTATGTGCTTAACTTGGAGCAATCATCTGAAAATTTCCCTAACCCTAAGTTAGTACCTTAAGATTACATTTAGTAACTTAGAAGCATTTAATAGTTCAAACTTAAGCATACGATTACATTTATTAACTTACAATAGTTTAGATGTTAATTAAAGGAAGGTGTACATAGTAAAAGATATAATCTTATTATTCATAGAGCATGTCGGTTTATCTTGCTTGATATGTCTTTTTTGCGGATCTGTCAAGAACGAGCTGACGACTACAAGGGAAGCGGCTGACTACAGTCCCTGAGCCCAGCTTGTAGCAAGCTAAAAGTGTGACTTGAACCTACTTTGCTAAGAGAAGATCTCGAAGGGATAAACAAACGGTAGAAAGCAATCTCTTCCAACCAGCCAACCCGCGAAGTTGAACACAAGCCCTTTTTAGTCAAGCTTCGACCGGATTCTTCTATCAATCTCCTGGCCCTTGCTTAACTCCTTGTTTTGTAAACTGATCGCTGGCTGATCTGATCGGACCTAGGACATGCGAGAGCTCAACCCAATATAATCTTATTATTCATAGTTTTAATATAAATAAATTTATTATAACCCATCCGTTTAAACTTTCAAGTCTCGGGATAATTTAATATATTATTAGAGTAGGTCTTATTTTCAAATTTCTATAATGTGATTTCTTCCTTAATTTAAATTAATTTCAATTTGTCTAGTGACGATTTAATGTACTAAATTAATAAAAATACACTTAAACTTTATATTTTGTCTAAAATATATTCTTAAAATTTTTAAAGTCTCAAATTTAAGCAGATAATTTATGAATTGGTAAAAAAAAAAAAAAAAAAAATTTTATAAAAATAAATGATTTTAAGGCTACTTTTACAATTTTATAATATTTTTTTATACCTAATAGTATTTTTGAAGTTTTAAAAAAAATAATAAATGGTATTAATGAACTAAGAGTGTTTTTTAGAATTTTGGAAATAAAAAATAAAAAAATTAGTTAACAACATAAAAATAAATATTAATAATAATATGTATAACATAATTAGAAAATAAAATTTAATTATTACAAGAAATAACTTCTTTCATTAATTTTCAAGAACAGAGGGGAAAAAATAGAAAGACATGCTGAGTGATCATACAGTGGCAGCTTTGAGTGACAGGAAATCTGAAATCTTGTTGGTGTAGAAATCTGGTTGTATAGTGTTCTTGGGACTTTGAAGGGTTGATAAGCTTGTAACACCTATCAAAACAAACACGACGTCAATCAACGTTTTTCGTTACAAAACACGCTGCTACAAAATTTTATGTTCGAGTCTTATTTTGATCCTGAAACGTTCATGTTTATTATTCTATTTTGATCCCTGAATTTTAAAAAACATTTGTGTTTGTCCTTGATGTTAACTTTTTATTAATCATCTAGCAAGAGTCTAGATTTATTCGAAAAATCGAGCACCGAATCTTACTGCTAGTAGATATTGTCTTCTTTGGGCTTTCCCTTTCGGGCTTCCCCTCAAAGATTTTATAACGCGCCTGCTGGGAGGAGGTTTCCAAACCTTTATAAAGAATGATTCGTTCTCCTTCCCAACTGACGTGGGATCTCACAACCCACTCCACCCCTCTTGGAGGTCCAGCGTCCACGCTAGCACTCGTTTCTTTCTCCAATCAATGAGAAATCTCACAATTCACCCCCATTCGGGACCCAGCGTCCTCGCTAGTACACCGCCCTGTGTCCAGCTCTAATACCAACTGTAACACCTCAAGCCCACCGCTAACAAATATTATCCTCTTTGGACTTTCCCTTTTGAGCTTTCCCTCAAGGTTTTTAAAATGCGTCTGCTATGGGAGGTTTCCACACCCTTATAAAGAATGTTTCGTTCTCCTCCCCAATCGACGTGGGATCTGATATACTTATGTTATATTGAGTAGCTTTCGGTACAACTAAAAGAGTTTTGGTATGCAACATTCAACGACCAAGATATAATATTTGAAAGATCAGGTCTCGAAATAGACTAAACGCTAAATTTCAGAGACGAAAATAAGATTTCAGCCGAAAAGTTATTACCTGACAAAACAAGAAGAGTCTTGCAGCCACCATTCTGTCCAAACAGAATATCAGTATCTAATCTATCTCCAACCATACATATTTGTGACTTCTGAATCCCAAACCTGTCATTTGGATTGGCATGAGCATCATTTGTTAAGAAGGATACAAGAAAACAGAGAAACCAAGCTTCACTTCATTCAATTTTTGATATCTAATAGCACAAAGAATGACCAGCAATAGATTATAGAACTGGAAGTGATATCAATATTCCAAAAGACTTCCTATAAATCTTCCTATTTAAGATGCGTTATTTAACTCGAAACGTTCTTGCAAAGTACTTCCCCGCCTAGACTAGCCCGAACCCTTCTGTTCTTCCTTCCTGTGACCTTTTCTTTTTGTAATATCTGCGAGTGTCGAGATTACTTGTACACACTTCTACTATACTGTCTAATCCTACTACGTTTGATTGTCAGAAAAACTCCTAAGATATAAGATCTTAAATAGTCACCATGACTTGAATCCATTCCTCTAGCTCCTTACTATTTTCATTAGCCTTTATTAGATATCAATCATAACAGCATATTTTGAACAGATCAATAACAAATATTACTTGTTTGCTAAGTAGTCCATCATGAAAGTTGAGGGCTTCCCCACGACCAATGGCTCACGTTGAGTCGATCCACAAAGAGCACCAACCATTGAACCCCCACCTGAGTTATACACACAAAAGAAAGCTAAAGAACAGTCCGGGTTTACATGAGTTCTTAAAATCTAAACAAACATGAAAAACATGAAAAAAGAACTTCAATTGTTCTTTAAAGAGCTTTCGATTTTTAGCTTCGAAAATAGTTATCTACTTCAACAAAGTAAAACTCGTAATCTTTATCCTGACAAGGCGTTACAGACCGGGTTCTTGGCAATCCATACAAGGACACAAATTGAAACTTAACCTTGTAAAAGTAATGATCAAATACTCCCTAAAATAAGTGCTAAAAGCCAAAGAGAGTGGAGAGAACCGAACCTGCCCACTCTTGCGCATCGGTCAGGTGAGTGACAGCATCACGATTAGTTGCAATGAAGAGGCAACCAGGGTTCTCCCGTATGCAGAGTGTTCCATACCTTCATTGCCCAAGAAAAATGTTAACAAAGAACTTCTTCGTATAGACCAACATGAACATAGCTCAGCAGTGAAGACGTCCACCGATACTCAAACATTAGTTGTACTAAAAAAATTTCTTAGGAGAGATCAAATATACTATGAAACATTCCATCGCATCACTATTGAGAAAAGAATGAAATAAACAAAATAATGATTCTGAGAATTAAGTTGTGATCATACCACCTGCAGAACCAAGTTAATGAATAAAATTTAATGAAGGCTAGGACTTACTGAACTTTGTAGTAGTTAAAGTATCGATCAAATCCAACGACAACAGCTCCCACCTTCATGGCAAACAAGGACTGATTTAGATAAAATTCATGGACTATGGGGCAAAAATGAGGAAGAAGAGGTGATTCTTGATTGAATATAGTAAGCCCGAGTTAGATTAGTGTATGAAAGTGATAGGAATGGCATTTGGGTAGTTACTAGTTAGGAATATCATTAGGGTAATAAGGTATATTAGTAATTACCTAAGGAATTTGTTAGTAGGGATTTGTTATGGGAGGTGAGGAAGGCAAGCACTGGTTTAGTTGGTTTAGGCTTGAGTGATCTCAAGAGGGAGGGTCCAAGTTACTCTAATTACTTGGGAGTTATTGTAGTTTATCTTCATCTTTCACTATATTTCAGCTATTTGGTTTACAGCTATTTGGTTAAAAGAAAGGAATAAGAAATGTCACAAAGAAGGATATTCCGAAGGATATCGATGTGTAATTGGCAAGATATGGGAGTTCGGAGAGTCCCTGAAAGACGTCCTCCATAGCTTGTAATTTTTTTTAGCTTAGTAAAGTTCTACTCAAAGGCTAGTGCTCTTCGGCTCTGTCGGAATAGATGTAACTTCCCACATTAGTTGGGGAGGAGAACGAAACATTCTTTATAAGGGTATGGAAACCTCTCCCTAGAAGACGCATTTTAAAAACCATGAGGGAAAATCCAAAAGGGAAAGTCAAAAGAGGACAATATCTGCTAGTAGTGGACTTGGGTTATCACAAATGGTATCAAAGTCAGACACCGAGCGATGTGCCAATGAAGAAGCTGAGCCCCGAACAGGGATGAACACGAGGCGGTGTGCCAGCAAGAGCACTGGGCTCCAAAGGGGGTGGATTAGGAGGTACCACATCGATTGGAGAAGGGAACGAGTGTCAGGAGGACGCTGAGCCCAGAAGGGGGGTAGATTGTAAGATCCCACATTAGTTAGAGAAGAACGAAACATTCTTTATAAAGGTATGGAAACCTCTCCCTAGCAGACGCATTTTAAAAAACTTGAAGAAAAACCCAAATGAGAAAACTCAAAGAGAACAATATCTACTAGATAGAACTTTGAAATATTTCTAATAAATGGTAGTAGTTAAGAGAAGTTACATTTTCATTCCTATTTGAGAACATATATACGAAACTATAAACGATAAATTTGTACGCAAATCAAGAAAGATCAGAAATATACATCCTCATCATGCTCCATCAGAAAGCCTGGCTTCAGTTCTATCTTCTTCCCACCATCATCCTGTAAGAAAATGAAAGATATAACATTACACTGTAAATTAAGTTTATGGGATACAAGAAACATAATTTACTAAAAGATTACAAATATATGAGTGATTTTTTCATATCCACAGATATTTCATAGCTCATGAACATTGAGAAACTTTATCATTAATACCGGTCCGCCAAGGTACTGATATCCAGCGAGTTCAAGTTCTTTCAAGATGCCCTCCTCACCAATCACATAAATCTGAAATCACAAAGCCACAAAGTCACAAGTCCAGGCCAAAATTTATGATTCACTATTGAAAACTTTAAGAAATAAGAAGATAGTGCAAAAAATGCAGTTCATAAGACAATGTCAAGTTTTTAGTTCGTTATTTGATCTAATTCCAATAACCTTCAGCTAAAATAAGAAAGAAAGGATCATGAACAATATAAAAGATAGCTAAATCAAGCAATTACCTTCTTTTCTTTTGGGAAATCAATGGACTTCAAATACGCAGCAGCAGCAAAAGATGATGCGAAAATTTCTTCCTGAAATACTCGAATTTAGTTAGTGTGACGAATTTAGACTGAACTTAGTAACTTTAAGTAATCCTTACTTCAGTAACATTGAGACCAAGTGTCTCAAACTTTTTGCCATACTGCTTCCTGGACTTTGTTGAATTGTTGGTAACAAAAACTAATCGCTTTCCCTGAAATTAAAAAAATAATAATAATAAGAGAAGGAGGAGAGGAAAAAATAAATGTGTAACGGCTCAAGGCCCACCACTAGTAGATAGGAGAAGCTCAAAAGGGAAAGTCCAAAGAGGACAATGTCTACTAGTAGTGGGCATGGACCATTACAAATAGTATCAGAGCCAGACACCAGGTGGTGTGCCAGTGAGGAGGCTGAGACCCAAAGGGGGTGGACATGAGGGGATGTGCCAGTAAAGACGTTGGGCCCTGAAGAGGGGTGGATTGTGAGATCTCACATCGATTGGGGAGGAGAACGAAACACCCTTTATAAGGGTGTGGAATCCTCTCCCTAGTAGACACTTTTAAAAACCTTGAGGCGAAACCCGAAAGGGAAAGCCCGAAAGAGAGGACAATATATGCTAACATTGGGCTTGGGACGTTACAAAATGTAAGAAAAAAAGGAAAGACTATCCAACAAACGAAGGAAACTACAGATTTTTGTATCATTTTCACTCGTGTATACAACTTTCTGTTAGTTTTCCCTGGTCACCATTGCTCTTAAGGCCATAGGATTCGAAAAGCGGTTTGGACGATCTATTTTTATACCTTTGATCGAAGCATATCAAGGGTTTCTGGAACTCCATCTATAAGTTTGTCTCCTTTCCATATAACCCCTGCAGTTAAATCATTGGACACCTTAAAAATATTGACCACAAAAAGAAGGGAAAAGAAAAGAGGAAGAAATTATCAGTACTCAGTTTCCCCCTTCCAACTACAGGCTTGACAGGAAGTCAAAGAGTCTCAACTAATACATTATCTTCTATATTTCCCTCTTTTGCAATTTCATATCATCTCTGCAACGTTTAATCTTGTTTTGAACAAGATAAACATAATAAACTGTTTATAAAGTTTGCAATCTGTTCTTCAAAAACATCAACTACAGCCTATGAACTCAACAAACTCCATTTAAGCAATAGAAAAGCAGAGACCCATTGAGAACAATCAAACGAGTTGGATATTTTGCATGCAACAAGTCGAGGGGAAATGGGAGAAGAACTGACCATCGCAATCGAAAATGAAGGTCTCAACAGAATCAATGAGTTCATCGGCGTTCTTGAGTGGCTGAGCCGAAGCACGAACAGCAAAACCCTCCATTCTAGACCTGTTAAACTTCCTCTTGCTGCCACTATTCCATCCAAAACTCACAGACCCAGAACAGGAACAATCTGGGGAAAACTGCCTGAAACCCAAGAATCGGGGTATGTTGTGGTTCAAATTGGCAAAGGGTTTGGATGCAACAATGAGTGAATGAGAAGCCGCTGGGCCTGCTGTGCTCAGCATCTCTTTTACTGCTTTTTGGCTCTTTTTCTGCAGCCTTGGTATCTGTGTTGGCAGTTTGAGGACGTTAGGGAGGGGTCTTGGGAAATGGTGTGGGGGAGTGACGTGGGATGAGTGGCACTCCTTCGTTTGCTTGGGATTATGTGGAATTCATCAATCGCTAAGGGCCATTCTGTGGACGATACCATTCCCTTGTGTTTTTCTTCTCTAAATTCAGGATTTTCATTTTTTCTGACTATTTATATATATTAAAAAATTTATACTTGAAATAATATGGTATAGCTATTTTTAAAAGAAAAATTCGATAATATTATTTAATTTACTTTAAAATAATTCTTTTTATTTTTTTTGTCTCCACCAAATCCGATGGGCGGTCAGAGTACTACTACGTATGATCAATGAAGGCAAACTAAGGATTTCAATTATAGACCAAAATAGAATGGATTGGGTAAGAAAAGTTTCCTCTTTTGCAAGAGCGATGTTCGTCGATCTGCTTCTAACTTATAAAGGAACTTTCATATCTCTAAAAAGAAGATTTGCTTGAAAGACGGTACCTCTACTACACTAGTCTACTAGCGGCCATCCCTACCTGTCATTTCACTCGAGACTGGGATTTCTTGTAAATGTGACAAAAATGATTGAAGAAATGATTGAAGTATCACGCGTAAAAGACAAAAATGCTAATTCAATTCTTGTTTTCATTTTTGAAAGCATGACCTCGATAAAAATGCAAATATTTCCTTACAAATCCTTACGAATTTTATTATATTCTTAACACAATTGCAATTTGCTATCTTCAAGATTCATTAATCAAAACTAATTTATCATCATCAATATCTCAACAATTTTTGTAGCATTACAATTTACACCATCGCCCAAGTTGTCCTTTTTGAATTTTTCTTTCCGAGCTTTCTCTCAAGATTTTTAAAACTGGCGTGTGCTAAGAAAAGATTTCCACACCTTCATAAAGTATTACAATTTGCTCATTTCAAGATATATCTTTTGAATCATCAATCAAAACTAATTTATCATCTCACTAATATCTCTAATGATTCCATCAACAATTTCAGTAGTACAACATACAACTTACACCCTAGTCTTAAGCACAACACTAGTAGATAATGTCCTCTTTGGGCAGCCCTCAAGGTTTTAAAACGTGTCTACTAAGAGAGATTTTCACACCCTTAAACAATGTTTCATTCTCCTCTTCAACCGACATCCTCTTTGTACAGCCCTCAAGGTTTTAAAACGTGTCTACTAAGAGAGGTTTTCACACCCTTAAACAATGCTTCATTCTCCTCTTCAACTGACGTAGGATTTGCCACCCTAACTTTCAAGTTTTCAAAGAATGTTTCTCAAAGAAACCCCGTTTAATTGTGCTTATTATGGTGGATAACCATCATAGGAGTTCAAAAAACTACCTTGGATTTTCTAATATCCAGATTCATCTTGTCCACAAAATGGAAGGCTGCGTCGTATCAAAAATCGAGCACAATCGATCGTGAACCTAATCAAGTTTGATATCCAACTTTCTTACTAAGAACCCACATCAAATCTTACGAAGTCTCCATCCTCATTATTCTTTCTATCATCTTCGTTATCTAAAACATCCCTTGAACAAATACTTCAAAAACTTGTTCAAACTCAGAAACCAAAAAATGCACAATCAAAATACACTTCTCAATTCTTCTACTACAACTTCTAAAGGAGTACAGTTCTACATGGAAACAAAATTTCAGTACTTTTGGAGGAAAACCACAGCCCTACCTTACAAACTCTTCAATTCAAAACTTCCCAGAAAAACAGAGGGAAAAAGGTGGGTGAAAAGAAAGCATGAAGATGCAGAGCCCAGGAACATCCATATCCAACCTGCATAACAAAACACGACATTCTCTTCAATATCTATCAACCTTCCTCTAATATTTATGATACTACTGCCTCCTTTGCAACTCAGTTTCGCTGCACACCCCACAAATCTTCCCTAACGTAAACCAATTATTCATACGTTGGATTCCCTCGAATTCTAGTTCTAGAATTATTCTTCGAAACATCCACAAAGGTTGTCTTGTAGCAATTCAATTCAATACATCTAGTAGACTTCACTCTACCTTAATCAATCCTTTTTTCTCGCTTTTTGTAAACCCTTTTTTCCAATCCAAGGGCACGACGCCAATGTCGGTTTCTTATTAAGCTCGCCTAAAATTTTGAGCACTTAACCTATGGGTAAGGTAGACTACATGCCTTAAGCCCAACTTGCCTTAACCAAAGGGGCAACCCTTGGGAGCTATCTATCATCCATGATCAATCTATTGCAATTGCCTCTTACCCAAAATTTTCCTTTTGCAAAACACTACTCAGTAGAGCTGCTGCAGAAACTCATAATCAACACATGCACAACTAAAAAACACTTCTCAATTCATTTCTTACGCATCATCTAAAGGTGTGTATGAACCTACATTGTTTCAGAATTCCAATAATTTCAAAGAATAATCCAAACCCTACATTACAAGCTTCTCAATCCAAAAATTCTCAGAGGAAAAAATGGTGATAAAAAGAGGAAAGGATGAGAAAGAATGGTTGAGGAACAAACCTAAGCCTAAATCTGCCTGCCAGCAGCATCAGCAACAAGCGGCAAGTGAGGGGTCCGACCCAGAAGGCAAGAAGCGAGACTGTAAACAAAACACAAAACACTGAAAAGAAACAATCCATTATGGCCCCAAACCATAATCTGGAACCCTAATCCGCCCGGACCGGGACTCAGAATCCTCTGTATCAACAACGGCACCGCCAGCAGCACGTCCAGAGTCACCGCCTGCATTGAATTGAACCTCACGTAGCGGTTGAAGTTAGGGTTCCGGACAACGCCCAAGTAGAGCGCAAAGAAGGCGATGAAGCTAGAGTGTGGGATCGAGCGATAAAGCCCTAGAATAGGGAGAATCGGTTCGAAGGCGAGGCCGAGGACCGGGTACTGGGTGAAGAGGAAGCAGCCGTACTGGAGGGAGTTGAAGAAGGGGAGAGTGTAGGCGACGAGATGAGGCGGTCGGTGGCCGGAGTAGGGTTGTAGGACATGCGAACGGCGACGGATTTTGCGGGTTTTGAGGAGAGAAGAGGGAGAGAGGAACGGTGGCGAGATTTGAGGAGGGACAAGTGAGGGATTAGAGGGGCTTTAATGGCAGTTTGAGTGGGGAGGTTGAGGAGAGGGATGAAAGTGGAAGCCATTGCTGCAGCAGAGGAGAAGAATGAAGAAAACGATAAAGCAATGCCCTTTTCAGGGTATACACAGCCTACGATACAATTCATCTTTTAAAATGATAAAAACACTTAAAAATGAATAAATAATCAATTATTGAACTCGATTAGTAGCTGCATTCTGCTCGAACTCTCTACTAAACTTGAAAGATTCAAATGTAACCACAAATAAGCGGATGAGAGTTTCCCATGAACGGATGATGTATCTACCTTAATAGCGCCCCTGTCAATTCAAACAAAAATTCACAATAGAAAAAGTTATTCTTACATGACTTCGATTTCGTTGAGAATGGAAAGAATTCAGCAACCCTCAAAATACTTCTCCAACGGCTTTACAAGTCGTAGGCCTACCATTCTCAGTGTCTAAAACTACAAAAGTCAGATCATTACCTTATCAATCGCCTCATTCTTCATTCTTAGACCTCGTTTTGATTGTCATGACTGCTCCATCTGCTAGTATAACAAACAAGAGGCTCCGTGTACAGGTATAACAAACAAGAGGCTAGTTCTATAACAAAAGTTGAGCTTCCTTGGATCTAAATCAAAAGTTAGAACATTTCTCAAACATACGACACTTTTCAAGATAAAAATGTAAAAATTTACAATACATGTGCAAAATTTAGCATTCTTTAAAAGCAGACCCCAGTCTCTAAGAAGTTTGTGAGATGAAGATCATAATTCATTCACTTAAATTTCGCCTATGTACTACGAATACCTAATATATCGTTGTCCTCAAAAGTATGGGCTATTGAACAACTGCATCTGGAGGTGCCACTTCTGGTATCTGAATACATTTTCAAAGAAACCTGAGTTTAATAATACTCAAAGATCATACGGAGGCAGCCAGAGTAGAATGGAAATGTTATGAACTCTAGTTTTCCTTTGTTCTTTATATAGGCTTGTGGTTTTCAAAAGAAACTTATGAGGTATACTTGTGTAGTCTACTTTCAAGAAGATTTTTAAAAAACTAAATAATTATACAAGGATAGATTCCACTGGTCTACATTCCTCTTTTAAAGAAATTTCCATTTTTATCTTTTTATAAGAAATTTAAAACAAATGGGTAAATATTTATAGCTTAGATCTATATATAACTCGTAACATCTAACAAACTTATATTCTAACACAAGTTCAGCTACAAACTACACTCAATTTGTGAGCCAAATACTCCGACATAGAGTTTAGGTGGGTTGTGAGAGTGGGAATCTCTAAAGGAAATCGATGGCAGCGTCATATCGATATTCACAACTGTTAACGATACCGATACATATGATGAACAAGAACAAAAACAAATGAAAAACATCGTACCTCTCCAGGAACCCATTTCTCTTTCAACCAAATGCTGACATCCACAGAACTATTTTCCTGCTGTAACTTATTTCTGCATAATTGACGAGAAAAACAGAACATAATTTTCTAACTTTTTTAGGTGAACAAATTTAGTAACGTCAAGCTGCTTGAATTTAATTGTTATTGCTAAAAAGATGATGACAAATCTCATAAAATAAATAAGAACCTAATAGCAGTTTGATGAAATTGAAAGTAATGATGTTCAAACATGAAGTTGGAATGAGACTGAACAAAAATTTCCAGTGGGGAGGAAATGATGATGCACAACCACAATTTAGTGGCTAAGAACTTCTTAAAGGTTTGTAGCGAACAAATTCTATGAGATCGGACTCAAATACGGAACACATGCTCCTAGATGACACGACTCAAAAGACAAGGTGACAAGGTGAGGCTAAGAGGTGTTGAGGATTTGAACCCATGGGATTGGGAATTCGAACTTCCAACCTTTTGGTCGAGGACATGTTTTGACGAGGTGAACTATGTTCAGGTTGACTTAAATAATGGAAGTAATTAACGTCAATAACAACAATATCAAATATCAAAGAACTTCAAAGAACTTCGAAGGATCGACTATTTCATTTCCAGACAATAAAATTCTACTAAGAGGCTAGTAATAATAAAAGAGGGCTTTTATTAATAACCCTAGTTCAAATTTAAAGGAACTAAACGTTTATCGAGAAAAAGATGAAAGAACATATAAAAGCATCCAAAATACGAAGGCCACAAAAGGAAACGAAACTAAAGAAAAGGGCTCTAGACAAGTACAATAAGACCCAAAGAACAACTACAAAACAACTTCATCACCAACCAAACAGAAACATAGAACCTAACAAAAAACCAAACAGAAACATAGAACCTAACAAAAAACCAAACATCAATAGAGTCTCTCTCAGTCCCTCTTAAAGGTCCTAATGATATGCTCTCCCCACAAACCTCACAAAATAGAGCAAACTCTTGCTTGCCACAAAACTTCCCCTCCTTTGCATGCAGAATGCATTTAGGTTCTCTGTCTCACCATCCATGGTGTGATTAAGACTCACAAAAAGTTATCAAGGATGATGACTAATTTAAGTGGGAGAATGTCATAACCATACTATTGATAGAGTAGGTTGTGACTCTCATATAGAGACAAAAAAGACGACGACCCTCAAATGGCACCTATCTAGCCACATGAGCGCCAAAACAAACAAGTGTCACGATGCGACCGAGGAGGACGGTGCATCATCCAACACACTATATAAAGTGTGCATTGAAGCTGTAACACCCTCTCATCGACAATGCGATTAACAGGAGTTACTATCGACACCGATAACGAACTTTGACATCAAATCATAAATTTCCAATAAAAATATTTCATAATATTAAGTAAAATACTAAAAAAAACAGTTCTGTTTAAAACGTTATTAACCTACAAAAATCTTAACAACGAAAACATATTTACATAAACAGACCCAGACATGGATTCCCAGTAGTCTCTAGCCCGCTGGTCTCGTCCTTGGTTGGCCTGCATCATCTAAATCTGGAAAGAAAAGTTATAATAATTTTGATGAGTAATTAGATTACCCAATAAGTAGCTAACCTATCTTTCATGAGTTCATAACTAATCTTTCCAGGTGTTTTAAGTTTTATTCGCCCTGACTCCTAGTTTCTCTTACTAGGGTCATCTGTTCATTAATGAGGTATCTCAGCTACCTCCAGCTTAGGTTACTGACTCTCTCTCGATATGTTTATCTAGAATTTTCGGCCTCGTATGTAAGACTCGCTCTCGGTCAAATACGGCCCGTCTACTAATTTCTCTGGCGGTCTGTTTATTGCATATACCAACGGTCAGGAGTATTCATGCTCCCTGACTTAGCACACAGCGCGTTGGTCAGGAACTCCGCGGGAATTAGTAGACTATGATACTCATATAAATAAGTCATGGCTCAACAACCAATAAACATATCCTAGAGTCATAACCTTTCCATTAACATGCATAACATACTCACATTTACTGCATGCTTTCATACATTTATCATGTTAAACACATAAAACATTCTGGCAATCATTTATATCATGTTTACATCACAGGCAAGCAGTCACAATAAACATTCAATTATCATCAAAGCTCATCTTAACATACTAAGCTCTTAATCAGATAAACAACAAATTCACATGTTGTAAAACAAGTTAAGAACTAGTTCAAAGATCGATATGCTACTTACTTGATTTCGAACTCCTTTTCCCCTTGAATGTACGTTTAATAGGTATTCCAACACAATTCCTTCCTATTAGACCTATATTTTACCAATTTCAACATAAATATAGACCAATTTTGATAGGATAGGTCAGAAGGAGTCGAACGAGACAAACCGGGAGCCAAAACGACGACGCACGCGCCTGCACACACTTGGCATGTTTTTCTCACGCGACTGATCTGCGCACAGTCGCACTACCACTCTCGGACTCCCACGCGCCCCGCGTGACCCTCACGCGCTCGTCTTCAACCTTTGTTTCCTGCAATTTTTTTCCCAAACTTTTCCTTTAATACCCGTTGTATCCCGAAGCCATATTCCATCTCTACCGCTCAGATTTCGTTCTGACTTCTACAACTTTATAGATCTCCTAATTACGGTTCTAACAAGCCCTATTTCATAATTTATTATGCAATATGAACCAAGATATCGAGATTTAAAGGTTCGGTGATATGGGTTTTTCGTTACCTTCGAATAACCGTCCGATTCCACTCGTGGCCGTGTCCCCTTCCTCAAAGGATTCCTCGGCAACAACCTCTCTTTCTTCACCCTCGATTGATAACCAAACTTAAGCAACCCAAACTTGAAATCTCTGAATTTTTTTTTTTCTCCTCTGTTTTCTAAGTTTTCATTTGTCCGCTGCTCTTCGTTCGTTTTTTTTTTTAAAGCCTAATTAACTCTCTAATTTGCTTCCACACCATCTAGCAAACCCTTCATCATTCCAACACCTCCAACCCACGCGTCCATTCTCCCTTATCCTCCTTTACAGCAGCTGCTTGACGTGGCTCCTGTGTTTTCGTTTTTGTTTTCGTTTTTTTTTTTTTAATTTCCTTATTTACAAATTTTATTTTTATTATTATTATTATTCTTAACAAACACACCAACAAATAAATACAAAATACATATTATCATTACTATTTTAGGTTATTATAATTCTACCCTCCTTTTAAGAACTTTCGTCCCGAAAGTTTCCAACTCCTTAACCAAGTATGGATACTCTCGTTTAAACTTCTCTTCTCTTCCCCAAATAGCCTCATTAGCTTGCTGATTCTTACATAAAACTTTAACAAAAGGAATATCTCTGCTACGCAAAGATCTCACTTCCTATGCCAATTTTAACGGGTTGTTCCTCATAGCTTAAGTCCTCCTTTAATTCCAAGTCTTCATAATGAAGAATATGCATAGGATCTACAACAAAACTTCCTCAGCATCAAAACATGAAAAACATTATCTACAGCATCCAACGATGGTGTTAATGTCAATCTATAGGCTACTGGGCCAACTCTTTCGAGGATCTCAAAAGGTCCAATAAAACGCGGGCTAATCTCTTCCTAATCTTCTGAATCGCCTCATTGGTCGTTCGTAGCAAATTTGGACCTAACAGCGGTTTACTACCTACCTCCTCCCAATAAATTGGAGTTCGACACCTCCATCTATAAAGTGCTTCAAAAGGAGCCATTTGGATGGTTGCCTGATAACTATTGTTATAGGCAAATTCCACCAAATATAGGTAGGTGTACCAGATTCTGTTGTGCAGATAGGGATACACGGTTTACCTCTCGATTCTGGAAGAGTCTTCAGGAAGCCCTTGGTACACAACTGAAGTTTAGTACAGCGTTCCATCCTCAGACAGATGGACAGACAAAGAGATTAAATCAAATTCTCGAGGACATGTTGCGTGCATGTGTACTTGATTTTGCTGGCAGTTGGGACACCTACCTATATTTGGTGGAATTTGCCTATAACAATAGTTATCCGGCAACCAACCAAATGGCTCCTTTTGAAGCACTTTATGGACAGAGGTGTCGAACTCCAATTTATTGGGAGGAGGTAGGTAGTAAACCGCTGTTAAGTCCAGATTTGCTACGAACGACCAATGAGGCGATTCAGAAGATTAGGAAGAGAATTTTGACTGCCCAAAGTCGTCAGAAGAATTATGCGGATATTAAAAGGAAGGACCTAGAGTTTGAGGTGGGGGATCATGTGTTCCTGAAGATTGCACCAGTTCGTGGTGTTTTGCGATTTGGTAAGGAGGGGAAGCTTAGCCCGCGTTTTATTGGACCTTTTGAGATCCTCGAAAGAGTTGGCCCAGTAGCCTATAGATTGGCATTACCACCAGCGTTGGATGCTGTACATAATGTTTTCCATGTTTCGATGCTGAGGAAGTATGTTGCAGATCCTATGCATATTCTTCATTATGAAGACTTGGAATTAAAGGAGGACTTAAGCTATGAAGAACAACCCGTTAAAATTTTGGCACGGGAAGTGAGATTTTTGCGTAGCAGAGATATTCCCTTTGTTAAAGTTTTATGGAAGAATCAGCAAGCTAATGAAGATACTTGAGAAAGAGAAGAGGAGTTTAAACAAGAGTATCCATACTTGTTTAAGGAATTGGAAACTTTCAGGAACGAAAGTTCTTAAAAGGAGGGTAGAATTGTAATAACCTAAACTAGTAATGATAATATGTATTTTGTATTTATTTGTTGTTGTGTTTGTTAATAATAATAATAAAAAAAATAATAATAATAAAAATAAAATTTGTAAATAAGGAAATTTAAAAAAAAAAAAACGAAAACACGGCAACCGCGTCAAACAGCTGCTGTAAAGGAGGATAAGGGGAATGGACGCGTGGGCTGGAGGTGTTGGAATGATGAAGGGTTTGCTAGATGGTGTGGAAGCAAATTAGGGAGTTAATTAGGCTTTAAAAAAAAAACGAACGAAGAGCAGCTGACAAATGAAAACTCAGAAAATAGAGGAGGAAAAAAAAAATTCTGAGATTTCGAGTTTGGGTTGCTTAAGTTTGGTTGTCAATCGAGGGTAAGGAAAGAGGTTGTTGCTGAGGAATCCTTTGAGGAAGGGGACACGGCCACAAGCGGAATCGGACGGTTATTCGAAGGTAACGAAAAAACCATATCACCGAACCTTTAAATCTCGATATCTTGGTTCATATTGCATAATAAATTATGAAATAGGGCTTGTTAAAACCGTAATTAGGAGATCTATAAAGTTGTAGAAGAAGTCAGAACGAAATCCGAGCTGTAGAGATGGAATATGGCTTCGGGATACAACGGGTATTAAAGAAAAAGTTTGGGAAAAAAATTGCAGGAAACAAAGGTTGAAGACAAGCGCGTGAGGGACACGCGGGGCGCGTGGGAGTCCGGGAGTGGGAGCACGACTGTCCGCAGATCAGTCGCGTGAGAAAAACACGCCGAGCGTGTGCAGGCGCGTAAGGGCGCGTGCGTCATTGTTTTGGCTCCCAGTTTGTCCCGTTCGACTCCTTTTGACCTGTCCTATCAAAATTGGTCTATACTTATGTTGAAATTGGTAAAATACAGATCTAATAGGAAGGAATTGTGTTGGAATACCTATTAAACGTACATTCAAGGGGAAAAGGAGTTCGAAACCAAGTAATAGCATATCGATCTTTGAACTAGTTCTTAACTTGTTTTACAACATGTGAATATGTTGTTTACCTGATTAAGAGCTTAGTATGTTAAGATGAGCTTTGATGATATTGAATGTTTATTGTATATTGTGACTGCTTGTCTGTGATGTAAGCATGATATAAATGATTGCCAGAATGTTCTATGTGTTGAACATGATAAATGTATGAAAGCATGCCGTAAATGTGAGTATGTTATGCATGTTAATGGAAAGGTTGGAAAGGTTATGACTCTAGGATATGCTTATTGGTGGTTGAGCCATAGCTTATTTATATGAGTATGATAGTCTACTAATTCCCGCGGAGTTCCTGACCAACGCATTGTGTGCTAAGTCAAGGAGCATGAATACTCCTGACCGTTGGTATATGAGATAAACAGGCCGCTAGAGAAATTAGTAGACGGGTTGTATTTGACCGAGAGCGAGTCTTACATACGATTCCGAAAATTCTAGATAAGCATATCGAGAGAGAGTCAGTAACCTAAGCTGGAGGTAGCTGTGATACCTCATTAATGAACAGATGACCCTAGTAAGAGAAACTAGGAGTCAAGGGCGAATAAAACTTAAAACACCTGGAAAGATTAGTTATGAACTCATGAAAGATAAGTTAGCTACTTACTGGATAATCTAATTACTCATCAAAATTATTATAACTTTTCTTTCCAGATTTAGATGATGCAGGCCAACCGAGGACGAGACCAGCGGGCTAGAGACTACTGGGAATCCATGTCTGGGTCTGTTTATGTAAATATATTTTCGTTGTTAAGATTTTTGTTGGTTAATAACGTTTTAAACAAAACTGTTTTTGTTTTAGTATTTTACTTAATATTATGAAATGTTTTTATTGGAAATTTATGATTTGATGTCAGAGTTTGTTATCAGTGTCGATTGTAACTCCTGTTAATCGCATTGTCGATGAGCGGGTGTTACAGACGCCAAGATGAGGCATAAGCAAAGATTGAGGCAACATGCAGAAAGCAGGGACAAAGATAGGCTTGATAAAGGGTCGGGTAGGACTCTGGGCCTTAACCTCAAAAATCAAAGTTTCGGAAGGAGTTTGGACATGCAGCTCTAGAGTTAAGTCTATCCATATGAAAGATGAAAGCTCGTCAAATTTAGTGTTGATCGGACACCAAACAAACGCTCCATGAGACCAATCACCAAAATCATGTCTATTCCTATTAGACCAAAAATGCTTCCAAAATATACTATAGAGGGAAAAATGCTTCAAAATATACTATAAAGGGAGGCATGGTGTCAACTCTCCACCACCCCTGGGCCCTGTGACCTAAGCAAACTACCATGTGGCACATATGTGTATCACACTGAGAGCAAGCATTACGAGACGAGTAACTTCCTTTGAAATAGGTCTTTCAAGGACACTGTCGGACACACAGGTCTGCCGACATTGCGCCCCCCGCCCACATGTCGGATATTGATATATGCACCTGCTATCCGTACGGAGTCTATAAATGATTTAGCATGGACATGGAAGGGTCCCTACCTCGATGGAACCCAATGGATAAATATTCGAGAGGCCTCGATAATATGAACGACACATGGGTCCATTCTTGAGGACATGCTTGAGTAAGCTACAATGGCCAATGACATCCTAAAATTTGGGATGGCATCATGACATGAATGCGGCTGGGAACGAAGGTGAGAATATAAGATGTGACATTGTACATGAGAGACCTTGGCCTCGAGTAGAGGCAAGGTCAAGTCAAATGACTTGGCCTAATACAAAGGCAAGTCGATTAAGGCCGCAGACAATTTAACATGCATGCACGGGCGGCATGCATGGCCGAACATACTAGTTTCCACATGAATTGTGTTCAGCTGGCAAAGACAAACCTTACCTAAGGTCCAATGAGGCCACAAAGCCAGACGAAAAATATATATGGGACTTAAGTTTTCCTTAACGCTTATCACAAGCCTTTCAAGATAATAACATCCCACTGTTAGAAATGTCCGACTATGACAACACTCTGCATGCAAGTGACTCATTTATTGGTATTTTCTTGCATGTCTCTTTGCATGAGGAGTGGCTCGGAGGTTCTGCAGGAGATTTACTTTTGGCAGTCAAATGATTGCTTGATTCATTGGGTTTGGTCAGCTTGCTTCAATTTCCATTTTGGAAGCATCTCAATTGTTTTTCTCTTTTTTTTTTTTTTCTTTTTTGTTGGATTCATGAATACTCTCAGGCTTTGTTTCTTCTTCTTTTTGGGTTTTCTTTGGCTTCTAAGTCTAGCTTTTAGGATGTTCGCAGTTAAAGTTTTACTTTCAGGATTTTGGTTGGGTTGCTTTTATTTTATTTTATTTTTTTCTTCTTTTACTATTGTTTCATTTTCCTTCTCTTTCATCCCTCCCTAGTGGAGTTCGTCTTGAGCATTAATATATTTTCATTTCTTCAATGAAAAGTTCCATTTCTAGTACAAAAAATAAAAAATATAATAATAAAAAATGACTACAACAAGCTTACACCAATTGGGCATTTGACAGAATTTGTCCACCAGCATCTGTTGAGGGGAACTTTGTTGGGATCGCTGGAGAGGAAAGAAGATTGCTTCCAGCATTTGTTATGCCACTGTTATTGAAACCACTTAGGGTAGAGTTTCCAAATGTTTGGCTAGGAACTTGGCTACCAAATACACCTACAAATTCGACAATCAGAAGAAACTAAAAGTTTATGATCGCAATAGTAAATAAAACAATAACCACACTTCACAGCTACCATTAGGAATGCACAAAAACCATATCAAATCGAAAGAGCTTTAGCTTTTTACCGAAATGATTATGGAACTCTCCTGCAGAATAACTCACTACACTGCCCAGCTTTACCCATCTGGGACTACGGGTGCATTTGGGATTGCTTTTACAATGGTCAAAAGTAATTAAAGAAGCATCTTTAACTAATCTTTACTAATTTTCTTATTTGGTAAAACTAGTTATTCATTAATTCATCTGCAGTCACTTTTCAGTTTTTTCTTACATGCAAAATTACATACCTAGCAGTTTTTAAAAAACAGCTTTCCTAAAAGTCTGCCGTATTCTCTAAGACTTAAAATTTTCAATCTCATCATAATACATATCTTTTTTTCTTTCAAATCTATTTCATCCTAGATCGATAAAATCAAAATATTGATTGACTCAATTTTTTAAAACAATGGTCTTACTTACGCATCAGCGACCATCGAAAAGGAGTTTTTTTCATGTGGGAAAGTGGTATTAAAAGGTTGTATCAAATAACTTATATTAAACAAGATTACTTGCAATTTAAATCATATAAAACCTTAGTTCATCGTTTTACATTCTTAGTTCATCTCCCATTCATAGAGATACTTTTTCGTTGATTTGGAAACAATGATCTGATAAAAACAAGTCACAGCCTAACTTCTACAAAAACTCGTGAACATACCTCCAACTGCACCGGCATTTGTTGATGGAAAATTGGTTGCTCCAAAGGCACTCGAATTTTCAGGGGAGCTTGAAAATTGAACTGGCTGGCCAAAAGCATTATTAGGTGGGTTAGAGGGCCTGTAAAATAAATTATCAAAATGTTAGGCCGAATGATTTACACAGACGGCATAGCATCAAATCAATTTTGTAAAGTACATACAATCTCATAGATAAACACTAAAATCAAGCTGTTTTATTCTTACCTTGCACCAAATCCCGTATTAAGTGATGCACCCAACTGGCTAAAACTTGACAATGAAGGAGGACCGCTATTTTGAGAACTTGGTTGAATTGAAAGAGAATTAGTTACTATCAGTGAGCTTTGGTTGCCAGAAGCACGATTTGATGGTGTTACATATGGCTTATGAAGAAGGCTCTCAAACTCAGCTAACTTAGAATTAAGTAAATTTCTCTCCCTTTCAACCTGTAACAGGATACATGAAGTTAATAGTTAAGGAAAGATGTAAATGTTACCACATTATGTTGTCAGATAGGGAACAGTTTCACCAATATTATGAAATTATACAACGGAGCATAACCCATCTAAAGAAGTTACAAAAACCTTCCCCAATTGGTAAGAAGAGAGATTATGCTATAGTTGCTAAAAGGTAGAATATTTTTACACCAAGATAATGCCAGAAAAGATAGGTATAATCAGTCAAAGCTTCCTATATCAAAAGAATGGAAGCGTTAGTTACTGCTTCACAATTCACGTACGAGGGATTGAATATTACTCGAGTCAAAGATTAAACCATTGCAATAATTGAACATGTACTCTACACGTCTAAGTTGAAGGTTTGGATAAGGGCTGCTTTTTCGTGGTTTGTGAGGGTAGGCTATTTTGCAGGGCCTTTGGATTGAGAGAATCAAATTTTATTCCTACATACCAAACACAGAATCCTATTACCAAGTAAACCATTACATTCCCAAGCTTCATATTCCTATTTTGCATACCAAGAGCCTCCTTGTTAATTTTTCTACTTTCAATCTCATCTAATCAAATCTTGAAACTCAAATTAACAGTTGAAGGGTTTGAGATCTTTCTCTCTCTCTTCAAATGTTTGTTGACAACAAAGGTAAAAATCCAATAGGAACGCTAGGAACGGGAACAAGGGGATGAAACCGAGATGCATACCCCATTTAGGATTGGGATTCCCACAAGAGAATTTCTTGTTTTTTTATTTAATTATTTGTTTCATTAAAATTATATTTATTCGTGACAAAATTAGAAATTACATTATTTATTAGTTTAAATAACTATACATATTAATAATTGGAAAAGAAATGGATAGGGGAAGGTTAAAGTGAATAAAAATTCCCTGCCCCCATCTCTCCAAGAAGAAAATAAAAAAATAAAAAAAACTTGTTTTTCTATGATCCTATTTTAGTAGGAAATTCACTGTCCCACCAGTATGGATTTTTGCCACCCCTAGGATTACCCATAGCTCCTATCATGACATTAGCCAAATAAAACCACGCAAACTAAAAATTGAAATTGTGAGGTCCAATCATATATAAAGATAATAATATAATTTTCAAAAACCATGGTACATTCTCATCTGTGGAATATTTTTAAAACAGAAAGTAATATATATACAAGGAGAGTTCATTTGACAAAAAAAAAAAAAAAAA
>NW_019268519.1:4979557-4979894 GCF_002738365.1 Cucurbita moschata | reverse complement strand
AAAAAAAAAAAAAAAAAAAAGAAAAAAAAAAAGAAAGAAAGAAACTATGAAAGCTCAACTAAAATGTAACAAGAAACACCTGTGCAGTTCTAGGAAGTCAAAAGCAATCAACATGTTTCCTTACAATTGATTGCAAGCTTATCCCTCGTTTGGCTTCATCATACGCAATCGCCCGTAGTTCTTCATAACTAACATCACCAACAATGTCACAAGGTTGACTGCAAACAAAAAAGTGCAACGGTGTCAGATCAGATGAAAAGCACTGCATAGAAATTCCCCACTACATTTAGTCTTATTACCTCTCTTTGTGTGTGTGGTTTTTTTTTTTTTTTTTTTT
>NW_019268519.1:4933449-4979495 GCF_002738365.1 Cucurbita moschata | reverse complement strand
GGGGGGGGGGGGGGCGGGTAAGAAACATGCAAACAAAGAACGGGATATGGGATAGTCCCTACCACAAAGGAATTACGAAATAGGCTCCTTATAGGCAAAGATTCATATAAATTCATAGTTAGAAAAACCCTTAACAAGTACACCATGTAGAAGCAAAAAAAATCTACGATGACCCCAAAAAAATCCCAACTGGAGTCCTCTTGTCTAAACCATGATCTCCAACCATCTTAGGGAAGACACACCAAATGTTGAAAATCTTGAAAGGCTCATGCCAACGTAAGGCCGCAAAAGGAAGTTAATATTGATATTCCTCATCATTTCTACACATCACACACCAGCAAGGAGACAACGCCGTAATCATCTTTTTTGGATTTTACAACACGAGTTCAGCCTCTAAAGAGCAAAAATTTACATGAAACCTTCATGTTCTACGGCACTTTGCTTTCCATATAAGATTCACAAAGAAACAACTGAGTTCAGCCTCTAAAGAGCAAAAATTTACATGAAACCTTCATGTTCTACGGCACTTTGCTTTCCATATAAGATTCACAAAGAAGCAACTGAGGACAGCTTGCTCAATAGTTAATTTTCGCACCAAAGTTCTCACACTGAACGTAGCACTCCTTTCGAGGGAGCGCTTCTTTCTATCCTGCCGCATCAGAAGAAAAAGAAGAGAGAAGATTTGCAAAAGCAGCCCATTCTTCAATTTCAGCATCCACCAGGTCTCTCCTAAACTTGAGAATCCATCCATCCTCGCATAAAGCCTTGAAAAGTCTGTACTGTCCCTTGGAGGGAGGGAACCATCCATTAGGAGCAAGCTCGTATTTGCAGGCTTCTCCAAACAAGCTTTTTTTTTCTTTTTTCTTTCTTTTTATTTTTTATTTTTTTTATTATTTTTTATTTTTTATTTTTTATTTTTATTTTTATTGGATTCATGAATCACCATCTCCCTTGAGCGAGAAGGGCCATTTTCTAGCTCGAAGGTTCCCAGCACTAAGACCACCCTTGGAAATTGGCAGGGAGGATACTTCACTATTAACCAGATTACATCTTCCTCCATTCTAGTGCCTCTCCAGAAGAAATTTCTAATAACCTTTCCAGCCTCCTCACAATCTTTCTTCATAAATAAAAAATGGATAAGTAACATTTGCAAGGGTCCATTTACATCCTCTAGGTCACGTCAGTCTTTTCAACTTAGCCAATCTATTTGAAAAATAGTCTTCAACAGGGTCCAATCTATTTGAACCACGGTCTTCATAAGGTTTGAAATTCAGAACCATCTGGTCTTCTGCCCAGGGGCATGACCAGGAGAAAGGCCACAGTCCTGTAGAACAGCCATAAAATGAGCTAGGTAACTCACACCATCATCCCTGATATTGATGCCGACTCTAGAAGACTTTGATTGGTTTGAAGGCCAGAGTCTCACCACATCTACCAAATCGTTAACTTGATGAGCCTTAATTAGAGAAAAAGGAACATTGAGATGGTTTACTTGGATGTTGTCTCTACCAACTCAGAGCCTCTAGTCTCCCAACAACTAAACATTTGACAAACAAACCACAAAGGCACATGCAACGATAACAAAAAGGAAAGGAGCAAAGGGGTGGTACAACAAAAGCAAATAACTCAAAATTCATGTGAATAAATACACTAACACAAGTTGTAAGGATACCAGTATAAGCTCTTCGAGTTTTATCCAAAGCCAAGGGAATCTTAAAAAGAATAACCAAAGAGTCAATCTTTAGATGCAGTTGTCAAATAAATGTCATTAAACAGGAACTACAAGTTTCAGTTTTCAATAAAAAAAATAAAAAATAAAAAAATAAAAAAAATAAAAAAAACTGATATGACACCGACTTCAATAAAAAATAAGTAAACATCAACTGCAACGGATTCAGAATAAAATTTTAGCATATTGACAAGTCCAAATGTGAGCATACCTTTTACTGTGGCCATAGCATGTCAGTTTCCATAATGGCCTCTCATTTTGAAAATCTTCAGCAATTTGGCGCTTGCAAGACTCCCCATCTGTGCATCTTCATATACACGAATTTTCAATTCCATTTTTAAGTGATTGACATTTATGACTAAACAGCAACAAACAGAGGGAAATATAATCTGATGACCAGAGGATTGGACACACACATGTGATTAGCTGATGCGGGCTGATTGTCTGGTTTTCGAGAAGGAGCATTTCCAGTAGGTGTGGAAGAACGAGTCCATTTGTTATCATATAGCTAATGAAAAAAGAAGTAATGGATCAAAATTATGAATTTATCTCAGTACATAAGAAGTTCGAAAAGAACAGGGGGTGGGGGGTGGGGGGGATATAATATATATTATAGCCTTCTCTTTGAGGGCCTTTCTAACCCCTCAAAGAGAAGGCTAGAGAAGTATTCTCTTCCGAGGCCATAAGATAACAAGAATTTTTCCTATTGTAGCACCTTAGGAGGTTTAGTAGTAGCTCTTATCTGGTTACAAAAGATATTGTGGGTGGGTGCGGCTTAAGCACTTTTTTTGTGGGAAAAAGAAAAAGAAAAAACTTCATGGAAAAAATGAAAGAATACACAAGGACCTAATAAACACCACCCAAGACAACGAGCCAAGATAAAATTAACTATAAAGAAAGAGGCCAAACAGAGATAAAATATAATAATAAACCTCAAAATCGGATCTTTGGTTTGAAATTGAAATAAAACAAAGAACCTTTGAAGACAAGTTTCTTAATTAAGAAGATCGTTTTGAACTCATCAAGATCAAAGTCTTGTTGGTGTTCACTGTCTCAAGTTTTTTATGCCTATTCATTGTTTTGTATTTATGCTGGTTGGAAGGCTTTTTCGTAGTCTTGGTCTTTAGTTTCCCTTCATTTTCATTTCCTTCTCTGTCAACTCTTTGTAGACCTTGTACTTTGTACTCCTATTAACTTTTTCGTTGATGAAAAGTCCTATTTCTTGCTCAAATAATAATATACCTCAGGCTATAGTCAGCATCTACAAAGTACATACACTCCTTTTGAAAGTGTCCATATCGGACACAGATATCTACAACACATTAAAGGCGTACATTGGACATGTCTCGACACATGGGGAACATGCGGATACATCAACCTAAATACATGCGTGGGATAGTGCTCTCGTTGGTGTTCATTGTCTTCCTTATTTGATAATTGTGCTTTCAACAATATTTTTCTTCACTGGGATGCATTCTTATGTCCTTGTTCGCTGTACTTCTGCTTTCTTATATTTTTCTCCCTCTGGACAATGTTGCCTGAACATTTTTTTCTATCTTTTCATCAATCAATGAAAAGTTTGTTTCTTGTTTTAAAAAATTATAAACAATAACAATAATAATCACCTAGCTCATTGCCCAACCCAATCCACCACTTATGATCAACCATAAAATTTAACCCAACCCTAAAAACCCTATGAAAGACGAAAAGAGATCACGAGAGGAGATCCTGTAGCTCTCTGCTACAAGCACACTTATTTTTTTTTTATGTTGAATTTACATGTTTTATCTATTTTAAAGTATTAATTTATCGATATACAGACATATATTCTTTTTTTTAAAAATGCATCCCCAACATGTCCTACTCCTGCTCCTACTTTTCTAATTGACACGCCGTGATGTCCAAGTCTAATCTCCTTGTTCGTGCTACTCAGCTTAGTGTTGGTCTAACATAATTAAGTCTTTAAATGGACCTTGTGTTGCATATCTGTATATTGGCATTCTTTCATGTAATAAAAATTTCTTTTATGTGGAGGAACTCTAACTCCTCAGATAGACATTATTGAGGTTTATGATGAAAAAAGCCATGCTGCTAACAACTTCAAACATATATGAGCATAAGGTCTCAAAAATGAAAGGTGACCTTATATTGGTTTTGTTTGGATCCAGAATCAACAGCTGCTTTAGATTGACCAGTACTATGAACTCCAAATCCAAAGGGATTAGGTTTTTGCTGTTGCTGTGAACTTGTTTGCATCCCAGAGCCAAAGTTACTCGGTTTCTGTGGTTGCTGAGTGACGTGGAGAAACTTGCACCTTTCACCATATTGACAACTGAAATAGTGCAGATTAGACATTAAGCACAAAGCAGCACATAAATATAAATAAAGGCTACAAAAAATCGAACTTGGATAAAACATGATATCGTTCAGTTGGGGATGAGAAACCTGGGAATGAGAGAACCAAAACAAAAAAAACAAAAAAAAAAAGTGATCCTAACAGTAAGCCATTTAAAGAATAATCATGTCCTAATCTAATAGATACTTCCATTCTCTTCTTTTAGTTAGGTCATTAAGGTCTAATAATATATTTTCGAAGTTTAAAAGTATATAAGAAAAGGTATCTACTTCAATCAGAGAACTAAACATCAAGATTACATCACGATGCAACAAAAAGATTCATGTAAAGTTAAGGAACAGTTGTTTATTAAAATATAATAACATAGTAACATGTGAAAATATGAAAATATACCTTACAAAAGAATGTCCGAGGAAAAGACATCCTTCCACCTGACATGGAAGTAAAAAGACTACTAAACTAAGAGCTAAGAACTATTGATTTCAGCTATGAGGCAACGCAAAGTGTTCCTAAAACGCAGACTTCCAATTAAAAAAAAAACTGGCACGATAGCTGAAACTACCAATTTCAAGAATCTCTTAATCTTGAAGTGTAACTCCTCCCAACAAATCTTAAATGAGCAAATATGAGACATTGGTGTAGCACAACCAATGCATATCAAACCATTGAAAAAGCTTAAGCTATATCAACAAACATGGATGTGCTATCCAAGAAAAATTATCGATTTTCCAAGCATAATGCATTAAATTTGGACATATGGAAGAAAAATTTCAAAACGAAAAATAAAACCGCACATTTTATAGTCAAATCAACAAACTTGAGAACTGAAAATATCTTACTTCCCTGAATTCCTCTTCGCCCAACCAAGATTCCACGAAGATGAGAACTCTCTTCTCGCAAATATCACCACTATTAACTACTGAAGTAAATGGATTAAAATCCAAGCCCTGGTACACTCCACTAAATCTCAGAAAGAGCATAAAATCCCACTTAATTCATCCTACTACCTCGAACCAAACTATCAAAAATCTCATAATCTTCAGCAGATTCGTATAGGAATCTCTTAACGATACAGTGTTCCGAAGTCTTAGCTCAAATTAGCGATTACAAACAATCAAAGAAGCAGAACATAAGATAAAATTGTCGAATATAGCGATGAAATAGCACTAAACAGACGAAAATAGGTAGAAAATCCACCATACCTGCCACGCTGAAAATTTCTGCAGGGTTCTTTCTTGTAATGCATGATTTCTCTCTGTCCTTCGGCTCAAGCTTTTGCTCCGCGCTCAATTTCTCCTTGGCGGCGAGTCTTCTCTTAGTAATATGCACCCGGCGGTGGGGCAATGGCCAGAAATGAGACGAACAAACTAGTATAAAGCTTTTGAGGGTGTGAAATTACCATGTACTCCTTCAAAAGAAAAATAATTTTACCTTTTATCTAGATTAATTGTAAAAATTAGACAAATAAATTAGTATTAATGAACTTTGTAATGTTTTTAATCTGAGGGTGAAATTACTATTTTGCCCCTTTTAAATAAAATTCCTAATTCTACATAAAATTAATACTTTTAAAAACGTAAAATCAACTACCAAAATGATCTATCGTCAAATACTTTCACTGAAACATTGCAACTCATACTACAACACGAGTTCTTCAGTAGCAACTTAGCGTAACGTGAAAAATTTGAATACCGAGCTTTAAAACGTGAGTGATTTGACCACGTAAAGAGTTAGGTGGGACATCGTTAGACTAAGATTTCATCAAGGGACGCGAGAGAGATTGGTGCACTTATAGGAGAGAGGCATGTGTGAAGAGTTGGGAGGATCTGAGGGACATCAAGGACATGCCTTGTTGGGTACCATGGCTTTGTGGGGTACCACTCATTTGACTTAGAGATATAATTGATTGATTATAGGAAGATTATGGCATGGCCTTTGTCGGGAGAAGGTGAACATATTGGCATGGCATTATCTCGGAGATGATAATCATCTTGTCTTGCTATTACCTTCATATAGTGATTGATGGGATAGGTTATCGAGAAACTTGAACGGATTAAGAGACTCTTCTATTCGAGACTCTTCGAGTAAGTCGATTACCGGTAGAATTACAAGTCATTTTGTGTCCAAAATTAAGTGGTTCTTACTTTGAGAGCATTCAAATTATCTATTTAAGAAACCCAGATGAGTGTAATAGCTCGAAAGTCAAGTGCCTGGGTACGAGCAAAGCTGAGAGTAGCTTTAAAGAGCATATGTTGATCACCTTGCATCGATGGAATATATCTGGTTCAATGTAAGTAAAGGGAAGTTATCTTTCAACGTCGCACGTTTAGATTCCTATCAATATATCACATTGTTGTTTAACGACATTTGCTGCATCACACGTTTGTTATTGTCAAACAACGATGACCCTGTTTTCTATGATTGATTTTCTACGTGGTATTCCACGAATAAAAAGTTTCCACTGTGAAAGAGACTATGAGAAACCACTCGAGGAGAAAAGTGCTTTTTCTTGTGGTATTTTGTTTGTCCCATCAAAGCGAAAGTTCTTGAAAAAATCAACCAAACTCTAGAAGTCAACGCAAAATGTAACGATATCTCTCTCACATGAAAATCAAAAGTCAACCCGATAAGCTTAGCTCAATTTAAGTTCGATATAATATTGGTCTAAAGTCAAAATGTAACGGCCCAAGTCAACTGTCACTGTTAGCAAATATTGTTCTTTTTGAGCTTTTACTTCTACGCTTTCTAGGTTTCCACACCTTTATAAAAAATGCTTTGTTCTGTCCATGTGAAATCTCACAATCCACCCCTTTTAGGAATCCATGTCCTCTCCGGCACACCACCTAATGTCGGGTTACGATACCATTTGTAACATCTAAGCCCACCACTAACAAATATTGTTCTCTTTAGACTTTTTCTTATGGACTTCCCCTTAACGTTTTGAGACACGTCTCCTAGAAAAATGTGTCCACACTTTTACAAGAAATGCTTCGTTCACATCTCCAACCGTTATGTGACCTCACACAAAGTTTGACCAACTCATCCGACCTAACCCATTATTATTTAATTGGATACAAATCACCATTTTAAAAGTTAGACAAGTCCGTCTTATTTAGGTCATATTTGGATCAACCCATCAAACTAGCTCGATGAGGCTATTAAAAGCTATAATAGTTTTTTGTGAATTATATTTTATATATTAAAAATGTAAACATTTAATGTTTTTAAACAATTTTTTTGTGTGGATATTATAGTTTTTTTTATTTAATATAATTTTTTAAAAAGTGTTAAATTTTAATTTAAAAAAAAGGTTTATTAAAAAAAATTTATAATATCAATAAATTTATCCTAATAAAAAAATAATAATATTTTTAAAAAATGAGTAAATAATTAATATTATTTAATTCGATGATTTTAACCAAAGGGTTATGCCACGAGCACCAAACAGTACCTCGAGAGGCCAATGATGAGGCTGACTCAAAACGGTTCCCCTCTCTCTTGCTTGTCATCTTCCAATTTTTGCTGTTTCTGTTATTTGGTGCTTACATTATTCTCTCTTTTATTCATTTGGGTCTCTTTTTTTCTGATTTGTTTCTGATTTGTTTCTGATTTGCTTCAATTTTCTAGCTGGATCCCCATGGAGCCGCCACCTCTTATCGACCTTGGCGACGACGATGGCGGCGGTGATGGTGATCATACTCCATCTCCCTTCACCAATTCGTATACCCAAAACCTTAATCACATCAATTATGGGTTTGAGTACTCGAATCGCGACGATTCTACCAGTAATTACCGCACCCAATTCTTCGATTCCAGTTCGTCTTCCTCCGATAATGAAAATGACGGTGTCTCTTCCAATTCCGTTGAGTCCACCACCAGACGATTGGATTATATGCTGCAATTTCTAGACCGGAAGCTTTCATCTCAATCTGTTTCGTTTAGTAATCATGATGGTAATATTCTGGGTTCGGATTATGATGTGAGTCGTTCTTCTCTTCCTGAATTCGTTGGGCGGGGCGGAGGAACTGGGATTTTTAGGCTTGCGGTGCGTGCTGCTGTTCACCCTCATCGGCCGCCTAGTCTTGAAGTGAGGCCGCATCCTTTGAGAGAGACGCAGATCGGGTGCTTTTTGAGGACTATTTCCAGCAGCGAGTCCCAATTGTGGGCTGGTAGTGAATTTGGTGTCCGGTTTTGGAATTTCAAGGATTTGTATGCTGCGGCAGAAGACACGGCTGTGAGGAATGGTGATGAAGAAACGGCGCCATTTCGCGAGTCAGTGTGGACGTCTCCTACTCTTTGTTTGGTTGCTGATGAGGGAAATCGGTTAGTTTGGAGTGGCCACAAGGATGGTCGGATTAGATGCTGGAGGATGGATATTCAAAGTTTGAATTCAAATGGTCATTTTGCAGAAGCGTTGTCTTGGCAAGCTCATCGTGGTCCTGTTTTTTCGCTTGTAATGACATCTTATGGTATATATAATCTCTTGTGATTGTCTAAGCTTGGTGGGTTTTGCTTCTTTTTTGTTGACTGCTTTGGTTTTGCTTTCTTTCTCTTAGGTGATCTTTGGTCAGGTTCCGAGGGAGGTGCTTTGAAGGTGTGGCCATGGGAAGCTATTGAGAAGGCTCTCTCCCTGACAGCGGAAGAAAGTCCTATGGCTTCTTTGTTGGTGGAAAGATCCTATATTGATCTTAGGACTCAAATCAGTGTTGGATTCAGTAACACATTCACTTGGGATGTTAAGTACTTGTTATCTGATGACTCTACTGCCAAAGTCTGGAGTGCCAGTGACCTCTCTTTTGCGCTCTGGTACGTTTGTACTCATGTGATCGTTACATAAGATTGCTTACTCTTTTTTGTTGTTGCATTTGGTGGATTGATTTTCTTTAGTAGATGAATCTTTCCATCTAAATATAAGGTGTATTGATTAGGAACTTATATAATCAAGTCCCTTTGTTATATGCAACATTGACCTCAATTCGTTTCATCAATGAAAAGTCTTGTCTTGTTTTTTGATTTACAATACATTTGATTTTATTTGACCTTGTATTTATAAGAAGCCATGAGAATTATATACAAGAGACAAGGTAAGAACAATGATTATTCGAGAACAAAGCTCTTTCTCCCAGCCAATTCGAGAGGGTTGGTAATCTTGCTCTAACCTTAGAACACTGATCTTTTACAAAATGACAAGAAACCCTTCCTAAAAAAGAGACTTCCATTTTAGACTACCCTCACGCCGACACAGACCGTACATCACCCTCACAAAAACTTTTCTAGTGGTTGATCCCCTTTTCATCCCTCCAAGTGTTGGAGGTCTCACAACCGCCTTGGGGCCAGGTAGAGAGAACCCTTGCCCAAAACACTACAAAAATTTGTCTTCCATTCATTCGACATAGTACGAACTTTTTAAGGTTACGTGCAGTTGGAGCACGTCCTAAACACATAAGTTCCTGCATGTCCATGGGTAAAAGTTCTCTTCAATATCCTGTTTTCTTTGTGCTGTAGTTGTAACTTGCTTCTGAGTAGCTAAAAGGATACTTTCAAGAGTCATTGCCTTTTAATATGTGGATTTTAGTTATTTATTGTTTCCACTTTTCAAGGGATGCTCGCACAAGGGAGCTATTGAAAGTGTTCAATACTGATGGTCAGCTGGAGAACCGAGTTGATATGACACCTGTCCAAGATTTTACGTTGGAGTCTGTTTCTTTTCCAAAGAAAGAGAAGACACAAAGTGCCTTTGGTTTTTTTCAGCGGTCACGTAATGCTATAATGGGAGCAGCTGATGCTGTTCGCCGAGCTGCTGTGAAGGGAGCCTTTGGAGATGATAATCGGAGAACTGAAGCATTAGTGATAACAGTAGATGGTATGATATGGACTGGATGTACAAGTGGCTCACTTGTTCAGTGGGATAAATATGGAAATCGTTTGCTAGATTACACTTATCATTCTCATGCTGTCCAATGTTTTTGTTCTTTTGGATCACGAATATGGGTGGGTTATGCCAGTGGTACTGTACAGGTATTGGACCTCAAAGGTAACCTTATTGGAGGATGGGTGGCTCATAGCTGTGCTGTGATTGAAATGTGTGCTGGATCTGGTTACATATTTACCCTGGCAAATCATGGTGGTATCCGTGGGTGGAATGTTACTTCTCCAGGACCCCTTGACGGCATACTACGCTCGGAGTTGGCTGCAAAAGAATTCTTGTATACAAGAATGGAAAACTTAAAAATATTCACTGGCACATGGAATGTCGGACAGGAAAAAGCATCTCATGACTCTCTCATTTCTTGGCTGGGTTCTGTTGTCACAGATGTTGGCATTGTTGTTGTTGGGTTGCAGGAAGTTGAAATGGGAGCTGGTTTTCTAGCAATGTCAGCAGCTAAAGAAACTGTGAGTTCCTTCATTATAAAACGTACAAATCTTTCTTTTCGTTATATCTCAACTTTCCGAAAACTAATAAATGAACCTCAAGAAAGTTATCTGCATGTTCTATTATTTCTAAATGAAAAGAAAAACTACATACTCCTTAGCTTGAGGCTGTTGCTTCTTTTGGCATTCATGGAATTCAAGTTATTTCTTGTTTTTTTTTCCCCTTAGCTAGAGGCTATTGCTTCGTTCGTCATTCTTGGAGTTCAAGTTACTTCTTGTTTTTCTTGGTTGGAGAGCAAAAAAAAATTTCGGCAGTTGAGCATGGGTAGCATCATTTCCAGTCAATAATATCGAATAGAGTATCATCTTCAAAGTTAAAACAGTCAATAATATCGAATAATATCAAAAAGCAATCATGAAAGCTACATAAGAACTTGTAAGACATAAAGACCTCCAATTTCATCATTTTAATGTTCTTCATCATTTACTTTCAGGTTCACACTTTCCTCTAGTAGTTTTCTTCATCATAAGATCTTAAAACAAGCATGAACACTTCTGCATGTTAAAAGGACAAGTTATTCAGACTTCTATAAACAATGATAGTTATATAGACATGCAATGGTATACAATGTACATGTAGTAGCAATTGCATCCAAATCATTCCTAGAAGTTAGAATCAAGAAAAGGGTAAAAAGAAATTTGTTGGAAATATTAGAAGGTTCAGCTTCCATAAGATAGAATCCCTCTGAGGCCTGTGTACAAAATAATTGATTAGATTAATAGAAGTACCTAGCACCTAATTCAAGTAAATACATTCTCCCTTCTATATTGAACAAAGGTTCTTTCAGTAGAAATCTGGTGAGTACTAAAAAGGAGGTAGACGATAATATTTCCTTTTGTAGCCTCAAAACAAGATTATGCAGACTAGTCCTTTCCATACATATGAAGATAAAAATCATCAATAATTAGTGCATAATACCAACTCAAGTATTAACTTCTTTTGTCAAATTCAAATGAAGTAGTTTGTCAAATTGATTAAAAAATGACATGCCATTTATCTGCATTTCTTTCCTTCTTAACGCAGGTGGGACTCGAGGGGAGTTCTCTTGGCCAATGGTGGTTGGATATGATAGGAAAAACACTGGATGAAGGATCAACTTTTCATCGTGTTGGTTCTAGGCAGTTGGCAGGCTTGCTTATAGCAACATGGTTTGTAGTTGATCAGCCCCGCACTTATTTAATAACCTTTATTTTATTTTCTAATGTTACTGTTTTCTTTTAATTAGGAAAATAATTTTTATTGATCTTCTTGGACTGGATGTACGAGTGGTCTTTCAAATACTTAGGATTCTCTCTTCGTTCTAATATTCCTTTGCCAATTGGGATTCTGCTACATTTAATTTGTATTTGAAAAGATTTCACTTAGAACAATTAGAGAAAAATCACAACTCCCAATGGAAGCATGATATATCTCCTACTAGAGTTGAATACATTACGATAATAAATAGTAGACAACTTGATAAAGAATCCTTAGAAAAGTAAAAATAATAGAACAAAGACAGAATGTATCGAGAGGCCCACTCTTTGCATTCGACTGAAAATGGTCATCCCAAAGCGTCTCACGAATCTTGCTCACCAATCTAACCACTGTATCTGTTGGTTTCTTTCAAACCAAATAGGGTATATCTTTTACTGCATCGCTCACAGCAACCTAGTATTGTTTTCCATCCTCACACCACTCGGTATTTGGAAAAAGTTTTCCTTTGATCTTCTATCTAAGATCCAAGAAATATTGAGGATCTTTAGAATTAGCTACTGTAGCAACATTGAAAAACAAATGCGATTGATCTTCTCCTGCCAAAAAAACCACAGAACAGAAATTGTAGGAGACAAAGGTACTGAAGGACACTTCGTTTTTCACTCTGTTCATCATATTAAGACCACCCAATGGGCAATTCAAATGAAAACGTTTACTTTTCTTGGGATAAACCAAATCTCTGCTTGAAAGAAACATAACAATTTTGTAAGGAGTAGAAGGCTATTGAGTTCTTAGTTAAAATGATTATTTTTGTTCTCTTGTTTGCTCTCATCGTCAGTAACTGTTTTTGTTTTTATCACTCAGGCATTTGAATTTCTATAGTTAAAGTCCTCACCTTCACTCAGGATTCTTTTTCCCCTGAATTAGAGCTATTTTTTTTTTCCTGTTCTTTTTCTTATACAATATTTGCTCTTAAGAGATATTGTAATATAATATAGCCTAGAAAAATGGTTTTTCGAAGCGGTGTTTATTCTGTAAGGGTAGGTCTTTTGCTTAATTTATCTCTTCCAGATGGTCCATAATACGAATTCAATTGTTCAGGGTTAGAAGTAACATCCGAGCTCATGTGGGGGATGTGGATGCTGCAGCAGTTCCATGTGGCTTTGGACGCGCAATTGGTAATAAGGTATATCTTGTTTCTTTATTCAAATTGTACCGTATCTTCCAGCATTGTTTTTTGCCACATTTTGTACGTTGTATTTCCAAAAACATTATGGTTATTTACTAAGTAAAACAGTTTGATGAGCAATAGGAGGGAAATTCGCATGAATACCTTTGTTATTCAGTGTACATATATGTTAAATTACTAATCGATAAATTCCTTCTCCATTTTCCATTTCGGGAGAAGTGAAAGATTTTGTAGCAAGCAGGATCTTTAGAATGGTTGTGAGGGGATGTGTGGTTCCTTGCTAGATTTTATGTTCTCCGTGAGGCTTAGTGATGTAGTTATTGTGTAATTATTCCTCAAGTTTTATTTTACTTGTTTGAAGCCCCTTCCTTTTATGGGATTTTTTTTAGATGCCCGTGTGTTTGTTCATTTTTTTTTCAATGAAAGATTGGATTTTTACCATTACAAAATAAAAAAAACAAGGTAGAATTTGAACCTTGATAATGCACAAATATTTGTTTCACTGTTAAGAACTAAAACATTGACTGTGGAGTTGTTGAACAAGCAACAGGTAATACTGATTTAAGGATGACTTGCATACACTTGAGGAAATGTCCTTTTCTGGGTAGATTACAGGGGAAAAAAAATTATTTGAACTAAAAAATACTCTTAATTTCAAAAGTTACAATATTATCAAAAGACAATATCAGCTCTGACCTTTAATAAACGTTTCAAAGCTACTAGAAATCAATTAGAATATTGAATGAAAAGTCAACAAGACACTGCCTCAAAATGACGTGGTGGTGACTAGAATGAGTCATGTTTCCTCTAAAAGAGTAGTGTTCTACCAACTTTTTGGTCAACTTCTAACAAATTTTCTACCGTAAAGATAGTTTTGAAACGTTTATGAAAGATCATGGGTGTTAAATTTAATTACAATAACACTTAACATTCCCTTCACTTGTGGGTTTGGAAATTTGTAGAAGGCCAACAAATGGAAGTCAATATAATTGTGGAAGAAATGACTTTCCATATGTTAAATCACGGATCCAACCCAAAAGCTTAAGCTAATGAGTTTTGGTAAATTTAATTACATTAATACTTCAATAAATTTTGCAACAAAAGAATGAGATATTTATAAACAAAAAGCAAAATTCAAAAGTTACAATGTAAGATTTTAGTAGGAATACCTAAGTGACCCCTATACAATCAAAGATCCCCTAACTCAAAAAAGTTCCAATCCTTTTAGAAGAACATCCGTGCCTCCCAAAAGATACTCCCTGATGGAATTATTCACGTCGATAACATTCTTGGTAATTGTCATTGACGTAAATTAATCGATCTTCAGTCATTACCATATGTAGAACTATTTTGTCATTACCATGTGTAGATATGAATCTTTTGTAACTTTTTGACAAAAGATAGATTTCAAATGTCATAATCATGTACAAGACTATTCAGTCCTTAGATCTGAACGGATGAAAAATATATCAGTTCTTGTTACAAATGGAATTCTTGATGAGTATTCGTTTACGGATTAGTGAAATGTGAGACTGCCTTCTAATATTGGTGGTATTTTCATTTACAACATTTGATTGGTGAATTTGAAATTAGTCTTGAAAAGGGTTTTGGCATCTCCCTTTCAGAAACAATAGCTTCTTATCATTTGTTTTATAGCCCATAACATTTCATAATTGTAAATCTTTAACATAATTAAAGATTGTTTGACCAGGGGGCAGTTGGTTTAAGGATACGAGTGTTCGACCGGGTGCTATGCTTTGTTAACTGTCATTTTGCTGCACATTTAGAAGCAGTCAACCGTCGCAACGCAGATTTTGATCATGTATATCGCACTATGTCTTTCCAACGGCCGTCCAATCCTTCGAGTACTGCAGCTGGTAGAGTATATTGGTTCTTCTTTTTGCACTTTCCTTATTGACGCATTTGTCTTAACTTGTTTAAAGACCTGGTTTGCCTTTGCTCCTTCTTGTGCAGTTTGTGCTTCACCCACTGCTCAGTCAGCTCGTAGTTCAAATGTATGTGTATAATTTACTGTAGCATGGTCCATTCATTCTTTTAAATTACTTTCTACTAATTTTTAACTAAGATGTACTGAAAGTTTCTTGCTCCTTTTATCTGGGGTGCAAATGATGAGGAGTTGTGTCTTCCACAGGTTGTTAGTGGGTCCTCTGCAGAAATGACACCTGAGTTGTCTGAGGCAGATCTGATCATTTTTCTCGGTGATTTTAATTATCGGCTCGACGGTGTATCTTATGATGAAGCTAGGGATTTTATTTCTCAAAGAAGCTTTGATTGGCTCAAAGAAAGGGATCAACTCCGTACAGAGATGGAATCTGGAAATGTCTTCCAAGGGATGCGTGAAGCAGCTATTACATTTCCTCCCACATATAAATTTGAGAGGCAACAACAAGGATTGGCAGGTAGCTTTTTGATGCCGTTAAATGGTAGTATTATCGATGCAAGCTGCTTGAGAATTAATTACTGCTAGTAAGAAAAAAGGGATTTGCTGATTCTCATTGTTTCCTTACGCCCTTTTTAGGCTCTTAGATGCATACCATCTTGAATCTTTCTTACTCACAAGTAATAGAAAATGAGAAAGTCTACATGTTCCAGGATCAAAACATGGCTTCGATACAAAAAATTGATTCCTTGATTTTAAAAGAAAGAAAGAAGTAAGAGGGGCAATTATAATCGGAGCTGGGTTTCTGTTCTATCCTGCAATATAGGTTACTTGATTTTTCTGATGATTCTAATATCAAATTTTATTTTTCCTGTTTAATAGGATATGATTCTGGGGAAAAGAAGCGTGTCCCTGCCTGGTGTGACAGAATACTATATCGTGATAGTCGATCATCTTTGGCATCTGGATGCAGCCTAGACTGTCCTGTAGTCGCTTCAGTATCACAGTATGTCATCCAATTTTAATTTTCTTTCTATATGTAGCAATTGAATTAGACGCTTGGGCTCAACTGTTTACTTTTGAGAAGATTTGGTAAGTGGGTGAGGAACTCCTATGAGTGTTGTTTCCTCATTTATATTGTATCCCGAGTAAGAAGTTGTATTTTGTGGCTTCTATCTTATCATCCTCCAATCCTTTTTCTCCTCGTTGTCTTTGGGCTTTTCACATCATTTTTCCGATAGAAAGGCGTTAGACGTTGGGGCCCCAAATTATTCAGGCAACTCTCTTTTTTGTTTGTTGTCTGTCCCTTCCCTGCCCCATTTTGCCTCCGTTTTTTTGTGTAGTGGGTTGTACATGGGAGAGTCAACTCTATGGATCGGGTCCAAAGACATTCTTCCTCTATGTTGTTCCTTCTCAGCCAATTGGAGGCTCTTCATCAGTTGTTGTGGGACTGTCACTTTGTCCAGTCTCTCTAGGTTGGGTTCGGTGGCTGGATTTGTTTTGTTATGTTTGACATAGAATTGTGGCAGCTACACTCGCGCTCTTGGGTTGTACTTTTCGGGGTACTAACTTTTGACAAACTAGCTTCTTTGCCACTTTTGCAGGGGGTTTGGTTTGAAATGAACAATAGGATTTTTAGGGAGGTGGAACGGTTGTGCAATGAGGAATTGGGAAGTGGTGAGGTTTAATGTCTCTATGGGCTTAGATCACGAACCTATCTTAATTGTAATAAATCATCACTAGGCTTAATAGTTTGTGTAACGACCCAGATCCACTGCTAGCAGATATTGTCCTCTTTGGGCTTTCCCTTTCGGGCTTCTCCTCAAGGCTTTAAAATGCGTCTGCCAAGGGAAGGTTTCCACACCCTTATAAATGGTGGTTTGTTCTCCTCCCCAACTAATGTGGGACATTACAATCCACCCCCTTCGAGGCCTAGCGTTCTCGCTGGCACTCTTTCTTCCTCCAATCGATGTGGGACCGCCCCCAAATCCACCCCCTTTGGGGCCCAGCGTCCTTATTGGCACACCGCCTCGTGTCAACCCCCCTTCGGGGAACAAGGAGAAGGCTGGCACATCGTCCGGTGTCTAGCTATCCACCGCTAACAGATATTGTCCTCTTTGGGTTTTTCCTTCGGAGTAGACATGAGGCAGTGTGCCAGTAAGGACGCTGGGCCCCAAAGGGGATGGATTTGGGGGCAGTCCCACATCGATGAGAGGAAGGAAAGAGTGCCAGCGAGGACGCTGGGCCCCGAAGGGGGGTGGATTGTGATGTCCCACATTGGTTGAGGAGGAGAACAAACCACCATTTATAAGGGTGTGGAAACCTTCCCCTAGCAAATGCGTTTTAAAGCCTTGAGGGGAAGCCCAAAGAGGACAATATCTGCTAGCCGTGGATCTAGGTCGTTCCAGTTTGCAATAAATTAATCTTTTTTACAAACTTCCTTTGGCCTTCTTGGAAATCTTGACCTTCCATAGTGAGGTGAAAGAAGGAATTATCCTTTATTTGTTGTTTATTTGTTGGTGAGGTAGCTGCTGCTAGCTTTATTACTTCCGTTGGTGTTTGTTTGCTATGCTTTCCTTGTAGTATGGTATGCTGTAGCTAATAATACTATAGGTTGTACTTGTACAAAAGGAGAAAGAAACAAGTGGGTCGTTTTATAGGATAACTTCACCCTCGAGCTAGAGGTTTTAATTTTTTCACTGTAGTACTTTGGTTGACTTCCGCTTTACTAATGACTAAATCTGCTTCGATGAAACCCATATTGCGACGAGCATTTGCTGCTGCCGAATAAACCAAATAAAAAATAGGATAACATGCTCGATAAGGCATGAGTTTGAGTATTACCAGTGTTTCGTAGTAGGAACGTCCACGAATCTGATCAATTACTCTTCGCGCTATGTGAGGGGACATACATATATGTTGACCTAAAGCGTATACTTCTGTAGATGGATGTTAGTATGTTTCTTATCAGGTTCTTCTCCAATCATGCCCCTTCAATTTGAATGCTATTACTTTTTTTTCTTACAAATCTGGTTTTGTGAAGTACAAAGATTTGATTGCGGAATATGATTCCACATGGTTTTCGTTACTAACGATACCCCGATGTCAAATTACAGTTTTTTTCTTCCTGTTTGAAGAACTGATTCCTTCCTGTACAGGTATGAGGCTTGTATGGATGTGGTAGATAGTGATCATAAGCCTGTTCGCTGTTTATTTGATATCAATATTGCTCGAGTTCATGAGTCTGTAAGAAGACAAGAGTTCGGAGAAATTCTTCATTCAAATGAGAAAATTAAACATATGCTGGAAGTGTCATGCAAGATTCCTGAAGTTATTGTCAGCACAAACAACATACTTCTTCAAAACGATGATATATCTCTTCTACGTGTTACGAATAAATGTGAGAATAGCGATGCTCTATTTAAAATAATTTGTGAAGGTCAGTCTACAATTCGAGTGAACGGGAAAGCTTCGGGTCATTATAGTTTTCGAGGTTCTTTCGGCTTTCCACGATGGCTCGAGGTAACTTCATTTATTTACCTCAATCATCTACTTATAATTTGGTCTGCCTGAGTTTTGCATTCCTAAACTGAACATTGCATCGAACGATGATATCGATGGATTGTTTCTTGCTGTTGTAACAGGTCTCTCCTGCAACTGGAATCATCAAACCGAATCAAATCGTCGAGGTATCAGTTCGTCTAGAGGAATCTCATATGTCAGAAGGATTTGTTGATGGTCAACCACAAAACTCATGGTGTGAAGTTACCAGAGACAAAGAGGTTATGTTGCTTGTTAAGGTGTATGGAACCTTTTCTAGTAAGTCCAAGAATCATCGAATTCGTGTGCGCCATTGTGTTTCGCCCAAGACGGAGGGAACCGAGTCCAAAACCAATAACTCTACTCAAAATCAAGGAAAAGTTCTTCATCGATCTGATATTCAACGTCTCAGCATGCCGAGCGATGTGGTTGACCATCTACGAAACATGCATACCCCTTAAGACGGTTCCTCGACAGATTTAACATGGTAATACTCATCCAAGATTGTGTGGAAATATCATGCCTCAATTCTACCTGCATCTTGGTTTACATAATACCTGAGGTATCTCTTACTGTTTTGAATCAAAACTTACTGCTTTGATTTGTGTCAATAGTGTTCATCCAATAACATGTTCATTTCTTGAAATTCTGTACACAATTTCCAGACGGATCCATCTCCAGGTGGTTGTTTATGAGTAGATTCACAAATCTGTAGATTAAAATTGTATACAGAAACAGCAGTAGAGGGTAGGTGAGGCTGTTTCATTTCCTCTTCCTTAAATGTTATGTCCCAGAAACATCTGTGTTTGTGGAACTGGTTTTGATGTGTCCCAAGTTTAAGTTCCTTGCAAGAACAAACTTTTTAAGCGAATTGAAAATATGCTTCTTATTTTATTATTTTATTCTTCTTGAATTGTTTGTCATGTTTGAATGCAGAAGTGTACATATGAATGAAAGCTTGAAATCTTTTCTTTTTGATTGCGAATGGCAAATATAATATAAAGAGAGAAGCCTCGAGCGAAACCGCAACTTCGAAGAATATGATCAAGATCTTCATTCGTCCTCTAACAGAAAATGCAACAAGATGGCTCTATCATCGTAAGCATTCGACGTGTTAACCGTTGCATAAAACGAATATAATTGACGACAAAAAAAAAAAACGTCCACAAATTTGGATTCCAAAAGTGAACATTCCTTCTCCCCAACATAAGCTCAAACTCCTATTGCCTTGTGAGTAGAAGAGAGTTTACACCAAGATAAAGCAAAAAAATGTAGATCAAAGTCCTTCCAAGCTCGTTTAGGACCCATTGAAATAGGTTGAGGGACAATATTAAATTCCTCAATTTTGCGCAACTGTTCCATGGTGAAACTGAATGCTAATGAGACCGATATGAATATTGTTCATATGATTTCATCAAACCATGAAAAAAAAAAAAATGAGAACGATACTAAGATTAACGAGCTTCGGGTGAGACTCAATCCCGCTAATTTGAATATCAACTAGTCATCAGCTTGGGTAAAATCTACAGAGGAGCCTGCTTATGCACCAAGGAGTTGGAAGGGAAAGGTTGAGAGAAAATGCATAGATGTGTGAGTTTGAAAGAAAAATAACTTTTCATTTCAATTATTATTCTAACAAGATGTTAAAAACAAAAACCTTTTTATATATAATTTTTAAATTTTAGCTTAAAATTGAAACTTCCAACTTCTTTTGGGTAACGAAATCTTAGTTTTAAAAGAGAGAACAAAAATAAAGTAATCTTCTATTTTTAGTGTCATTTTCCTTTTATAACTCGAACCAAACAAAGGAATTCCAGAAAAATGAATCAAATACATTATGGAAATGGTCTGTTATCACGAACATAACTAAATTTAACTTTAGAGCCACACGAATTACTTTCAAATCATTGCAACTTTGCAAAGATTCTCACCTGGCTTTCATGTCCACCACCAATATTCTCCCCCAAGACAATTATAGGCTCCTATTTTTACCCTAAAACCTTCCTTTCTTATAATGTATATATAAACAGAACCATTCTTCTCTATAACCAACTCATTCATTTATTTGTCTCAACAGTTCTATAACCATTCACATCCCAAATCTCAAAAGGGTTTTGTTCAGATAGTGAGAGTATGGAGGTTAAGCACAGAAAAACCTGGATTGAAGCAGCTCCAGCCCCCTTGATTGCCCATCAAAAGCCTTCAATGTCTCCAAAGTTGGAGCCTATTGTAGAGGAACGTTTGGAGAGCTCTCAGATCCTCCTGGCTAAGATGACTTTTCTTCTTCCTGTTTTGCTTTCTTTCTTTCTCTACTTTTCCCTGTATAAGCAATTATAATATTCAATAGCAACTGGTACATTAGGAGATTTCAGCAGCACCTGCCTCTCTTAAACAGAAAATGGAAAGCGATGGGCTCTGTTCATCTATCAACAACCTATTTCAAATCCAAAATACATTCTACATCTGAAATGGCCAACTTCACTGCCATTGCCAACCATCTTCATCACTACTCCGCCTAATTTCATTGTAAATCTTCTCTAGTTGCATATCGGGTCGGGAAGTAGGTAATGGATGAAGAGGAGGGTGGGAAGACCAAATATTTGAACAGCAACAAACCAAATTCAAACATTCCCTATAATGTTGTTGGGTTGGGTGACAGAAAAAAGGCTGCTATTGTCATTTCTTTTCATGGGATTGTCACTATGAGAGAGGTTTTCCGTTTCGCACTTGGAAACCAACTTCGTTTATTCAATGATCCCCGTGTCCAAACTGGAGGGAGGCAGCATCTTTTCCCCATTCTAAATAGTAAAAGCATTAATTACTAAAATTTCTTGCTAAAAATGTGAAGATTGCAGAAGATCATAGTACAGAAACATCCTATAATAGGTATCTATAAGATTATACAGTTACAAATGTAACACAAGATGGAATAAGAACTCGTGCCTCGTACAAAAATAACTTTCCTCTAAGATAAAAAGAACTACCTTTTGTTTTATTTCAAACCAGGAAGCAACATCTTTCAACTCCCCAATTTGAACGCATCGACGAAGAGGCCTAAGCATACGCCGGCTTTCCAATAGTTTATCAGTACTATTAATGATTTCAACCTCCTAGTTAATAGAGGTGGTGGCTTCTTGTACATGAGTATACCAATCCATTCAATGGCAGCAACCACCACACCAGCAACCAAAACATCCCAGTCACCCGTCTGCCCAAGAATTGTAGCAAGAGCATTGGCTGTATAGAAACCCAAAAGAAGCAAAAATATCTTTGTAGGAAAGTTCTTTCTAGCTGAGTTTAGTTTTTCCAGCAACTGTCTGGCACCTGCGCTAACTAGCCTGCCTAATCGAGTACGACCCAGATTCGACTCATTACCATCATCAAGGTTGTCTCCCCCACCGTTACTAGATACCCCACCTGTGTCTAATGCAAAGGCTAATTGTTGTAGATGTCTACTCGTCCGGAAACTGTAAAAAGTAACATCACAACCAAATGTTCATAACAGCAACGATACGGAGTTTACTTTTCTTCTTTTAAATAAGAAAAAAAAAAACTTTTATATAGAAAAATGAAAGAATGTACAAGGACATACAACAAACGACCCCGCAAAAGGAGACTTAACACTAACTACAGAAAGAGACTTCAATCCAAAAGAAAGAGACCAAACTAGTAATTAAAAAAGAATGGACGCTCACAAGATGCATTAAATCTAGCAACCTCCCCAAATCCCCTCCCAAAATTTCTCAACCTCTCTAGACGTGCTACTAATCTATTCCTCTCCAGCTTAACTTCTGTGCTCAACAAAATTAGCATTCATCCAATACTATTAAGACATGATCTTGTGGACCTATAGTTCTCCAGCTAAAATGAAAATATATGCAAGAAGAATAGCATAGGTCTCTTAACAACACGTGATACAAGTTTATAAATTCCACATCTACCTTTTGCGAGGAAAAGGTGCAGACTTCAAGCAAAGAGTTGAATTGTGTCCATTAAGGATAGCCACATAGCCCATGTTATGGATTAGGCAAGGCATATACGTAAGACATAATCCTTTGGAGATATAATTCGCTATTGTCAATAATCTGGACTGCATAATCATAGCTTCCATTCGAGCAGGTGGTTATCTGCATACTGATATTGCCATTTATTACACAATCTTCGAATCAAAAGAGACCGCCTCTGTACTACAAATTAAAATCAAATCAAAATTGTTCAATCTACAACTTTGCAACAAATCTAAAATCCAATGTTTAGAATTCAAACCAATGCGTAGGATATTCAACATATGATCACTATCGTGCATCCCATTCGTATAAACTTGTGTAACCGAAATGCAAGAGATAAAGGAGAAATATCAAACAGTTGCAGTCTAGTCGGCCTATGATGCTCGAGGAACATTCAAGCAAGTATTTCAGCAGTGAATTAGAACACACAACAAATTCAGGCAAGAGAAATACAAATGAAATTTCGAGACCGAGAAAATTACCAGTAAAGTTCTTGCCGGAAACTTCAAATGCCGCTGGAATTGATAGCGCCGAGACGAAACCCTAGCGGCGAAATGCGTCAAACGAAGGGCGATGTGGTTACCCTCATCCTCGAAAATCGTTGTCCATTGGAGGAAATTGTTCACAAAATCTGTTTCGTTGCAAAGACAATGAACACAGCGTTCTTTGTTTCTTAACCAATAATATTAATAAGAGAAAAAGAGGCCTAAAAATTAAATATTTTTCAATAATTTTATTATATTATTTAATTTTAGATAATTATTTTTCTTAATTTAATTATTTTATTTTATTTTATCTACGAAATCCACTGACACATAATTAAAAAGGATTCAAAGTGAACTTGTAATTTGACACAAAAATTAAAAAAATAAAAAATTAATTATTTGTCTTTTTTGGAAATTGTAATTCCAAATTTATTTGACCCAATTTTTTTTTTTTTTTTTTTGGCTTTTCCTCGAAATTTTTAAAACGTTCCGTTATTGAGAGATTTCCACACCGAATGTTTCGTTCTCCTCCCCACCGATGTGGAATCTCATAATCCCTCCTTCAGGGTTGCGTCCTCACTGTCACTCATCCCCTTCTCCAATCAACGTGGGACCCCCAATCCACCCCTATTCGGGGCCCAGAATCCCTGACACGCCACCTCGTGTCCACCCCTTTTTCGGGATCAGCCTCCTCGCTGGCACATCGCGCAGTATCTAGCTTGATACCATTTGTGACATCCCTAACCTACCGCTAACAGTTATTGTCCTCTTTGGGTTTTCCCTTTTGGGCTTTCCCTCAAGGTTTTTAAAACACGCATGTTATGGAGAGGTTTCCACACCCATATAAAGAATGTTTCGTTCTTCTCCCCAACCGATGTGGAATCTCACAATCCCCCGTTCAGGGCCCAGCGTCTTCACTGTCACTCATCCCCTTCTCCAATCAATGTGGGAACCCCAATCCACCCCCATTCAAGGCTAGAGTCCCTAACACACCGCCTCATGTCCACTCCCCTTCGGGGATTAGCCTCCTCGCTAGCACATTGCGCAGTGTCTAGCTTTGATACCATTTGTGACAGCCCAAACCTACCGCTAACAGATATTGTCCTGTTTGGGCTTTCCCTTTCGAACTTTCCCTTAAGGTTTCTAAAATGCATTTGCTACGTATAAAGAATACTTCGTTCTCCTCCCCAATCGATCTCATAATCACGATGGTAGGTTCACATAAAGAATGCAGGTAAGAGCTGAACTTTGTACTTTATTTATACACAGTATCAAGATTATTCCAAATGTTTTCATCTCCCAAATACTCTTTTAAACACAAAACATCGTCTGAATCTTCAAAATATGGAGAAGAAACAATTTTGGCCTTTGAAAGGCTCATTTCTTTTTATTTTGCACATTGCTTGTTGGGAGGGAGTCTCACATTGGCTAATTTAAAGAATGATCCTGTGTTTACAAGTAAAGAATACATCTCTATTGGTACGAGGTCTTTTTGGAAAAACCAAGAGCAAAAGCACGAGAGCTTATGCTCAAAGTGGACAATATCATATCATTGTGAAGAGTCGTGATTCCTAACATTGCTCGGATAAACCAACGAAACAAGCTTTCCATTCACACAAGTTATTGGATTTGTGTATGTGTTACAGATTAAGAAGATAATTATGTGCGGGTTCTCTTTTAGATAAAGCATGACATAAATAGTCTTAATTGGTATTTCAGACCAAAAAATCTTCTAATCACTTCCTAATGTCAATGGGTATTTATTGTCACACAATTATTTTATTAATTTAATATGCTAATATTATAAAAAAAAAATTGGGCTAAAAAATCTATTTGCTCACGCCATTTTGAATCTTCTTTACTTTCCTTCTTGTAATCGGTCCTTCAGATACATGCAAAGGATCAGTAGCCAGATTCATATCACATCGGATGATCCTGATACCCTTGGACTAATTGTAACGACCCGACTTATCCTCATGGTAGCGGTCAGGGTCATTATGAAAGATAATGCGATTTATTTGGAAAAAAGATGAAAATCATGCAGAATTTTATTAAAAATCACGTGCGGGGTACCCCTTTAAAATTTAGCAAAACAATGCCCCCTAAAGCTATTTAAAACAAAGAGGAAATTTAAATCAAAGAAAGGCTGATGTTGGCCGCCTAGTTCCCACAAACTAGGCATCCACATCATAGTTTAAATTATTACAAAAGAGCAGAAACGTCTCTCCCACAAAAATGAGACTACAAACAAAAAACATAAACATTCTTGAATCGCCTCATGACTGACTTTGACATCCTACTCGTCACCTCCGTGCCACAGCTTTGCCTGAAAAATCATTTTAGAAAAACAGGGTGAGTATAAAAATACTCGGTAAGGAACTCCTCTATTGGAGGGCAAGATATGAATCGTCATAAGGCGATCACCCAAAACACGCAGTAGGTGATTATTGCCACCATCACCTCAACGCCACTTTCAATCTTAAAGAGGATACTCCTAGTTTGTTACCCGAAACACACAGCGTGTAATCATTATCACGAGGACCTCACCTCCTTATTTCCTCCCATTGACTATCAACGGCTGGTTACCCGATACACACAGCGTGTAACCATTTCCACGAGGACCTCACCTCCTTATTTCCTCCCATTGACTATCAACGGCTGGTTACCCGATACACATAGCGTGTAACCATTACTGGATAGTCCTTTTTTTTTTGGAATCACCCCAAAGGTGACTAGTGGTGGCTAATTACCCGAAACACACAGTGAGTAACTATTACTACAACCCTTACTCATGTCTACCTACAAGCCCATTATGTCGGCAATAGACACATATCGTCAGACTGTCCAACCTAACCATATTACCCTACGATCCGAATACACAAAATTCCGAATACACAACCATTTGATTACACAACCATCAGAATATACGGCAATCAGAACATACGACAATCAAAATATACGACAATTAGAACATAGGACAATCAGAATACATAGCAATCAAGATACATGTCAACCAGGTTGCATAACATTACACACAACGATCAGATTGTTCCCGGCAACGGGTTACCCAGCACCTAGCCCTTAGATGATTCTATTTGACCCATTTTCAAAAAAAACAAAACATTTATTTTCAACAGGCGAGTCCCTCACCTGAGAAGCTGCGTTCTTGGCGTTTCCTAACCAACGACGATCCGATTCCTCTTGAATCGAGCCTTCCTCCTTCGTAGGCGTTGAACCTTTGCTACGTGTAACCCTCTTGAGGTCGGTTTTGGCAACACGATGTCGTTCCCTTGCGGCAGCGATGTGGTGCTGGGCGGATGTTGTCTAATATGGGAAGGGGCGCGGAACGGTGTGGAAGCAATCGGTTGCGGGACCGTGACTGAAGGGAGAAATGTGAAACAAAAAAAAAAAAAGGAAAAGGGAAAGAGCAGGAAGGGTGGCGGCTAGGGTATTAATGGGTTTTCCTCCTTCTAAACCCTAGGTTTATTTTTTTATTTTTTTATCGTGGGCCCAAAACGTGAGCCTTACAATATTCCCCCCAAAAAGAAACTTTCGTCCTCGAAAGCTTCACTTAAATACATAAGGCTTGCGCTACTTACTTTCCGCTCTGAAGAGCTCAGGGTATCTGCTCATCATTTCCTCCTCTCGTTCCCAAGTGGCTTATTCCAGCTGGTGATTCCGCCATAATACCTTGACCAATGCGATCTCTCGATTACGTAAGGTTTTCACTTCTCTATCCACAATTTACACTGGTTCCTCCTCGTAGTTCAAACTCTCATCCAACCGTAGAGGTTTGAAATCTATCACATGTGATGGATCAGATATGTATAGTCGCAACATCGATGCATGGAACACATTGTGGACTCCTAAGAGTATAGGTGGTAGGGCCAACCGGTAAGCTATTTGTCCCACTCGCTCCAAGATCTCAAATGGTCCAATGAAGCGTGGGCTTAACTTCCCTTTGCGCCCGAACCTAAGAACGCCTTTCATGGGAGCCACCTTAAGGAATACTTTGTCTCCCACCTCAAATTCCAAATCTCTTCGTCTCCCATCTGCATAGCTCTTTTGCCTGCTTTGTGCCGTACGCATTCTAGCCCTTATTTTCTTGATAGCCTCATTAGTTGCTTGCACTAAATCGGGGCCCAACAACTTGTGTTCTCCCACTTCGTCCCAACACAATGGGGATCGATACTTCTTCCCGTATAAGGCCTCAAAAGGTGTCATACCCAACGTCGCTTGATAACTGTTGTTATAGGAGAACTCTATGAGATGCAAGTGTGTGTCCCAGCTACCGGCAAAGTCCAACATACAGGCCCGTAACATGTCCTCTAGAATCTGGTTTAAACGTTCAGTTTGCCCATCCGTCTGTGGGTGGAATGCTGTACTAAACTCTAGGCGTGTACCCAACGCTTTCTGAAGGCTTTTCCAAAACTTTGATGTGAAACGGGGATCCCTATCTAACACAATGGATACCGGTACCCCGTGCAATCTTGTTACCTCTTTCAAGTACAACTGAGTCCATTTATCCACGGAATAAGTGGACTTTCCTGGGAGGAAGTGGGCTGACTTTGTGAGCCTATCAACCACAACCCATATAACTGTGTAGCCTCTGGCCGTCTTCGGTAATCCCACGATAAAGTCCATGGCGATGTTCTCCCACTTCCATTCAGGTACACTAAGTGGTTGTAATAGCCCCGTCGGCTTCTGCCTTGGGGCTTTGACTTCTTGACAAACCAGACACTTGCTCACGAACTCGGCCACATCACGTTTCATATTCCGCCACCAATAATGTCGTTTCAAATCCTAATACATCTTGGTACTGTCAGTATGCAGGGCGAATGGCGAGTGGTGAGCCTCGGCTAGGATTTTTACCTTTAGTTCTTCTTCATTTGGCACACACAACTGCCCATGGTACAAGAGCCCCCCATCAGCTGTCAATGAAAACTCCTATGTCTGATTGATATCTATCAAACGTCTTTTTCCAACCAAATCTGGATCACCATGCTGTTTATCAATAAGACGTTGCCTCAAGGTCGGTTGTATCGTTAACTGGGCCAATTGAGCGGCGATCTCCCCCATGGCCACCGCTACTCCAGCGCATTCTATATCCTGCTGGATCGCTTTTTGTGTAGTGATTAGGGCAGCCGTGTGTGCTGATTTTCGGCTCAACGCATCAGCTACCACATTCGCCTTTCCCGGGTGATAGAGTATCTCCACGTCATAGTCTTTAACCAACTCCAACCACCTGCGTTGTCTCATTTTCAACTCCTTCTGAGTAAAGAAGTATTTAAGGCTCTTGTGGTCAGTGAAAATTTGGGTCCTTTCTCCATAAAGGTAGTATCTCCAAATCTTCAATGCAAATACCACTGCTGCAAGTTCTAGGTCGTGGGTGGGATAGTTTCGCTCATATTCTTTTAGTTGACGTGAAGCATAGGTAATAACCTTCCCACGTTGCATGAGGACACATCCTAACCCCCTTTTTGAAGCATCGCTGTATACTACAAAGCCTCCATCTCCTGACGGTACAGTGAGTATCGGGACAGATACTAACCTCTGTTTGAGTTCTTTGAAACTAACCTCACACTGATCATTCCAGGTGAACGACTTTCCTTTCTTGGCAACTTAGTGAGGGGGGTGGCGATCTTGGCGAAATCCTGCACAAACCGCCGATAATACCCTGCTAGTCCAAGGAAACTTCGTACTTCCGTCACTATGGTCGGGCGAGGCCAATTCGTCACCGCTTCAATCTTTGTTGGATCTACGATGATTCCCATGCTTGAAACTACATGCCCAAGAAATCCCACCTGTTCTGCCTAGAATTCACACTTGGAGAACTTTGCAAACAACTTGTTCGTTCTCAGAGTGGTCAGCACTTTCCGGAGATGTTTCTCGTGTTGTTCCCTAGTCTTGGAGTACACCAGGATATCATCGATGAAGACGATCACGAAGTTGTCTAAAAACTCTCTGAACTCTTTGTACATCAGCCCCATAAATGCTGCTGGAGCGTTGGTCAAGCCAAACGACATTACCCTAAACTCGTAATGTCCATACCTCGTGCGAAAGGCTGTCTTTGAGATATCACTCTCCTTAATCCTTAACTGATGGTAGCCTGACCGTAAATCAATCTTTGAGAACACAACTGCTCCTTGCAACTAGTCGAACAGGTCGTCGATTCGGGGCAAATAATACTTGTTTTTAATTGTCACTTTGTTAAGTTCCCGATACTCCATGCATAAGCGCATAGAGTCGTCCTTCTTCTTCACAAATATCACTGGGGCTCCCCAAGGAGGCACACTTGGTCGTATAAACCCTTTGCTTAGTAGTTCTTGAAGTTGCAACTTTAGTTCTTTCAGTTCAGCAGGGGCCATTCTGTACGAGGCTCTTGATATAGGGGTTGTTCCTGGCTCAAGTACAATTTTGAATTCCATCTCACGCTCTGGGGGTAGGCCCGAGAGATCTTCCGGGAACACGTCCACAAATTCTCTCACTACTGGCACTGAGTTAATGCTCGCCTCAGTTCGCCCTAATTCCACGACATGAGCTAATATCCCCCAAGCACCCTAAGATAACATCTTCCTTGCCTTTAAGGCCGAGACTATCCTCGAGACCGTTCCCTCCCTAGTCCCCTTGAACTTGAAGCTTGGCTGACCAGGAGGTCTGAACACCACCTCCTTGTTGAAGCAATCGATGGATGCATGGTTTTTAGCTAACCATTTCATCCCTAAGATGATGTCAAAATTGGTCATATCTAGGACTATCAGCGTCACATCCATCATGTGGTTTGACACACACAACTGACAGTCCTTTACCCTCTCGAAGGCTTCCATACTTACCCTTGCTGGGGTACCCACAGACAACCCGTACCCTAGCGGTTCAACTTCTACCTTTTCGTGTTTTACAAGATTAGTGGAGATAAAAGAGTGGGTTGACCCGGAATCAAATAAGACCCGTGCGTAATACCCAAGAATAAAGAGCGTACCTGTGACTGCAGTGTTGGAGTTTTCTGCCTCCTGACGAGTGGTAGCATACATTCACCCCTGTTGCGGAGCTGGGCTCAGGTTTGAGGTCAGTTGGTTACCAGGGGGTCTATTGGTACTAGCTACTCTCCCTTGGGTGCAGTGCGCGACAACGTGGCCTTCTTGGTAACAGTTGAAACATACCCTGTTCTTAAACCGACACTGTCCTGGGTGACGTCTCCCACAGTTCGAGTAACGTGGTCTGTCACGTGGCGTGTTCTGTTGGCAAGCCTTTGGTTGTCTGCGCTCTTGGTTTAAATTTGTCTTAGCCTGGTGCCAAGACACATTTGAGGAAGTAGGGGACGTCTGCTCTCTCTTTCTCTTCTGGTCACCCGACGTGTTTGGGTGGGTTTGGGCGTCTTCTGTTGGATATTCCTTAACATCGAGCGTCTCGGCCAGTCAGAGTGCCGTTGCGTAGTCAAGTGGATCGTGAGCTAACACCGCCCCTCAGATATCAGGCCGCAAACCCATAACAAGACACTCTACTTTCAGCTCCTCCGTTGAGACCATTAATGGGGCAAAACGGGACAGACGGGTGAACTCTCGCTCATACTCCTCTACTGACCTGTCTCCCTGCTCTATGCTTAGGAATTCACGTTGCTTCTTATATCGCACCACTGGTTTGAAGTATTTTCGAAGAAACGCCTTTCTAAACTGTGTCCAGGTGATGTCGTCCTCGTCTGCAACAATCGCCCGGGAGGCTGATTGCCACCACAGTTTGGCATCTTCGCGTAACAAATAAGTCACGCAAATCAGTTTATATTCCTCCGGACACTTCATGCGTCGAAAAATTTCATCAATAGCCGACAACCATAATTTAGCTACGACAGGGTCCTTGGATTTTCCCTCGAATACTTCGGGGTCCCGACGTTTGAAAGCCCAAAAATACTTGCTTTCTTCTGATGCATCAACGTCTCCCGGGTTGTGATGGGTCGTCAGCCTGGCACTTGGCGCCAAGGTCGGGATCAGTTGGGCCAATTGCCCATTTGTCTGTGCCATAGATTGCATCAGTCCCATCATCATAGTCATATTAGGTACTTCCGTAGTATCAATGTTTGCTCTCGGTAGACCAGATGGGGGAACTCCTATCTCCGGATTTGGGTTCACATTCACTGACTGTTCTTGAAGTGGGGCCCCCAAAGACGGGTCCTCTTGTACCCTTGCCGACCCGCTTCGAGCACGTTTACCTCCCCAATTTGTTACTTGGCCAGCCATCCTTTCGCTTGTTTCGTTCCTAATCCACAATTAATTACCGCATAATTTTTTTCCCCTTGTATTCTACACTACTTCATGACTGACAGGTATACAAAACCACACACGATAATCAATCAAATATCACTACTTGACAATTCATATGCATACATTAGGCAACAAGCATTATCCATTAATTTTGATTGACATGCGCACAAAAATCATCAGGATAACCAATGTAATTTCAATTTTTTGACAATACATATTTTATGGCCAAGCGTACCTAGAAGTGACGAGGTTTGCCGTTCAGTCATGGGCGACTCTTTGGCTTACGATGTAAGCAGTCTATAGAATCCTATCACTAGACTCTGATACCAACTGTAACGACCCGACTTATCCTGACAGTAGCGGTCAGGGTCATTATGAAAGATAATGCGATTTATTTGAAAAAAAGATGAAAATCATGCAGAATTTTATTAAAAATCACGTGCGGGGTACCCTTTAAAATTTAGCAAAACAATGCCGCCTAAAGCTATTTAAAACAAAGAGGAAATTTAAATTAAAGAAAGGCGGATGTTGGCCGCCTAGTTCCCACAAACTAGGCATCCACATCATAGTTTAAATTATTACAAAAGAGCAGAAACGTCTCTCCCACAAAAATGAGACTACAAACAAAAAACATAAACATTCTTGAATCGCCCCATGACTGACTTTGGCATCCTACTCGTCACCTCTGTGCCACAGCTTCGCCTGAAAAATCATTTTAGAAAAACAGGGTGAGTATAAAAATACTCGGTAAGGAACTCCTCTATTAGGGATCAAGATTTGAATCGTCATAAGGCGATCAGCCAAAACACGCAGCAGGTGATTATTGCCACCACCATCTCAACGCCACTTTCAATCCTTAAAGAGGATACTCCTAGTTGGTTACCTGAAACACACAGCGTGTAACCATTATCACGAGGACCTCATCTCCTTATTTCCTCCTATTGACTATCAACGGCTGGTTACCCGATACACACAGCGTGTAACCATTTCCACGAGGACCTCCCCTCCTTATTTCCTCCCATTGACTATCAACGGCTGGTTACCCGATACACACAGCGTGTAACCATTACTGGATAGTCCTTTTTTTTTTTTGAATCACCCCAAAGGTGACTAGTGGTGGCTAGTTACCCGAACACACAGCGAGTAACTATTACCACAACCCTTACTCATGTCTACCTACAAGCCCATTATGTCGGCAATAAGACACATATCGTCAGACTGCCCAACCTAACCGTATTACCCTACGATCCGAATACACAACATTCAGAATACACAACCATTTGATTACACAACCATCAGAATATACGGCAATCAGAACATACGACAATCAAAATATACGACAATTAGAACATAGGACAATCAGAATACATAGCAATCAAGATACATGTCAACCAGGTTGCATAACATTACACACAACGATCAGATTGTTCCCGGCAACGGGGTACCCAGCACCTAGCCTTTAGACGATTCTATTCGACCCATTTTAAAAAAAAACAAAACATTTATTTTCAACAGGCGAGTCCCTCACCTGAGAAGCTGCGTTCTTGGCGTTTCCTAACCAACGACGATCCGATTCCCCTTGAATCGAGCCTTCCTCATTCGTAGGCGTTGAACATTTGCTACATCTAACCCTCTTGAGGTCGGTTTTGGCAACGACGATGTCGTTCCCTTGCAGCGACGATGTGGTGCTGGGCAGATGTTGTCTAATATGGGAAGGGGCGCGGAACGGTGTGGAAGCAATCGGTTGCGGGGCCGTGGCTAAAGGGAGAAACGTGAAACAAAAAAAAGAAAAAGAGCATGAAGGGTGGCGGCTATAGTATTAATGAGTTTTCCTCTCATTGAACCCTAGGTTTATTTATTTATTTTGTTTGTGGTGGCCCAAAACGTGGGCCTTACACTAATTGTTATGAATGCCATGACACAGGCAATGAACATGGCTGAAGAACAAGCCGGCGGCCAACCACAGACACAGCAGTCAGTTGCTACAATACAGCGCCCACCTGGTTCGTAAGACAACGATAGGGGAACTTTTGCTGTGATAAAACAATCGTCAAGAATAGAGTTCACAACCCAACTTAAAAATATTTGTAGGACTTTTGATGCATTTCTAAAGCAGTAAATCCCATTTATTTGTCTGACTGATTTTCACTTCCTATATCATTTGACCTCTCACCGACAACTAAAAACCCACATCAAATCATCATCATTATTTAGTTTATCAGTTCCCTAATTCACAAGTCACAGTTAGATAAACAGTGGTAGGAACGAAGATTGTATTCCTTATCTCTACTAATTCCTCGTCCCATATTATATATATATATATAATACGAGTTACAATAAATAATTTTTTTAAATATTACATTTTCACGACTTTTTGCATTTTTTCCCGCTATTAAATAAAATTTAGCCTAAATTTTTTCTTATAAATATTATTGTTTATATATTAAAACTTTATAAATTATGTTACATTTTTTTTTTTAGAAATGGTGTAAAATAGAAATTATGTATTAGAAATATCGTTTTTTTTAAAAAAATAAAAATATGGGAATCACGACAAATTAAATGGGACCCGCCCACGAGACCAAAATCTACATATCCGAGGACGACAAAAAAAGAAAAAAAATAAAATAAAATAAATAAAGTAAAAAAAAAGGCGAGGAATGCCAAATGCCCCTTTTCGGCTAGTGTGCGATACTCCACTCTAGGAAGAACTGTGTGGTTTCTTTTCTAACATTCTCACTCCCTGTTTCCTTCTTAATCGATCAGCCATGGCGGCCGCCATATCGCTTTGCCCAGTTTCTGCGAGAGCTCACAGCTCTTGCTATTCATCACTTGCCTCTAGCTATGTCTTCTCCAAGAGTTTGGTTTGTGGCTTCCAGAAGGCGCAGAAATTGAACAGTTTTCAGCTTCCGAGGCTGCGTGTTTCTTCTGCTGCTGTTAATGAGAATGTAGTGACTGTAAGCGACTCTTCTCGTCCCGCCATTCGTTTAGCGTGAGTACTCTGCAAAACCTTCTGTTCATTCTTCTTCAATTTTCTTATTTCTTGTTTTTTGGTTCTCGTTAGTATCTTGTTCTATTGGCTATTTTCGGTTTTCCACTTATTGAAACACTATGAGTATTGTCTGCTTGGTTGCTTCACCGTTCATTTTGTCTTTGACGTTTTTTAAGATATCGTTTTATCGTTTTATTTGTTGATATATGAAATTTACAACAGTGAGGGCTAATAGGTTTACCGAAAAAATCTCCCACTGGCGGAAATAGAGTAGTTACGTAATTGTTGAGTATCAAAGCAGTTTAATGAGTATCAAGTTCACTTTCACTCATCTATTTCTGAATGAAAAATACTTTCCTGTTAACGGTCGTGCATGAATCTTGCGCACCATTCAATTGTTAACAAGAAGAGAGAAAATATTTTCCATCTTTCTCTTTAGTAGCCGTGCTTTCTAGCTTTGTTGTCACAATTGAATGCAAGGAGATTCCACCATATTGGTATGGAACCAAGTATCGTTCTTTCTTATTTGTTATTTTGTAGTAATTCCCTTTCATGCAATTTTTTTTTTTTTTTTTTTTTCTAAGTGAAGTTATAAATTTGGTTTCTAAATTTTGATAGTTGTGGCAAAGTTTTACTTACATCCTTGAATTTTTTATTTTGATTCATATAAATTTCTGCTAGTACCATCGGTGCTTAAATGATGATATGCATATTGAGTACACTAACGAATGATGATTTGACATGACGTGACAATAGATGGTAAATAGGGGTGAGCTAGCCTGACAAATAAGAGCAAGCGAGCACAAGTAGGCCACAAAACTTGTTTTAAAATGTATTTTGGCTGATCATCACATCGGTTGTTTTGTTTATCCACCCTTATTTTATCTAACTAGACTCTTCACTTGTGTCACATTGTGCCAACTCATGTTTGTTAGTTTAATCTACGCGCCACATCAATGTCTTAGTAATGGTGTTAATGACTTATTCCCATCACTGGAAGTTCTAGGCCCTAGTGACAACTTTTAAAGTTGATGGACAAAACTAAATTTTTGGGGCTAAATTTGTAATTGTACACCTTTTATTTTCCTGGTGAAAAATCTTAACCAATTTTTTTATTACCTGGGTTATTGCATCTTTTTTAGTGCTAAAAGGGATCTTTTTCCTCAATTATAGTATTTTTTTTTTCTTAAGAATTCATCCTGCATGTTACAAAGTTCAAGGTGACGTTGTGTTCTTTTTTTTGCTTTCAGGGTGAAGCGACATACTATATCTGTGTTTGTTGGGGATGAAAGTGGAATTATAAACCGAATTGCGGGTGTCTTTGCTAGGAGAGGTTACAACATTGAGTCACTTGCCGTCGGATTGAACAAGGATAAGGCTCTGTTTACCATTGTTGTTACTGGAACAGAGAATGTCTTGAGACAAGTTGTGGAGCAGCTACACAAACTTGTCAATGTTATCAAGGTTTGGTTAATTCTTTATGCTATCTTTCTTTACTTCGGAAAGATGTATGGGCGGGTAGGCAATCTTTTTATATACAATTTCCTTGTCTGTTCGGGGTTGATGTTGACAAAGGGGATTGGTGTGTGATAGTTGGGGTAGTAGTTGTTGGTCTTGGGAGAGCATTCTTGAAGAAACTTGAGGAGGCTGAAGTAGGGGAGTTTTCTGGCTAGACAGGAGATCATTGTTTACAAATTGAAATCTGATCAAGGGGTCAGTATTCTTGATTTTTTTTTTTAAACATAGAGGATTATAGAAGTTTATGCTCAAAAAAGGTAATCAGAGGTAAAAGGCTTCATTTGGAGACACTCTGTCAACGTATTTGATCAATTCTGGTTGAGAAGATCTTTTTTGGTCTTGATTCAGCTTCTTTTAACTTTAATTTTACATGCCACAAGATAAGAAGCTTAAGATGTCTCCTCTTTGATTTCTTTGATGCTGGTGTTTACATTTGTCTGGGTTATAGAGATGTTCGTTTTGTGGAGCCTTAATCCTTCTATTAGGTTTTCCTTTAGCTCGTTCTTTCTCCTCTCATATGCCTCTCCTTTTCCTAGCTCTCCTTATTTTATTTGCTTCAGAAGGTGAGGGCTTTGAGGAAGATAAGAATCTTTGCCTAGGAAGTCATGCATAGAAAGATTAACATTATCAGCTCAATGCAGAAGCTTCCTCTATATTTTTGGTGAAGTGAACGAGTAGTGCCGCCATGCTGCTATTTGTAGATTTTTTTATAGTATAATTGTATAATTGTGTTTAGATTGAAACATTAGTCATATATCTTTTAATTATTTTCCCTTTTTTATTTAGTTTCTTTGAAAGAAATTTATCTTGTATTATTTACCCACAATTGGGTCATTTGTTTCATGAAAAAGTATTCCCTCCAAAAATAACAATTTATAACACTCTCTAAACTCTTAAGATATTTCAATTTATCAGGTGGAAGATATCTCAAAAGAGCCCCAAGTGGAGCGTGAGTTGGTGCTTATGAAACTCAATGCAGATTCAAGTACTCGTGCTGAGGTGATGACTTGCATTATGTTTTTAATTGTCATTCGATATTCTCGCCAGAAATAGCCATTTTGGTATGCACAAGGAAAATTTTAAACTCTAATTTCTGTTTCTTTTTGTGACAATATTTCTAAGTACTATTTCCCCCCTTTATTCCTCTGATTCTCCTTTCCTTTTTTCTTATTTAGTTTTATTTTAATGATGTTTAGTTAACAGAATGAAAGCCATAATTTTATGTATCCTCTCCCTCTTTTCAACATTAATTGGAAAATTTGCCCTCTAAAATCTGCCTTTTCTGGTTATTGTTATATTATGTACTCATGGTGCAGTACTTGATAGGTGCATGACCTTGTTTTATGTATTTATTTTCATTTTTCTCAAGGACAGCTTCTCTCTCTCTCTCTCTCTCTCTCTGTCTGTCTCTGGAAGGAACCAAATCATAAAATGAAATTACAAGAAAGGGAAGTCCTACACGAATACCTCTCTAGCCAAATATACCACAAAAATGCCCCGATGAAGCTATTGCTCCTTAGTGCGCCTTGAGGTTTAAAGAACATTGGATATGGTTGATTTTTGAATCAATTAAAAGAAGAGTACATATGGAGCGACTCAGTTTTAGATATAGTGCCCTTGTTGGTTGAAGACTGTTTTTGTTGGTTCACGGTTTCACATTTTAAGGGTCATTGATTGGATGCAACTTTGGCCTCTCTTAGAAGTGCTAAACCTGTCGGATCTTTGTGTGTATATATATATATATTTTTTCTCTCTGTTAAGGAATTTGTTTTCTTTGAACTTTTGATGTATCTTTTAATTTGATTCATATGTCTTTTTTATTTGTTTCACGTAAAAAAGAAAGAGAACTTTGATCTTTCCGTTTCCTATAGAATATGCTACTATTTTGTGTGTAAAACATACCTAATATCAAGTTGTTGAGGATTATGAGAACTTTCAATTTCCTTTACTGCATCATCATCTTCAATTTTTAATCGTTTTATACCTCGATTTTTTTTAATCCTCAGATAATGTGGTTAGTAGATATCTTCAGAGGAAAAATTGTGGATACTTCAGAACATTCACTGACTATTGAGGTAAATACCTTCAGATCCTTTTAAAACATTCATCTATTGCATGGTCGATGATCAGCCTTCTGTTTGAATGTTAGCGTCTTATCATAGAAAAAAAACATGTCAATATCTCAAAAGTATTTTTTCCCTTTTATTAATTAATATCAGTTCTACTATTTTCTTTAAGGTAAAAATTATTATTATTATTATTATTATTATTATAAAAATTCATATTTGCAAGTCTGGGGATATGGGAGATTCTTAGCCTAAAGAGTTGGATTAGTTATTTACCATTATTTTAGAAGCTGTGTGTTGAGTTGTAGTCTTTATTAATCTGGTTAGATAACGACGCATTTACATTTTAAGAAAAGAGCAGTAGGTTCTATTACTTAAACTTTCATCCGAATCAGATTCAGTGGTTTGAACAGTTTTATTGGAACTATTTTTCAAACTGATGAGAGGCGAGAAAAGTAAATGTTGGGTTTAAAAGAAGTTCAATCAATTTGGGTGCAGTGCCGAGCTGATTATGCTATCCAATGAAGGTTCAAGTTGTAAAACCATAGAGACTAATCTCTAAGTCTTTCCAAGCCATAGGGTCCAAATTTGTAATTTAACCCGAATAAAATGTTTGTAAAGTTTGACAATATGAATTAGTTATTTATTTATTTTTGGATTTGTAACAATTTCAATTGATTAAATGAAATGATACAAAAGGGAGGAAAGTGAGGAAGCCCATCCCAAAAGGGTTACAAAAATATTGTCCAGTTGGAAATGGTTGAATTATTTATTAAAATGAGAAATTTTTGTATGGCAATCTTAATTCATGATTTGAGTTGGGTGTGGTAAGTCTATTGAAAGACTGATGGGGAATTTATTGTGGGAGGGGGTTGAAGAGGCGAAAGGTCTCATTTGGTTAAGTGGGAGTTGGTGGTGAAACCAGTACAACTAGGAAGATTAAGAATTGAGAGCTTGAGATTATGCAATGAGGCGTTGCAAGCTATTTGGTTGTTCGGTTCTTCATGGATCCTGATGCTCAGTGGTACAAAGTTATGGCGAGCAGAAATGACTCGCATCCTTTTGAGTGAGTGGTAGGTAGTGGTTCTAAGAGATCGGGTACAAACTTCTAGAAAGCTATTGCATATTAATTCCCTTTGTTATCTCAATTTATTATATGCTCCATTGGGGAAGGTGTGGGTTTGGAAGATTGTTGGGAGGGAGATGAATACTTCTGTGAGTTGATTCCTAGTGTATATCACCTCTCTTAGAAGAAGCAATATTTGAAGGCTTTGATTTTGCCTTCTCCTTCTGATCCCTCTTCTTCGATATCCTTGGGCTTCTGTCGCATTCTCTTCTTATAGAGCGGTGGTTGATGTGACGGTGCTTCTTTTCCTTTTGTAAGACGAGCATGTAATTCTAGGGAGAAAGAACTCTAGGATTTAGTCTCTTGGTCTTTCGGAGGTTTCTCCTGTAGATCCTTCTTTCTCATTCTATTTGACCCTTCTCCACCCCAAGTTGTCTCGGCTTTTGCCGTTATTTAGAAGATTAAAATTTCAAAGAAATTTATTTATTTNAATTTATCTTTTTTTTTTTTTTTTTTTTTTTTTTTTTTTTTTTTATTTTTTTTTTTTTTATCGTGTAGCAGGACTTGCATGGTAAGATAAACATTGTAGATCTAGTTCAATGCGACCCTTCCTTTGTGTTGCAACTGCAACATTGCTTTTGTATTCGTTTTAGGCTGGAAGAGAAAGACCTTTACCACTTGCTGTGGGGTTACCATTTGTGTAGCCAATTTGGAATAAGAGGTTGACCTCATTTGGCTTAGAGGAGATATTGTTATTCTTTGATGAAGGAAGTGCTCTTGAGTTCTCCTTTTCATGAGAGACAAAAGTGCTGAGACAAACTGGTCTTTTTTTGTTTTTTTTTTGTTTGGGGAATTTGGGTTGAAAGAAATAACATGACTTTTAGAGAGGTGGAGAGATTGTGTGAGGAGGGGCCTAGTTCAATGCTTCCTTGTGGACGTTGGGGTAAATAGGCTTTTCTGTAATTATGTAATTTTATTTTGTTGGATTGGAGCACTTTTTTGTAATTAGTTTTTGGGCTTCCTTTCACTTTCTTTGTTTTTGTTGGCTCCTTTTTTTTTTTTTTTTTTTTTTTCTTTTTCACATGTTCTTCTTTTTCTTTCATTTTTTTACTAATGGGGACTATATATATATATATATATATATATATATATATATATATATATTAATGCTAGATATTCATTTGTGTCGCCTATGTTCTATTTATTAGTAGTTTATTAGGTTTGTTTCATCTTGATGTCTTAAGGTGACTGGAGATCCTGGAAAGTTGGTTGCCGTTGAAAGAAACTTCAGCAAGTTTGGAATTAAAGAACTTGCTAGAACGGGAAAGGTAAAGATATTATATTTGTTCTGACATTTTTGTTTCTTTAGCAATTTATGGGAGTGAGATTCAATATTTTGACCTTTTGATAGAAGTTATAATGCCTTGATCAATTGAGCTATCATCAAGTTAGTGCATTGTTCTGATCTATTTTTTATGGAGACACACTTCTTAATGGCGGGTTATTAATGCATGCATTAATATCGATTAAAGTAAATGATTTGAAATGCTATAACAAGAAGAATGATCAAGAGCTCCGACATTCCAACTCCATTTCTAGCTTGGGTAATTTAAAGTTATGTTATACCATTGCTCTAAGCTATCAAATGGAACTCTAATTTTTTGTTCTTTTTTATTTATTTATTTATTATTATTACTATTAAGAAACAAGAAATATATCAATTGAAGACATACAAAAAGAGGGGAATGAGATATGTCCACGCAATCAGAAGGTTACATAAGGGCTTCACAATGGGCAAAGATGTTTAAAAAATCATAGGAAAACTCTATGGAAAGAAGACCGTTGTTGTTGAGGTGAGCCTAAGTAGTCACCTACAGTGAGAGGGGGCAGGGTTATAGTAGTCCTTTATGCCTCAAAGATAACCATGACGAGCACTTTCAACATAGCACTCTCCATGGTGGGCCACCGCTAGAAGGTGAGGTGAGTGTCACGTTGAAGGTTGGTGTAATGAGCTTCTTTATAAAAAAAAAATAAAACAATATTTGACATGAGGAAAAGAAGAAAGAAAAGAGAAGGAAGAGTGGGGTGAAGAAGAGGAGGTGGAAGAGTTGACAAAAGAAGAAAAGAAGCCTGATAAAGAAGAATAGTAATTTTTTTTCCCAAAGGAGCAAAGTTGTAGACAGTGCACTAAAGAAGTTTGCATGTTCCTTTTTGAGAGGAAATAAATATTTTATTGATAATATGAAATAATATAAAAGAAGATCTAGATACATTGAGTGCTGAAAGTGGAGTTTTTTTTAATTGGGAAACAAAACTTTTCATTGAAAAAATGAAAAAAGATTAATGCTAAAGAAATACAAACTCTACAAGAGTGAAAAGAGTGAAGAAGTAAACAAACAAATTACATAAAGAGATATAATCAGAAACTAACTATCAAGGTAACAAAAGGCTTGGAAAGAGAACACCAAGAAGAAATTCTTAAGCTAGCAATTTTTCCAACTCAAGTTGATCGAGACAAGGAATACTTGGAAAATCTTGACCATCCAAAAAACTGGAGGAGAAACCCATGTACTGAGCTGGAAGAATCTTAAGATCAAATTTTTGAAAGTGTGAGTGAGCCAACCTTCAAAGAAGAACTACTTGACCAAAAAAAATTCTAGATTGACCATAGACACCGACATTCTCCTAACTAATGACTTTTGAAGACCATATGGATTTAATTAAACTCTTGACAGAAGAGCCAATTTATAGTTCAAGAAAAAGAACAACGGCGGGGCAATAGAGTTATAGAAATTTTCAAACTGATTCTTTGTTACAAAAGATTACATTCGATCGACTGAGTCTTCGATTGGGTTATTTTCCCTAGATTGGAAAGAATTTGACTTGGACCCAATTATCTCATTTGAATTCCACATAGATTTAATGAATCTTCTTGAGAAAGGGCCTACCACCTTTTTTTCTTGAACAAGAACCATAGCTGTGGTATGCTGTTGCAACTATTTCTTAAAGCTAATTCTTTTTAAATAATCTCCAAAACTCTGGAATACCACTGACGTCTGATTCATCATCTGAACATTGATTGATTCTAAGTGATGAAGGAGGGTTAAGTGATGATTGGATAAAACTTCGAGAAAAAAGAGTGCCCCCAGTACCGTTATGGCCTTTAAGGAAAATAGAACGTGAGTTATTTGTTGGTCTTCCGTGTAAATTCCTGTTCAAATGGTGTTAGAATTCGAGTGACAACCTCTTCAATAATAACATCGTCATTGAAAGAAGAGTTCGGAACCTTGGAAGATGGGGGCCTGATGAGAATAAAGATAGAGTTTCCTCCTCAATGTTTCTATCCTCCGTCAAAACTCCCACATTAATCCATGAAGTCTATAAGGCTCTCATTCCTCCTAGTTCTCGCCCAATTATATGGAAGGAAGCATTGTCGTCACCATCCTTAACCCACTTGACCCACGCTAAATAATGGTCTCCAACTCACCCTCAAGTTAGTAAACTCAAAAGCCACATAAAGGTAGAAGACCCCTCGCACCACTTCAAAAGCTTTAAACAAGCCACCATCCAATAAAACCAAAATAGCCCTAGATGCTCCCACGGACTCCAAACCCACCTTGTAACGACCCAGATCCACCGGTAGCAGATATTGTTCTCTTTGGGCTTTCCCTTTCGGGCTTCCCCTCAAGGCTTTAAAACGCGTCTGCTAGGGGAAGGTTTCCACACCCTTATAAATGGTGGTTTGTTCTCCTCCCCAACCAATGTAGGACATCACAATCCACCCCCCTTCGGGGCCCGACGTCCTTTCCTACACACCGCCTCGTGTCTACCTCCTTCGGGGAATAGCGAGAAGGCTAGCACATCGTCCGGTGTCTGGCTCTGATACCATTTGTAACGCCCCAAATCCACTGCTAGCAGATATTGTCCTCTTTGGACTTTCCCTTTCGGGCTTCCCCTCAAGGCTTTAAAACGTGTCTGCTAGGGGAAGGTTTTCACACCCTTATAAATGGTGGTTTGTTCTCATCCCCAACCAATGTGGGACAGCACACACCCACTCTACCCACAAACTCCTATCAAAGGAACCATCAATACTTTTCTCATTACGTAAAATACCAGATGCTCCCAAATTAACAAGTCCCCAGCTAACCTCCTTTTCTCCTTCCTTCCTAGCCCCCTCATGTTCCAAGTCAACAATTTCATTGAGGAACCTTAGAGTCCTTAACTTTCAATAAAGGTTTCTTCCCCTCATAATTGATTGAGACGGAAGATCTTTTTGAAATCTCTCTCCTATTTTTTTTTTTTCCCAATTTCTTTTGTTAGGTCCGCGTCCTAAAAGAGTTGGTTGGGGTGGATCCGTAGACACTGTGTGCATCCCCACAGTGTGATAAAGAGAAACCCAATTGAATCATTCTCTTATTAACTGCTCTTGAAAATATTACATTTCAGAGGATTAAATAATGGGCTCCAATTAGCTTTCAGTGAAAAGGACATTTCAGAGGACTAAATAATTGGCTCCAATTGCCTTCCAGCCCTCTGACGTTGGAAGGACCCTCACAAAAACTGATATTTGACAGCAAGGGAGTTATGATGCTTAGTACAAAAATCTAAAAGAGGTAAGGGTTGGAGAGTTTTTCTATTCCCTTGCCTGCTGGGTGTCAGTTTTTGTGAGAATTGATGTTAACCCGTCTAGTGTACGTCTAACCAAAATACTCATGACTACCATATTTTACGTATGTATATGTTTGTTTGTTTTTGTCCAATAAATTTAGCTCATTGAAGACAACAAAAAATCAATTGAACCTTTTTCTAGTAGGCTTTTAATGAGCCTTTACCATGACAGAACCCACAAACTAGGAATGTACAAGTATAATTGTCTATAATATTCCTATATTGTACACAATTTAAGCAAGAGATTATGTAATATATTGTAATGAATGTATATTACTACACGTTCCTATCTATACATATTTAAATATCTGAAATAGAAATTTTAGCTATGGTATATTGATTATAGCTTCGGTATGATATCCTTGCTTAAGTTTCTCATGTGCATATGGATAAACAATTTGTCATATCTCATGTACATTGAATTTGTTTGACTGTGTATAGATAGCATTGAGAAGGGAGAAAATGGGGGAGACAGCTCCCTTTTGGAGGTTCTCAGCAGCTTCTTATCCGGATCTCGAAGACTCAAGGCCGGTTGAAGGCTTTGTAGGGGATTCAATTCAATCAGTCAATGGCAACATCTCTACCTCGACCGTATGTAGTTCTGTTCTTTTCCATGAAAGGTTTGATGAAACCTTTTTTTTTTTCAAAGTTGCTGAAGCACGGAAGTACGTATTTTAACCTATGAACTTTTATTGAAGTTCTGGGGCTACAAAAATAATAATAAATGGGAAGATTAGAGATACTACGACAGAAGTAGCATGTTTAATTTTGCAATTAGAAGTGAGAAAATTGTATCAACTGCAATGAGAATTACAAAAATCTGCTCTTCTTATAAAGGTTCAAAGTTTGTGCCTTACCTCAAGACTTCGCTAACTTGGATTGGCATTTCTGAAAAGCAAGTGCCAATTAACCTAGCGACGAGACTTTGCTAACTTGGATTGGCGTTTATCTCTCTTTCTCCACCTCCAGCAAACAACCATTTCTACACTCCTTGCTCACCAAGTAGTCTTGATCCTCAATTTATTGATAAAATATGATAAAGAAATAGTACTTAAAAATGCTAGAATCACGGGTGGATCAAGCTTTGTCAACATTCTTATGGATAAACTTGGTTTTTATTGAAATAAACAAAAGATAACAAAGGCCCACAAAAGGAATAACCTGGAACCGAAGCTAAACAAAAAACAAAAGACCAAAGAAAGAAAGGTCTCCAATTATAAATCCTTAATAATAAAAGCCTAATGCTGGATATTAAAGTTGGTAAGGGACTAAACCACCTCCAATGACTTTCAGAACCTTTAAAGATTCTTCAATGTCTCTCTAACCAAGTACTCTAAAGAACTGCAAAAAATGTCTGCCCAACCCTTATCATGTTGTATAGGATGAAACATAACAAAACCTCTTCCATCACGAGACCACAATCTCTGCTACAAACCAAGCAAACTCCAAACGTCTGTTGAAAAAAAAAAAAAATCCAAAGTAGGTATATAACTGCCCTAGTGAGGTAGCCTTGTATTTATATGGCTATGCTAAGGTTGAGAACATACTTGAATGCATGATTAAAAGGTGTCAAGTGGTTGTGGAGTGTGAGCCCTTACTTCTTTTGAAGTGTGCTTGGTTGCAGTGATTGATTGGTAATTTCTTTAGCTGCTTGATTGTGTTGAGTTGGTGTGACCAATGCAGTCTTGGACGGGCCTAGACAAAGAGATCTATTGGATACATGCTTGCATGTCGCTTAGTTGAGATGCCCTTTTGGAGTTGTGTGAATGAAGAGGCCGACCTGTGGTGCATGGTGGGACAAGAGAATAAAAATGTATTGGAAATTTGAAATGATCGCTTAGGATCCTTGGGTGATTTTTTTTGCTGATAGAGCTGCATAATTTTGTTGCTGATAATATGGCTTGCATTATAGCCTCCTTTTCCTATATGTACTTAGGACTGCTTTTGTGTAGTTATCCAGGGTTTCTCTCATCTTAAAATCCAGGGTTTCTCTCATCTTAAAATCCAGGGTTTCTCTCATCTTAAAATCCAACTTTTCTGTGGCTCTCTCTCTAATTAAAAGAGAATCAATAATCATTCCGACTTTTTGTAAGCAGTTCTTGAACTCCTCCGTTCTCAAAAACTGTGTTCTTTTTCTGTCTAATTTAATATTGGGAAAATATTTGTTAAACTTAATATAGTGAAGTCACACATGTATAGGTTACATACATATAGGTAAGCATGAAGGCCTAAACTAACGTAGTAAGTTATACAAATAGACTAATAAACTCTGAATCTAAGACAATACTCTAATATACATAATAATGCATACTACTACATTGTAAACCTAATTGGTGTTGTCTTTGCAAGAACAATGGAGATTCACCATGCCATCTTTTCTTGTTCCAGCCAGGTCACCAATTCAGATTTTAGGAAAATCTTTTAACCTTTACTACATCTCTCCTATCCCAACTCCACTTTTCAGTTTATGGTGCAAAACCTTTGTGGTCATCGGTGGATATGGCATAGAAAGTCCTATTGCTAAATGTTTGTGGAGCTTTCTTTTGGCTGATTTTGTTGAAGCGGAAGAGAAGTATCTTTAAAGTGAAAAAGAGGAATACTATCCTCATGCAGGATTCTTTTTTTTTTTTTTTTTTTTTTTTTTT
>NW_019268519.1:4896415-4933099 GCF_002738365.1 Cucurbita moschata | reverse complement strand
TTTTTTTTTTTTTTTTTTTTTTTTTTTTTTTTTTTTCCAGCTTCTGATGCGTAAGTGTTCGTTTGTTTTTTTAATAATTACTCAATCCTATTGTTATATACTTGCCGATGAGTTTTTTTTTTTGGAACTCCGTTGATCCATTTATGCAGTTTTGTTATCTCTAATTAAAATTGATTCTTATATTTGAAAAAAGACAGCTGACTTCTTTGAACTTTCTTTACGAGATTTTTCTACAATTTGTTTGGGATGCTTGTTCCCCCCTTTTTATTTTATTTTATTTTATTTTTGGTTGGGAAATGTTCTTACCTTTCACTGAACACAACGCTAATGTGGATATTGCAGGGAGATGTATATCCTGTGGAGCCATATGAGCATTTTCATTCAAATCAAGTTCTTGACGCTCACTGGGGTGTTCTCTATGATGGTGATGTATGTATATAATTTTCAAATATTTCCATTGTAGTTCTAAAAGCAAATTTATCTGGATGTCTCTTATTTCCTTGAGTAGTATTAGGACACTTCGCTGAATATATATCCGACCAGTGCTGATTGAAAAGTCATCCATTTGGGTGAGTCAAGTTCGATATTTAACCTGAGTCTTTTAACCATAAGGTTGTTTGTTATATATATATATATTTTTTCCTTTGAGGGCTTCCTCTGTTGGATGTGTGAGAACATATGTTCTATGTTCTTTCTCGTGATTTATGCGTTGACTAGCACTTGGCTGGGAGAAAAAAAGGACTTCGAACTGAAATCTTTATGAAAGCTAACCTTCACCAAGAGCTCATAGCCATTGATTCTAAGGAGGAGACTTTAGGACTGACAATTGGTAATATACAGCAAAGAAGTTCCATTAAAGGGGAGTTGATTTTTATTTCTGCCAATGAGGAAGCTATATGGCATCAGAGTTGCAAAACAAAATGGTTAATTGCCAATGAGATCATTGATGAGTGGAATAGAAGGAAAAAGAGTGGAGTAGTCATAAAACTTGATGTAGAGAAGACTTCTGATTTGGTGGATATAGATTTTTTATAGGAAAGCCTTCTTGTAAAGATTTTGGGCAAACTTGGAGGACATGGATTAGAGAGTGCATCTCTTTAATGAATTTATCCATTATTATCAATGGTAAATCTAGAGGAATAATACAAGCATCTAGAAATCTTCGTCAAGGAGATCCCCTTTCTCCTTTTTTTATTTATGCTTGTGGTTGATTGCCTTAATAGGATGCTCTTATCAGCAGAAAAAAAGGGTTGATTGAAGGTTTTCATGTAGGAAAAGATCCGCAAAAACTATCCATCACCGACCTCCAATTTACTGTGATGATACCATACTATTTTCTTCTTCAAATGCAACTCATCTCCACAATCATTTTCATACCATCCAGTTTGCGGGAGCTTCGGGTCAAAATATTAATTGTCAGAAAAAGGAATTCTTGGGTGTTGGAATTGACTCGCAGCAAGCTTAGTGTCTTGTTTCCCCCTTTAGTTTCCGGATTGGATTTTGGCCAACTACCTATTTGGGTCTCCCTTTGAATGACAATCCTTGTACCCTAAATTTTTGAGCTCCAGTTATTGAAGAAGTGGAGAAGCATTTGAATAATTGGGGGGCTTCTCATATATCAAAAGGAGGTAGGCACACTCTTATCCAAGCTACGCTTACAATTTTTCTATTTATTATTTTTCCATTTTTCTTGCTCCATCCAAGGTCACAAATCCCTTGAGAAGTACAGGACTTTTCTTTTGAGGGGAGGCATTGTCAAAAGGGCATCCACCTCCTCAGATGGTCTATTATACAATCCTCTATTGATGAAGGATTGGAGATTTTTGATATACACGAAAGGAACATCTCAATTTTGGCCGAATGGATTTGGTGTTTTCACCAAGAAAAAAATGCTCTTTGGCGTAGAATTATTGCTACAAAATTTGGTTCCGGACTTGTGACCTCAAGCTGGGTAGAGTTCTTTTGCAAACTTCCAAGGGGCCATGGAAGTCTATTCAAAATTTGCAGAATCTGGTTTACAACCATATTGAAGGTAGAGTTGGGAGGGGAGCCAAAACTCTGTTTTGGAAGGAGGTTTGGTTGGAAGCACAAAGTTTTCAACTTAAATCCCTTTCTTTACCATCAATCTCTCAGCAAAGAGGTTCCCATTGCTTATCTTTGGAATCAAAGTGCTGTTTCTTGGAACTTTTTCTTGAGAAGAAATCAAAACGAAGTTAAAATTGAAGAATGAGCTTCTCCAATGTGAAACAAGACATCTCAATCATCGAATATGAACCTCAAAGAAGATGGGTTTGAATATGAACCTCAATGTTCGGTAATGTGCAAATTTTTGTTCCTTCCAGTAAAAGTGATGGGATATTTTCTAGTTGGTCTAGTTTTAGGTCAAATGATCCACAATTTCTGCGCCATTTTCTTGTGTACATATCGCATCTCTTTTTATCAAAATGTTATCTTCTTGTCATTTTAATTCCTTCCTTCTTATGTAGTTTGTAGATTATCTCTTCTGCAATTTTTCTTTAACTTTTCATGTGTTCTGCTAACTTTCAGTCAAGTGGTCTTCAATCACATACATTATCTATGCTAGTAAACGATTATCCTGGAGTTCTCAATGTTGTTACTGGGATTATTTCTAGAAGAGGTTATAACATTCAGGTAGGTTCTAATTATATTCTTAACTTCGAACTTTTTCTTATTTTCAACGGTGTCGTGATAATTTTGTATTTGGAAAATTTTCAGAGTCTTGCTGTAGGACATGCAGAAAAGGCTGGATTATCTCGTATCACAACAGTCGTTCCTGGAACTGACGAGTCAATTGGAAAGTTGGTTCAGCAGCTTCATAAATTAATAGATCTTCATGAGGTAGCATGTTCAGTAATTTTCTATTGATAAAGTTTAAATGCTAGTACTAATGCTTCAAATATTTTTTTGTCCCTACATTTCGATATTTGAAAGTATTCTAGGCAAAATGTTTTTCACTTTGGAGGTTTCATGATCCTATTTAGTATTTTTTTTTTTTTTTGTTAGATTACAAATTTAGTCTTTGAACTTTAACGTTTGTGTATTTGGTATATGAACACTCAAAAGTGTCTCATAAGTCTCTAAACTTTCAATTTTGTGTTTAATAGATTTCTTAAACTTTCAATTTTATGTCTAGTAGGTAATTGAAGAATTTAAATTTTTTTAAAAATTAATTAATTTATTAGACATCAATTTGAATTTTTCTAAAGGAAACTCAAATGTGTTTAGTAGATATGTTCATTTTAAAAGTTTATGGTTTAAATTTGTAATTTTTAAATTTTAGGGACCAAATAGACCCAAATTGTTGCAAGTTATTAATTTTTTTGAAAGAGATGCCTGTGCCATTTGACTAAATAAATCTCTAACACTAGGTAATAATACAGAAAGAATAGGAAGGGATGATACCTAGATTTTTACAAAATGATGTTACTGTCCGTTTTCATATTCGTTTTCTTAGTTTTCATGACTTTATTTCTCTCCTTGTAGGGGTTTGTTTTGTTTGAACACATGTATCTTTTCATTATATCATAAGTTCGTATATTGTTCAAAGAACAAAAAGCAAACAAAACCCATAGTACCCTACTTAAACTACGTATCTAGTGCGGGAAACTTGCTAAAAGATAAGTTGGTTCTGAAGGATGAAGGCCCTTACCTAAAAGATTAACATATCCTTTCTTTTGTTGAGATATTTTATGGTTCATTTTGATCTTATCTTTTTGTTATATTTAATTTATGCTTATTTTATTTTTCATATGAGTTCAGTTGAGAAAAAATAGGTGGCATTGTTATTTACTCTATTCCTCTAAATAATATTTCATCTTTTTTATATTGAGAAAAAAAAAAAAAAAAAAATCCATGAATAATCTTATGAGATTCTTAAAAGTGCATAGCTTACAGTATTATGATCTTGCGACTTGTATTAGTTCATGATTGATAAAATAATCGGGGATGACATCTTCAGGTGCGGGATCTAACGCACTTGCCGTTCGCTGAAAGAGAATTAATGTTGATAAAAGTTGCAGTAAATGCTGCTGCCAGAAGGGATGTCCTCGATATTGCTGACATCTTCCGTGCAAAAGCTGTTGATGTTTCTGATCATACAATTACTCTTCAGGTCATCTTCTTTCCTTGATGTGGTATAGAGAATTTTGCATAAATGCAGATATATATTTATGCGGCTAAGACTATTATGTGCGTGATTTATTATAAATATAGTAACGTCAGTAGAGCAGCAAGTGGGGATCTTTTTTCCTCTAAACTAATTCACTGATTGAAGAAATACTACAATTTCTAGCTCAATTTGGACTAAATTCATTTATGTAAGTTGGTTGTTCAAGCAAACGAGTTGTCTATAATGATTGAAGAAATACTATCATTTATAAGGAATGATGTTTGCGACAAATTCTTTGGAAACAAAACTGCTAGTAGTAGGCTTGGGCCGCTACAAATGTATTAGGGCTAGACACTGACTAATGTGCCAGCAAAGAGGCTGAGCTCTGAATGGGGGTGGATACGAGGCGGTGTGCCAGCAAGGACGTTGGGTCTCGAAGGGAGGTGGACTGTGAGATCCCACATCGGTTGGGGAGAAGAACGAAACATTCTTTATAAGGGTGTGGAAACCTCTCCCTTGCAGACACACTTTAAAAATTTTGAGGGGAAGCCCAAAAGGGAAAGTCTAAAGAGGACAATATCTGCCGACGGAAGCCATTACAAAAATATTGAAAATAAATGTGTAATCTTATTTGCTTAAAATCAGCTCTGTAAAAGGGGAAAAAATGATGCACTGAAGTGTTCTTACCCCTTAAGAAAATGCGCACTAGAGCGCTTGATGTTAATGTTAAGCGAAAGTATAACTTCTCTATAGTATAAGTGCCAAAGTAAGTATTGAAGAATGTTTTTCTACTTTTATATGGTCTTTTTTTCTTTCTCTTTTGATCTGGCGATTCTTATGCTACAATTCTTCGTATTTACTCCACAGCTCACTGGGGATTTAAACAAGATGGTCGCATTGCAGAGGTTGCTGGAGCCATATGGGATATGTGAGGTTTGTACTTGATTTCGATCTCTTTTAGACTAGCAGTTGGAGAAATAATTCCTGTTAGGACTTTTTCCTTAAAAATTGAATATTGGATTATTAATGTTTTCTTAACTTAATCTTAGAAATTACAAATATAATGTGAGGTTGAACACAAATGTTCTCTTGTTCTGATACCATCTTAAACTACCATTAAATCTAAAATCTAATAATTATGGTATATTTAATGTTTTTACTTGCATTACCATTAAATCTAAAATCTAATAATTATGTTATATTTAATGTTTTTACTTGCATTGGTCGGAGAGAGGAACGAAACATTTTTTATAAAGGTGTGGAAACCTTTCCCTAGTAGACATGTTCTAAAATCTTGAGGGAAAGCCTAGAAGGGAAAACCCAAAAAGGACCATATCTACTAGCGGTGGGCTTGAGTGGTTACCTTTTTAGCACTGTGTTTGTGCATGTAAATGCTTACATACAACAATCCTAATTGCTGAATTCTTCTTTCTTTATCCGTAGGTGGCAAGGACAGGAAGGGTAGCATTGGGTAGAGAATCCGGTGTTGACTCGACATATCTTCGTGGTTATCCTCTTCCGATCTAAGTGCCAGCTACTTGATGTCAGTTTTTCTATCCCTTCCTGTTTACCACCATGAATGTTAAAGCAATATTAATCTGTTAGAGAATATCTTTAGCAACTGAATATTATTAGGATAGAAGCATGCTAGTATGTAACAAGGGAGTTGTTTATAAACAAGAATTAACATCTATTGACAAGTCGATATATTCATAAATTGGAGGGTTCGACATTTATATTAACAAATTAATTTTATTTCCGTTCTATAGTATTAATATCAACGAATATATAAAAAAAGACACCATTTGTCACACCATGAGTATAGATACCAATGATCGGACTCATAACTTACTGAATAATGGTTCAGTTTTTTAGCGTTCTCATCGAGGGCCAGTCTAAGTACCTCGAATGACTTGTTAGCAACTTATTGTATTGTCTTATCAATCTCTTGATATAATTTCCTTTGCATATTCAACGTCGTAGGTTGAATGGACTTCGTTTAAAGTTGGACAGTAATGAAGGTGGTTGAAGCACAAACTCAGATTGTGCATAGCCAAAATATGGACCTATAAGTTTCAGGCATTTTAGTCATGGTTGGCTTAAGAACGTTTCTAAATGAGTCTGTGAAGTAAGTGAGAGAAGAAGTGGAAATACAATTGTGTAGTATCATGTTCTTCAATTGTGTGCACCTTTGGATGAAATCCTCAAAGGATCTTCTTACCTGTAACTATCTCAAAATTGAAACATATCTTTTTGATGTTTTGAAGTTTAGAGAAATAATTTGTTTTGTTCTTTCTTTTAGAATGATTAATATTTTATTTTAATCTATGCTTTATAACATGAATAGCATTAAATAAAGGCAGTAGTTGGTCTCTTGGCAATTGTTATGTATAAACTATATGGAGTATAATATTTATGTTATAGTGATTGATTTTTATATGTGTGTTAATTGAGTACATTGTATTTCCACACGATAATCATATGTGACTCGATGTTAAGATAATCTTAAGTTATGAACTTCGGTTTAGGAGAGTTTGTTTTTTGATTTATATGGGTGAGAATGATTTTTAAGGTTGATTTAATAAATCTAATTCTAGGGAATTGACCAAGGAGGTTTGGAACAAAATTGTACGAGATGAAATTCTCTTCTCATATATTTGTAAGTACATAGTAGTTCTTTCACGTGCAGTTTTGGGATTTAAATTATAGAATCTTACTCTCATTAGCTTAAGAGGAACCTAGTTTATACTTGAGAGGAACCTAGTTTATGCTCGAGAGGAACTAGTTTATGATTGTATCATAAATAAATCGTAAAGAAAGTTAATTATTAGTGAAAGTTAAAAGGAGAACCAAGTTGAGTTTGAATTTTAATGGACTTATTGTTTAAATGTGCTTGAAGAAATTATTTGATGCATAAATAACATGTAACATTGTAACAGGTAGCTTTTATTTACATGTTATAAATTGAATGATTATGTATGTTTTATGGGATAAATGTACATTTATGTATGATCGATCATGACTTCGTATGGTTATGCATATATTATAAGAGATACCATTATCATGATTATGTGAGTCCCACGAATATGAACTTATACACGTTATATGAAGAAAATCTTATTGTGCACTGAATCATGATTATATATGTGGGATCCTAGGCATGTGGTATGCTAATAGAGTCATGACTTACTTTTCCATTTATGTAATATACGGATGTATACACTCACAATATTTTTCGTGTCCTTTTCCTTTTCGTCGGTTTTTAGCAACGTGTGTGCTTGCCTATAGCCAAGCCTAGGGAATACATTAATGAGCAGTCTAGTGGATCTACGTGCATATGAGTAAACTATTGGTAGAGAAGTACTGTGCATCCAATCCTACTCAGAAATTAAGTAGAGTCCAATGAACGATCATGAATCTAGGTCCCATTAGTCATAATATATGTTGTATATGAATGTATTTTTCAACTCTAATAGTTGAGTAATTTATTGAGTATTTCTTGATCTCCACTTCTAATGCGTTTAGTTGAGGAAGATATTTCTTGCGTACGAGATTGTTGCTTGCTTCCACTCTAAGGTACGTTGTTCCTTTACAAGCCATATATATATAAATTGTTCCACTCTTGACATTGACAGTTGAATACTTACATTATTCTTAGATTTCATCTTCAGATTAAAGTAAGTAACTTTAAGATAAATGCAATCGTAAAAATAGCTCAATACATAAAACATCAAACACTATTTCAAAAGTCGATTGTCTGATATTTCATCTCTACAATTATTGACCTGAAAAAAGCTAAAGTTAAAATCTCATTCTAGTCCTAAAAGAATCATAATTTTTTGTCCACAAATTTTGTCTGCCGAACATTCATTTGCACAAAACTCGCTTTTCGTAATATATGCAGCTTCAATATACTTAATATTTCAAAGTTACAACGAATCAAATCAAAATATAATAAAAAGCTTAAAGATCTGTCCATATACATTATGGCTAAACGAATGGACGTAAACCTTACATCGTCTCATTATTTCTAACCATAATTCACTATATAACGCGAACGGATGGAACCCAATTACGATAAAAGGATTAGAGTCGAGAATAAAAGTTTGTTTTTGTAGACATTCATATAATAAGAAAGAAATGGGCAAAGAAAGAAAGAAAAAGTAAAAGAAAAGTAGTTTATACGAAAGAACAAATGGTGGTAGTGGGCTGACGTGAGTTGCCTTCAACTTTATATGTCATGCATTGAAATCAAAAGCTTACTATTTTGAGTAAGTTCTTGTATGGCCAATAGCTTTGGATTCGAAAAGACAAAAAGTTGGCAAAGGACAAGATTACAAACATATTCTCTCTTGTCAATTTCTAATCTTCAAAACCATCCCCTATCTTTATTAGTACCTACTTTGATTCTTTATGTCTCCCTCAAATTTACTTTTTGCATGTTATTACTTTCTTCTCGTCTCTTTCTTTTTAACTTGCTCGATCGAGTATAATTTAAATTCATAGGATAGTTATGTGTCGTGAATAATTAAACTATACTCAAGTTGATTATTTCCTTGTTTTTCCATTAAAGATCTTAAAGGCTGAAATCCATGAACCGAGTAATTTTATAGATAGAAAAACATGTTTTATCTCATTTCTCATCACCCGATTCATAATAAGCTTGTTGTCTAACTGACATCACCCGATTCATAATAAGCTTGTTGTCTAACCGTAGTTTAATTGATTAAGATGCCTATCTACTGTTAGATGAGCACGACTCTCCACGATGGTATTATAAAGCTGTCATGGCTTTGCTTTGGGTTTTACCAAAAGGTCTTATCCCAATGGAGATAGTGCCCTCCCTAAATTAGGCAATGTGGGACTTTAATCATCCATAACAAAGTACTCAGTCTTACTCCTTTATTAGTCATTTTTGGAGTCCTTTGTTCGACATTTGTGGATTTACCAATCTATTGGCACGACTAAGTTTACGGCATGGCTCTGATACCCATATTAGATGAACACGACTCTCCACAATGGTATGATATTGTTCACTTTGAGCATAAACTCTCGTGGCTTTGCTTTGGGCTTCCCAAAAGGCCTCATCCCAATGGAGATAGTATTCCTTGATTATAAACTCATGATCATTTCCTAAATTAGCCGATGTGGGACTTTCATCATCCAACATCTATGACTGAGAAATCAAAAGTTTGATCTTGCTTGTATTGGGTTAGGGTTAATTAAGAAATATTGTTGTATTGACAAGAGTTCCTTCTGATAAAGAGAAAGTTATCCACGTGCATTATGGGTTTTTACGGTCTTCTCCCTCACATAGTAAGTAAACGTTCACATGGATAGGCTTTTCAGAAAACGTTCGAGGGTTATGAAAAGAAAAAAAAAATGAATCTTGTTAAAGGAATTTGTATTGTGAGAATGGAGAGTTCGAGTAACTTAAATAGGGATACGTCTTTTCGAAGGACATCATTTGGAACATGCATCGACCCAAATGACATGATATCTTAAATCCTATTCTACTTATGATATCTTATTTGTTGATCATGTTGTTCTCTTTACAATATTCTTTTTTAATTGCTTTACGTAATATTTCGAACAATATTAGATTCTTTGTTGTCATATTGATTGAATCCAAAATGGTCGATGTATATGAATGAATTATTATGACATTTAAATGAGAGCGATCCTGAGAATATGGTAGTTAACAATCTTGGGTATGGATATCATGTGTTTCTTTCTTTTCTGTAGCTCAATCATAGGTTAAACGTGCTTGGTTTGAAAGAAATATTATGACCCAGAAAGCATTTTGGTGGCTCAATCATAGGTCAAACGTGTTTGGCTTAAAAGAAATGCTTTTACCTAGAAAGCATTTTGGTAGCTCAATCATAGGCCAAACGTGTTTGGCTTAAAAGAAATGCTTCTACCCAGAAAGCACGTGAGGAGCAAAAAGCATGCCAAACGAACTCATGTTGGTTTGTGTCGATATCCAACTCCTTGTTTGAATCATGAATACGAGTTGTTATGATTATGGGTCATCTCTAGTCTGAATCATGGGCATAAAACGTTACGAATATGAGTTATCCCTATTGAGTTTGTGTTGGTTTATATGGATATCCAACTCCTATTCTAAATCATGAGTACGAGACATTACAAAAATTGTTTATCCCTGTTAGCTGTATAGCGAGAATTGCTTCCTCTATAAATTTGGAACTTTCCGACAACATGCACCGTCAAGTACCAAATGAGTATCACTAGCATGCTATTGACGAACTAATTCTAACTATCTCGAAAAGTATGACTGAATTTGTAAATTAACCGACACGTAAAAATCAAATCATCCCTCCTTCTTCACCACTCTTCCTTCTCCAACCCCTTCAATAGTTGGAGAATATTCTTAGATGAAGGATGGAAGAACAATGCAAATGATTCGTGGGGCTTCCACTTCCCCAAAGATACCTTTGAATGGAGTCAAATTTTTGCTTTTTGGTTTGGCCAATAAAACCCTAGACGATTGTTACTATATTTACAAAACATTATATTAAGAGAATAACAATTAAATAACTAAGAAAGAATTTGTCATGTTCTTGATGGCTACAAGACTTTTGAATCTTATCTTTGCCATTACAAGTGACCCAATTAAATGAATGTGTCATCAACCGAACGTTTCTATGATATTCCCTTTCGAAATGAATAATTCACGTGAAAAAAATGAAGTATGGGGACGAGATCACGCGAAAAATGAAGTATGGGGATGAGATCCCATGAAAAATGAAGATTTTTCGTATGGGAGGACGTGAATCACGCAGATACTGTAGATCCGTCCTATGGAGGGGATGTGGATACATGTGGGTAATCATTGGAGCTGGTAAGCATAGGGGGTTGCACCCTCGACTTTTGGTGATTATATGGTTCTATGGAATGAGTTCGTCAGCTATCCTCCCATGGATGACGAGCAGGCTAGCCACACACTTTATTGTCCCCATTAGGAGAGAGTTTTATGAGGTAGCACCTTGACTCAGGATACCGATTACATACTGTCTAGGGAAAGCAAGCTACCTAAGTCAAAAAAACAAAAGATGGTTTACTCGAGAGATGAGACTTGTTGGTTAGTCGACCTGCGACCCTAGAAAAGGGTGAACCACCTACTCCGAACCCAGAATTGGCCCGTGAGCAGTTAAAGTATCACTTGAAACTTTGAGACACCCCAGATGCTCAGATAGTAATTGAGACTAGGCTCGAACTTCCTAGAGCCTAAAGTAAAGCACATGAATACCTACTAGGATAAAGATGCGATGAGCGTGCAAGTAGGTTACTTACTGAGTATTTTTATGCTCACCATTTTCTTCTGTCTTTTTCAGGTATTTGCAGACTGTGTAATGAGGTGGAGGACTAGTCGAGATTTGTGTGGCCATAGAGGGGTTGTTCCAGAGAGTCGGTCCATTTTTATATTTCGATTTGTAATTGCACCCCAAACATGTTTCCCTGTTTCTAATAAATTTGAACATCGTCTTATCATTTAGATTTTACTTTGTATTTAATTTTGGTGTTATTGTCTTTATTTGATTTAAATTTTATTAGATTTACATTTTTTATTTTTATTTGCTATTGTCTTGGTCTGAGATTTGAAACCTTGAAAATCGGTCATGACAGGGTTACAGCCCGACCCTATGTTACCCTACTTTTAAGATTATTATGAAAATTAAGAATATTTGACGTTTGTAACCGATATTAGCTCTATGTTGTGACTGGTGAATGTTTGACATCTGAGATTTATGAGATTTTAGTTATTAATATAACATATATTGTGGATAAATATAATTTTTTTAAATAACTAAAAAAAAATGAACAACACGACAACAACTCCAAAGTAGAAGGTTGAGTTGGGCTGTGAACTCTATTCGGATTGCTCCGGTCACCAACCTAACCAACTCATAATTTTGAGTTGATTCAAAAGATTTTTCCAACCCAACCTAATCTAATCCATGCGCACCCGTATCTTCGATAATTTTTTTTAATTCAATTTCAATATCGATGCTTACTCGTAGGGTTATAAATGAAATCAAAATTCTACATCGGTCAGTGTCGAAAGTTATATTAAATGGAAAAAAAAAAACGTCTTCATTGTCACGAGGCCTTTTTCAAGTACTATATTCAAAATTGATAGTATTAACCGTTCTTAACCGAGAAAACAAAATAAACAACTGGGCGTGATTATGCTCGAATATAGAAGAATAATAAGAATAATAGTCTTTTTCTTTATTACCTTTGCTCGAGAGAGATTCTATCAAATATATCTCAATCCAATGTTAAAAATTTTAATTTTGGAGATTCTTATTTTTATTTTATGTTATTTTTTGCTTTCTTCTTCTTTATACCTTTTTGTTTTCTAGAAAATTCCAAATTTAGTTTTGGGAGTGATATTATTCGTACGATTTTATCCTTCATCATTTCTTAAGAATTCCACCTTCCTAACATAGAAACCTAGAAAATATGTTTGAGAAGCACTTCCGAAATGAATTAGCACGATCGACTAAAATTTTCGTATCGACTCATGCCCATAATTTAGATCAGGACTCGAAATTCGAATTCAATACTTAATGGTCTTGGCATTCCTCTGCATCTATGAGTTCTGACGACACGGTTACGTTACTTACGTTCGACTATAGAGTTCTTATGATTGAGTCAACTAAAAGAAAAGTGCATGTGAGATCCCACGTCAGTTGGAGAAGGGAACGAAACATTCCTTATAAAGGTGTGAAAACATCTCCCTACAGACGCGAGATACGTAACGGATTAAAGTGGACAATATTTGCTAGCGGTGGGCTTGGACTGTTATAGTGCACCTTGTTGGTATAGGTAATAACTTTCAGTTTTTTTATGTCTTTCTTACCTATCCTATCCTCAGGATCTTTCTCATTTCAATATGGTCTCAGTTCATTCATGCACCATTTCTTTACTCGATTGTCATATGCGCAACGGAAGCATGGTGGACTCATAATCCTTTCTCATTCCGATGTGGTTTCGGTTCATTCATGTACCCTTCTTTTACTTGAGTGTCATATGCGCAACAGAAGCATGGTGGACTCATAATCCTTTCTCATTTCGATGTGGTTTCGGTTCATTCATGTACCCTTCTTTTATTCGAGTGTCATATGCGTAGCGGAAGCATGGTGGACTCATAATCCTTTCTCATTCTGATGTGGTTTTGGTTCATTCTTGTATCATTCTTTTACTCGAGTGTCATGCGCAACGGAAGTGTAATGGACCCGTAATCCATAAATCTCATAATCGAAACTCGCTTTGATACTAGATTACCTAATATCAAAAGTAAAGGTTTGCCCTAAAGAAATTGGGGAGGAATATTGTAAACGAAACAAAACAACCGACAAATATAAAAACATGAATGGGTAAATTAGGGTTTAAGGAAAGCCTACTATGTCGGTTGAATATAGGTGTGGCTCACGTGCACTTGGTTATTCGACACTCCACTCACTACTTGGTCAATGGATAAGTTAAAGCTCAGTGTTGTATTGGAAGTCTTAAAGCTTGTTTATGGGAAAGGTGGAGTAACAATAAAAGAAAGATAATGCAATCTTTATCGTCTTCATAAATAAAACTCTTTGTTCTTATCAATAACAAAAAGCTTCCTCTAATGACCCAAAACCACAACCAATCACTTGTTTATAACACATTCTGTGTCCTTAATTTGGATCAGGATTCGATATCTAATAACCCCGACATTCCTCTACATCCTTTGGAACAGGGTCACGTTATTTACTCCTCGCTTTTAAGGGTAAAAACTATCGTGCCCAGAATTCATATAAGGATTTAATACTCTATGACCTCGACATTCCCCTACATTCCTTGGCCATGTTATTTACTCCTCACTTCTAAGAGTGAAGACTATCGTGCCCAGAACTCAGATCAGGATTCGGTACCTAATGACCCCGACATTTCCCTACATCCCTTGCAACAGAGTCAACGTTATTTACTCATTGTTTCTAAGAGCGATGACTATCCCCACAAACCAACACATTCCTTCTAGCACACTTTGTTCTCACTCACATACATCTTACGAAAATTCCTAGGAGGTCATCCCTAGAATTGTTCCAAGCAAAGCACGCTTAACTATGAAGTTCATATGATTGAGTCACTGAAAAAGGACCATCGATTTAAGCCTTTCTTAGTCATCATATTATCACGATTGCTCTCATTCAGATATGGTCCCAGTTAATTTATGAACCCCTTATTTACTCCGATGACAAACGACATTACAGAAGCTACTCTAATACCAAGTTAATTCACTAATTAACCCAAAAGCTAAAGTAAATAAGTTGGGATAAATTTAATTATCAAACTAGCTTTGATAAGATACACTTACAAGAATATAGACATGATATCAATCAACATTCATTGGAACATTTGATAAAGCTCAGCTCACTAAATTAAACCAACAAAACATTAAACCAACAAAACGTGTGAACAATTTTGTACATTCGATGAACTCGAATCTACAAATAGATACAACTTATTACGTATATAGTTCAACTCAATCTGTTTCGATTCGATTATAACCCTAATATACGAGTTGTAAAATGCCTTAAAACAATATTCGTGTAGGAGGTGTGGTGGTGGCTTAGCCATTCAAACAATTCATGGGACTCACTTTCTTTTCTCAAATCCTTGCTTTTTGGTTCATCAAAACACAAAGAGTACTATAAATAGAAACAAAATAAAACAAATATCACATGTAATGCGTCGACGTTTTAACTTCTTTGCTTGTCTTAACTTGGAATCTTATCTGCAAATTTATATGGACCAAAGCAAATGCACAAAAGTTGACAAGAAACTCCATACAAACGTATGAATATTCCTTTTGAAAGCGATGAATGCACAACAAATAAGAGACATTCCAACAAATTTCACTTGTGATTACATCAAATTTTGTGAAATTGATTGATGTTTTGATTTTTAATCCATGTTTCTTTTGGCTCGTTGTTGTGTTTTATTGAAAACCCGTGTTTAGATTTGTATAAATTACGAGATTAGCTCTTTAACTTGTACGTTTGTTTCTATCTGATACCTAAATTTAACAAAACTAACTTACAGACCCGGGATGAATGATTGTGAGTGATTGTGAGCCAAAAAAATTCTTTCAAAACATTTCCAAAAAATGTCATGGAATTAATGATCGTGAATTCGTTTTAAATAGCTTAAACGAAATAACATCAAGTTCAAAGCAATGAGATCGTTTTGATCTAACCTAATGGCTACAATTTAAGCAGAGATGCAATTACCCTAGCTTCGGTTTTATGGTCTTCACAGTAACGTTGTCATCCATATAAGGGTACCTTATATTTACTTGAAAAATAAGAGTAACACATGACTTGAGTATTTAAAAATAATCAGTAAGTAACCCTATTACTGTCAAGAAATGCAACCACATGCAATCATGTTTGAGATATATACTTCCACAAAAAATCATGACATGACTTTAGTCTCTACTTTTAGTCTTGACAAAATTGCATGTGTAATACTTTTCTACACACGACCTACGTAAACACACATGGACCCCAGGTGAGCTCATATACATATCCCTGGACTTGGCGCCTATATGGCCTGAAAACGTAGTATACCTCCACAACATCTCGAAATGGCCAAGATAGTTCTCTAGATTGTTAGTCGTGTGAATGATGTCACTAGAGTCTCCCACTCTATCCATCTAGTACCTACCCCAATAGCATTATTAGCGACGTAGGTCGGACCCAGTAGCACCCCTTGCCAATTGGTAGGTCCTCATGAGCGATATGTTGCGCTAAGCCTAGGCCGTTAGGGAAGTGTGTCGAGACAAATAGGTACCTTTACCTTGTGCAAATGGAAAGAATCTCCTAAGTAGGGTCTTTGTGTTGTAAATTGATCTTAAGATGGGGCATGGGACCATACAGATTGATATAGTAGTTGGTTGACACACGAAGTTGCTCTCCCTAACTAGGGTTACATCATGGTCCCATGCAAGGGCTCGCTAGCTAACCTTCCCTGAATTATATTCAAATCAACAGACGTCATACTATCCCACCGAATTATATTGAGGTAGCGCCTCAACCTAGGATGTCACTCTTTCATTACGTAGGCAAAGCAAGCTATCTGTATCAAAATACAGAAATGTTAAACAACCTGCTCCGATAGTTTTAGAGATTAGGTCGTAACTTCCTAGAGCCTAAAGAAAATACCACCGTAACCTACTACGATAAGGATGCGATGAGAACCTAAAAGCAGGCTGCTTCCTGAGTATTTTTATATTCACCCCCTCCTCATTATTTTTCAAGTGATTGTTGACTTCTAGCCGAGGTGGGGAGCACTCGAGAGCTGCGAGAACACAAAAATTGTCATCCTTGGCTGTCAGTTTTGTAGGTGTATTTTGAGTCGTTTTGCATTTATTTGAATTTGTACCCGAAACTCATTCCCTATTTACAATTAAACTTGAAAATTTAGTTGTCCTCTAATGAATCGAGTTTCTAGTACAATTAACTATCATAAATATAATTACTCTATTTCGATGAAAGATTGAAAAATAAGGGAATGAAATAAGCAAGAATCAAAACAAATTAAAAAAAAATACCACCGAAGTACAAAAGTAGGTGGCATAAAGGATAGAGATGAACATGAACATAATAAGGTGAAAGCTTTTCTATCTTCTTCCCGAATTCATGGACTCATTTAATGGCATTTTGCGCCCGAGTAAATGAGAGATATTTGAATAAAAACGATGTTAAGAAATATGAGAGTTAAAAAATACTTAAAAAATAAATCGAAGTCACATCTAAATAAGAACAATGTTAAAAATTGAGAGTTAAATAAGAACAATTTTAAGATGCAGGTGAGCAACGACAAGTAGGTAACATAGTCATATTGTTGAGACGCAAGAAAATGTTTAGCTATTAAGTGTTAAATCTGAATTCTAAATTTTCATATGAACCGAGGACACCTAAGCTCACTGCTAATAGACATTGTCTGTTTTAGTCCGTTACGTATTACCATCAAAACAGAGAATCAAAGGCACCCAAGCCCACTGCTAGCCAATATTGTTCGTTTTAGCCTATTACGTATCACCGTTAACCTCACAGTTTTAAAACACGTCTGCTATTGAGAGGTTTCCACACACTTACAAAGAATACCTTGTTCCCTTCTCCAACCAACGTGGGATCCACTAAACTTCATAATCTCACGTAATTGAACTTCAATCGTAACGAGTTCCATAACGAACTCATATATTTTTATAAAATTCATAAAAAAAATATGAAAAAAATGAAAGAAAGAAAAGCACATGAAACTACAAAGAATCATGATAGAGACAAGGAGAATGTGAAGAATCTCTAGTTGACGACAGATAACAAAGGTAGGGTACCCCTCAAAAGGATATAAATAAGGGATTGCCCTTCAATAACTTCTTCACCAGACAATTACACATCTTTTCAGCTCTCTCACGTACTACCATCCTCTCAACGCCATGCCGAGAGACCGTGACCCTTTGGTCATCGGGAGAGTCATCGGCGACGTTATCGACTCGTTCACGAGGTCCATTTCCATTAGGGCTACTTACAACAATAGGGAAATTAGCAATGGGTGTGAGCTCAAACCCTCTCAAGTTGTCAACCAGCCAAGAGTTGAGATCGGTGGCACTGACCTTCGCACCTTCTTCACTTTGGTAAATCCTTTGTTTTTACCTTTTCACTGTCTTGGCCATGCATTTTTTTACCCTTTCATTTCACTTTGTTTGCTATAGGTTATGGTGGATCCTGATGCTCCTAGCCCTAGTGATCCTAATCTAAGGGAATACTTGCATTGGTACGTCCATTTTTTTTTTTACCTTTTCACTATAAATTTTTTTACGGTGTCGAGAGGTCATCATAATATAACCGACAATTTTACACATTAAATATGAAAAAAAAAAAATTGTACGTCTGCTTCACTTTTGCATCCTATGATCATTAAAACGCAAACATTTTTTTGATATATATATTTGATCGTTATTAAGAGTTGGTCACATTCTGGCGACCTCGTTGAATAATTTTTCATCATGGGTAATTTTTCTTTTTACTTTTCTCGAGAAAGGTAACCTATTTTTTTCCAAAAAAAGAATCATTCTTTCTAATAACCAATTAGAATGTTGGTCCATACATACATCTTTACTTGATCGTGACAAATTTTTTTTTTATAGATTGAAAGTTTAAATTTTTAATGTTAATAATAGTTTTTAAACATTATTATATTTAAAATATGATAAGGTAAAGAATCGAACCATCGATTTTTAGGATGTAAAATAATGTCTTATCGAATAAGTTATGTTTGAATAGAATCATAGATGTCTCTAGTCTTGGAGATTGTCGGTGTCCTTTCGTAACGAAGTAAAGCCTTGTTCTAAAAATTTAAGAGAATCAAAGTCTAATAATGAATTAAATGGATAGTTTAATGTGGATCCTTCCCGATGTAAATGTATATAATTGTTTCGGTCCGATTCGCAGGTTGGTGACTGATATCCCCGCTACAACTGGAGCGACCTTTGGTACGTTATCTTTATGTTTCTAAACATTTTGTTTATCGAGATGTGTTTGTGTCATCAAATTTATTAAAAGTTTGATAGGGATGCCTCATAACATTATATATTCCTTACAATTATTAAAGTACTTTGGAAAAGAGATCCCAAAAAAATTAAATTAGCTTTTTCTTCCCGTCAATTTCTAATATCACGGGTATGAAAATTTAAACATCTGACTTTAAAGCATACCTGTGCACACTTTTCCACAATAAATGTGAGATGTTACATCAGTTGGAGAATGAAACGAAACATTCCCTTATAAGGATGTGGAAATCTCTCCCTAGCAGACGCGTTTTAAAATCGTGAGGCTGACAGCAACATGTAATGGGCGAAAGCGGACAATGTCTACTAGTGGTGGGCTTGGATTGTTACAAATAGTATCAAAGTCTGTCACTGAACGGTGTGCCAGTGAGGACGTTGGGTCTCAAGAGGAATTTGTGAGTTTCCACCTCAGTTGGAGAGGGGAACGAAACATACTTTATAAGAGTGTGGAAACCTCTCTCCAGCAGACGCGTGTTAAAACCATGAGGCTAACGGTGATACGTAACGAGCTAAAACAGACAATATCTACTGGTGGTGGGCTTGGACTGTTACAAATGGTATTAAAGCTTGTCACAGAGTGGTGTGCTAACGAGAACATTGGTCTCCAAGGGGAATTTGTGAGATCCCACATGATTAGGAAGGAGAACGAAACATTCTTTATAAAGGCGTGGAAACCTCTCCCTAGCAGACACATTTTAAAATCGTGAGGCTAAGAGCGACACGTAATGGGATAAAGCGAACAATATTTACTAGCAGTGAGTTTAGACTGTTACAAATAGTATCATAGCCCGTCACCAAGCGGTATACTAGCGAGGACGCTGTGTCTCCAAGGGGAGATGGATTATGAGATCCCACTTCAGTTGAAGAGGGAAACGAAACATTCTTTACAAGAGTATAGAAACCTCTCCCCAACAGACGCATTATTCATAAATTCTAATTTCTTCTTTTCTCGAGTTTAATGTCACATGAAAGCGTAGGACTTAAACCGACTCCAACATCTTAATTATACATATATTAACTAGTTGAGTTATATTAATCGATATGAACAATGGTAGGTCAAGAGATCGTGTGCTATGAGAGCCCGAGGCCAACGGTGGGTATCCATCGTCTCGTGCTGGTGTTGTTTCGACAGCTTGGAAGGCAAACGGTGTACGCTCCTGGGTGGCGCCAGAACTTCAACACGAGAGACTTTGCAGAGCTTTACAATCTAGGCTTGCCGGTGGCCGCCGTTTATTTCAATTGCCAAAGGGAAAGTGGGTCTGGTGGAAGGAGAAGAAGCCAAAATGATTTCCAAGTCCCCACCTCACATTAATTAGATTAATATTATAGCCACTATCATCTATTAATCCTACCTTGCTTTTAGATTAACCTTTATTTTGGATCATAAATAAGCCCAAATGCATTCCTAAATATTGCTCTTATACTATATATTATATATATAATAAGATCGTTTCGTATGAGTCACTGTCTTTTCTTCTTCGTCTTTCTTGTTCGAGTGTTCGTGTTGTGCTTTTTTTTCGTATGAATCAGAGTAGAAGATCGAGAGTTTGAACCTTAATTCCCTAAGGGATCGGTAGAAAGTTAACAAAATTTCGAATGACGTATAAATATCTTAATCTTAAATCAGGATGATATCTATAGAAAGTGATGTTTATGCTCGAATAATATCGGCAACATCATAGCATAATTAGAATAACTACTCGTTTGCCTAATACCCAATAGAGAATAACACGTCATAACATCCTTATATTCTTAGTGTAATGGAATCAACCCATTTTAGCTATAAAAGTGTAGAACAACCATGTGTACTAAATAGCTCATAAAGCATAGAAAGAAAACTACGTGCTACTCATACAACGAATTAAACATGCTCATTAACCTTATGCATACTCGATTTTTGTCTACGCTCAACGAGATCACTCGAGTCCATTGAGTCACTAACCATTCGTGTTTAATCCTTACAAAGCTTTTTAAGATTGACTTCTTTGAGTTATGTTAACTTTGATCGTTTTTTCTAAAAGCTTCAATGCTTCCTTTTGGTACTCACTATAAGTTCTCGTGATTTTGTTTTTGGTTTCTCTAAAAGATCTCATACCAATCGAGATGTATTCCTTACTTATAAACTCATGATCATTCCTTTAATTAGCCAAGGTGGGACTCCTGTCTCAACTATTCTGCTCTCGAACAAAGTACACCATCTAACTTCCTCTGAGGTCTATGGAACCCTTGAATTGCCTCCCCTTAGTCGAGACTCGACTCCTCCTCTAGAACCCTCGAACAAAGTATACTTTTTGTTTGACACTTCAGTCACTTTTAACTAATTATAACAAACATATGCCAACAATGTTATGATATACTTTAAACATCATAACACAGACTCAAGAAGATCAGTTATTTAAAACATGGCTACTGTGTAAATAAGAAACCCATAAGATATGATAACCTTAACTAATTGAACCTAAGAAGTTTTATAAACGTTTTCGATATGCAAACTTCTAGTTCACAAATACTAAAATCCCCCAAATCAGATTGATTTCATTTCAAATTATTGCAACTCTTGGAATTCGATCTAACAACGATATTGAAGAATAAGAACTTTAGATCTAAATATATCCAAGAGCTTCTAAATGATAAATAATCTCCTCAATAAAAATTAAGATTTGGGTTGCCTTGTTGATCGAATATTTATAAGAAAGAATGCTTGTCTGATATTCGAATTACTCCACAGCCAAAATCGATTAATCGACTCAAGCTTGAATGATTCTAAGCATGCAACTTAGAAGAAAACACAAATACTATTTTTACTACATTTTTTCAAGACTATTATACACCGATAACATAAATGGTTTTATATAACCTCAAAATAAAACTCTTGACGTTTGATGAAGCATTTTAGAAGTTGTAACTTACATATTTTATGTCGATAATTAGCCAATATATAAATATAACTTTAAATAAAATAAAATTTTTTAAAATACATTAGAAATATCATAACTTTAATTACTATCCACCCAAAATCGGTAACCATCCATAAATAAAGAGATGTCTTGGTCGAGAGCTGACATCATACCTCCCCTTATTACACATCTTGAAGCATTTCTAATCTTTTTGGAGTAAATGTTATTTTTGCGAGCAATCGTCGGGCCAATGGAGCATCCATCGGATATCTGATTGACACCAAAGTTGATGAGTTTTCATCTTGAGTTCGCATACTGAAACTCGTATCGAAACCCCAACTTCTGAGATTATGGCTTGGGGCCCTACTCAGCCCTCTTTCCAAGCCTGTCTTCAACATTTGTGTCGCATCATTCTCTCCAAACTTGTCTTCAACATTCGTGTCACATCATTCTCTCCAACCTTGCTTATGCCTCAACTTGGCTTTAACACACATTCTTCTTGTTGTGTTGGATGATGCATCATCCTCCTCAATCGCATCATGACACTATCTATCTCGGCCCTCATGTGGCTGGATGAGCGGCACTTGAAGATCACCTTTTCAGTCTACGTATGGGGTCATAACCTACTTGTCTTCTTAGTGAGGTTGCGACACTATGTGCATATGGTCTGCACGCATGATGAACCTCTTTTCGCACGTGCAAGTGCATGAGTGTGAATTGCTCGACCCGTTCAACCTCCAATCAATTGTTTTTCATCCCAATTTCAATATTAACCCTAATTTTATTGGTATTAAGACCTACCAAAGAAATTTCATAATTTTTGGAGCTCCTAACACGCAAAAAAGCTAGCTCGAGAAGGCACCCGACAACCAAGTAAATAACCACACGTGTTGGTTAGTGTTTGAAGCCGTTTGGGAGTGGGTAATGCAAATCTAAACTCAATTTAAAAGATACAAAATATTGTCTATGAATAATAGCTGATTTAAATTATAAGGCTAAATTATAAAATGTCAATAATGCAGGTAGATAAAACTTCACTGCTTTTAAATTTTCCTTCTAAGGCTAAAAACACTTTCATCCCAAGAACCCATTCAAAGCTGCAATGGATTGTTCACAAGTAGATGAAACTAATTTATGTCAGATATAACCAAGCCCCAACATTCAACCAAGATTTAAGAGTTACATACCTATGCTATTGAGTGTCCAATTGTCTCTGCTTTTTCTTCTTGGATCCACCAGAAAGAGCAGCTTTTATCTTTGTCCACTCGGCTACCGACCGAGAATTTCTCATAAACGGGCAGCAAGTTTCGCCGCTTTTAGCATGAAATGAACCTGCTTCCTGTGGTTTAATATGCCTCTCAATAGCTTCGGTGGGAGAGGGCTCATTTTCTTGCACTGCAGGTTGATCGTTCTTCTTGACATCATAACAGGCAGTTTCATCTTTTGCAACTACAAATGCAGCAGAATCATCTGCCGCAGTACTTTGAATTTGCTGTTCTATTGAATCCTTATTTTCGCTTGGCGCGAAAAGATTAACATTGATGACATCGGATTCCCTTTGTACCTGCTTTTCAGAAGTATTGTTTGATAAAATTTGAGTAATACTGAAGGAGGTGGCTTCCTGGCTAACTAATTGTGTCCATGAAGATTTTTGCTTCCATGCAGCGCCTCTTCCTTGATTCGAGGTGACATTTCGAACAGTATTTTCGGCTTCTGGGGAGCTCTCCACAGATTTCATTTCTTTTGATTTGCTTTCAAATATTGCATCAGTTGCAGCTAGATTCAGATCCTCGGCTTCTGTTTGCTTTTGATCTGCTGATGATGCAGTAGGCAGTGCGTCTGAAATGCAGAACGAAACATTGCTATTCGCGGGTTTCGTTTCATCTTTTTTCCTTTTCAATACTGCAGCAGTAGCAAGGTCGCTGTTTCTGTTTGGAGTTGAATGAGCTCGATTCGGATCATCAGCTTCTGTTTGCTCTTGATCTCCTGAAGACGCAGTAGGCAGTGTGTCTAAAATGCTGAAGGAAACATTGCTATTCGCGGGTTTCGTTTTATCTTTTTTTCTTTTCAATACTGCAGCAGTAGCACGGTCGCTGTTTCTGTTCGGAGATGAATGAGCTAGACTTAGAGCATCTGCTTCTGGTTGCTCTTCATTTGCTGAAGGAACAGAAGGCAGTATGTCTGAGATGCTGAATGAAGCCTTGCTCTTATCACAAATAAGTGTTTTCCATGAAGATTTCTGAGAACGTGAAGATTGGATCGGCATTGCTCGATCAGGAGCTTGAGGCCTCGAGGGTCCAACTGGCTCATATGCTGGATTTGTGTTCCCCTTTCCACTGCCAGTAGAGATATTGGGCACATATTCATTACTATCAAATTCCTCATTGGTAACCGATTTCCTTTTCTTGCTTTGAACTCTGCTATTACCTTTCTGATCCCTGTCCGCACCCTGAAACGATCCATTTTTATAAGTATACCTCGACCGCAAAGTTCAAGATGATAAAAACCGAATGAAATACAAAAAACCCAAAATGCTTCAACAAACCCGTGAGATAAACATACCCTCTCAAATATATCTTAAAACGTGAAGGAAAAAACGATAAAATGGCGATGGTGATAGCGTAATTCTTAACCTTACTGTTCCCATGAGCTTTGAAACTTTTACTGCCACTGTTCAATGGCAAAGGTTTGGAATTGGAGCCACTAGCCATTACATTAAGCACAAGGCTATCTTCATCGCTATCCTCTTTATTATCTTCAAGTGGTTGATTATCGGTCAATATCTTAGAGTTGTCTTTATCCTTGACTCCCATGGTTCCATTACAATTAGCATGAGAAGCTTCCTGCCTCTCAAAGAGCTTGTTCAACACTGTATTCATCATCTTGATTTCATCTTCACCAATTCCACCATTCCCAGCATCCAAATCTCCTGTTTTTGCGTCCATGGATTTGCTAGTGGGATCAGAAACATTATGCTCTTCACAGTCACAAAAATGCACAGGAAGAGGAGGCACCTCAACATGTGGAAAATCATATTTGTGAGTTCCCGTACCACTAATTGGTAAAGACTTCACCTGTAAACAAATTCATACTTAAGAATCTAAAGAACAGTCATTGATTGAATCATCTCAAAATGAAAACTTCGTAAGCAAAGAATCACCTCTCCTAAACTTGGAAAGAAAATCTGAATGTGCTCTGATTTCGCAACATGCTCTGTAGATTCTGGAGCAGAAGTCTCCAGGTCTGCACCATCATCATAATTCATAATTTCAGCATCTTCCTCCCACTCCCGCCTCAAGCGAGCAAGATAATGTTCCTTAGCTTTCTCAAGCCTCAACTTTCCTCCTTTCCAAGCACATCCATTGTACTATGTACAAGAATAACGAACTTTTCAGCAACTAAATTAGGAACGCGCTATCTAATTCATGAAGAGGTACGGAAAATGCAATAATCGAACTACAATTAGGTTAAAATCGCAACCAGATAGCGAGATAGGCATATAAACACACATTCAAGAGAAAACATAGCCAAAATCGGGGAAAAAAAAAACAACGTAATGAGAGTTCGGCAATGGAATCGAGGAGAAAAAAACTTACAGTGCTGAAGAGTTTGGAGACGGACGATTGGGAGGACGGAAAGAAGTCGACGTAAGCGAAGCTCCGAGATTTGGAACGAATGAAATCAACGGCCTCCACCACGCCGCCGACGCTCTGAAAAACCTTCCTGAGGTCGTCTTCAGTCATGGCAGCACCTAGTCCTCCAACGTAAATCCTCAACTTCGAGGAGGCGCTTTCTCCTTCTTCCATGGCTTTTCTTCTTCTTCTTCCTCCTCCTAGAGCTCGCAGACCCAGCAGTCGCCCAACAGGGACCCCTCTGAAATATGGGAAAGCCCCAACTTTACGAAAATAGCCTTAGGGTTATTTGAAATTAGTTTTTATTTTATTTTACTTTTTATTTATTTTAAAAATATCTTTAAATTTCCAAAAATTTCAATAATACTTTTAAATATTTAAAAAAACTCTAAAATATTTATTTATTTCATAAAATATCTTCAAATTTTTAACTAATTTCGTCTATTAATATTTTATTGATTAAATTATACAAAATATTTTTAAATTTTTTTATAAAAATACCAATTATTTTTAAATTATTTATTTCATCTAAAAATATAACTAAAATTCGGATATTTTATAGATATTTAAAAATATCTATAAAATAATACTTTTAAATATTTAAAAAATTCTAAAATATTTATCTGTGGTCGTCTATTAATATTTTATAGATTATTATTTTTATTAAATTATACAAAATATTTTTGAATTTTTTTCATAAAAATACCAATTATTTTTTAATTATTTATTTCATATAAAAATATAACTAAAATTCGAATATTTTATAGATATTTAAAAATATCTATAAAATAATACTTTTAAACATTTAAAAAATTCTAAAATATTTATTTGTGGTGCTCGTCTATTAATATTTTATAGATTATTTCTATTTTTAATGTTATTTTTATTAAATTATACAAAATATTTTTGAATTATTTTCATAAAAATAGCAATTATTTTTTAATTATTTATTTCATCTAAAAAAACATAACTAAAATTATTTACATAAACAATTTTATACCTAAATTTATTTTTTAGGGAAAAAAAATTGAAATTGAGAAATAAAAATGAAAATTTTATTGTCATTGACCAACCGAAGCCCTAAAATTTGGGCCTTGAAGGCTTAGAACCCTAAAAAGACCATTTTTATTTACAACCAAACAAAAGGGTGTCTCAAGGTCCTCGCATGGGCCATCCCAAAATTCCATACGCAAATTCGCTGAGCAGAACGTTCCAGAACAGCCTCGTTGAATCTCGTGCGAGGCCTTGAGCTGCGGCTAGCGCCATTTCTACGAAAAGCAAAAGGCAAAGAGCCTGCATCTCCCCCGTAATTCAAAATCTTCGGGAAGCTTCTCAAGAACGCACAGATCCACGTACACCTTCGTCTTTGGTGTTCAAATTTGGCGTGCGCTTGTTCAAATCATCAGATATTGTAATCTTGGTGGTCGGGCAGATTGGAAGAAGCTTTCCTTTATTGGGTTCGCGATGGAGAATGGAGCAGTTTCTTCCGAGACTCAACAGGGGGCGTCTTATACCTACTGGGTCAGGGAGACACGAGAGGATGCGGCTCCACTTCCTGTCCCTCGCAAGCTCTCGGCTGACGACATTATTGCTTCTCAAGCGTCTCAGCCTCCCACCCTTGGCTCCGTCTGGAATCGGGTATGTTTCATTTGTAATGGTCATTCTTGTTGATGAAATATGGATATTTTGCTTTCTTTAAGGATTAATGTTAATGGTATGGGTCGTGTGGCTGGGAAGAATATAGCGTTTGTGATAATATCTGAACTTGGAAAATTGGAGTCCTCTCCAATATGAAAGGAGTCTCGAATTTACAGCAAAAAAGTTGAAATGGTATCACATCCTTTATAATGAGAAAGATTTGAAAGGAATGTTGTTTAAATTTGTTCTGTTAGAAAGAAGGTTTGTTAATGTTCTTGAACTTGAGATAATCTAGATTTTGTGTTAATTTTCTTTGATCCATTCGGTTGGGTAATGTTGATATCATGAATAAAGTTAAAAGTGGGGAACGGAGTCAGAATTTCGTTATGATTAACTTGCCTGTTTTAGATATGGCTAACAAATACTCAAAGTAAGTTAAATAGTCAGCAACTTAGATTCCCATACATGGAAGGCCACTAAAATGATTGTCTTTTGATGATCTATGTTTCTTTTCTTGGCTTTTCTTGGCTAAGTGGCGTTTGCACGTGTCTGATGAATTTTGTTGTTAATGTTATTTGTTTTTTCTACCTTTGTAGGCTGGAACTTGGGAGGAGAAGAACTTGAATAAATGGGCAAGTGATAGAATGAAGGTTGGTGACCTCAACAAGCTGCAATATTATTGTACATTTTTTATACGTTCTTTCTGTTTATCTGCTGTTGTCTTTTTCTAACACGATTTCTCTCTTTCCCCACCTTTATTGTAGGAGTTGCTAATGTCAGTAGATTCCTTGGAGTTCTCCAGCGGTAAAGCCGAAATAGAGGATGTATCGAAGTGTGTTGGGGATGTAAGTTCTCAGTAGTCTTTCTATTAGAATAGGTCCATATGAATGCTTGTTTTATATACTCAACTGTGAATGTTTTTGGTGGGATTTGCAGTATGAACAAATTAACAAATCTGTACCTGCTTATGGTGGTATAATTCTTGAAATAAAATTAGTCCCTGTCTCGTTTATTCTTGATTATTTGTTGATTTTAAGTTAAATAGATACGTAAAATTCTTGAAATATAATGTGGTACATTGAAAATCTCATGTTGGATGTGTATTGGTTTCTCTAGTATTCTGTTCGAGTTCAACATTTCGTACATTTGCAGCATAGCATCACTATGAAATAGTAATACTATTTTTTGTAATTTGGCTGACTTTACTATATCTTTTGCTCATGTTTTGTGGTTTCTCTCTGGAATCTCTTGCTATTCGTATCTGTTTAGTGCTTTCCTTCTTTACTTTTCCTTGTCCTAATTTGATTTAGAATCAGTATTTCAAAATTAAAGGATAAGACTTGTTGCTTCCTTGATGTTATTGGCATCTAATTGCAATTTGCTTAGGTTATTTGATTTTAAACGATAATTGGGTGCGCATCTACTGCTTTCACATGTTTCTTATTAAATCCTTTTTTGGGCAGGGGAGATGCGTTATGACGTTATCATCCCGCCTTTAGCCTGTTTCAACTATTAATCAATTAGTTTCCATTTCTTATGAAAAATGGAGTCTGGGTGTCTAGGGTGTCTATTTCATGGTGTGCTCTGATTCCATGTCTTTTGATCACCTTCTATAACGTAGCACAAATATTGGAGAAGTTTCGAACCAATCTTTATTTGAATAATACCCCAATTGCAAACTGTTATGGACCCAAGTTTGCAATCGAGTTATGGGTCTCTTGTGAGTGGAGGTAGTCGGGTGTTTGTGTGAGGGAAGACGTAAAATGCTTCTTTCGATCTATTTAAATAATTGTAAAGCTCAAATAGAGGGAACCTTAATACCTTTGAGTTAAAGTACTCAAAACTAAATTAAAAATTTTTAGATACCATTTTCATTGATGTTTATTACTATTTATACAAGTTGTATAATTTTCATTGTTACATCAAGGAAACCATGACTTCTTTTTGGCATGAGTGTATTGTATGTACACTTGTAGTGACATGTATCACAAACCCCTTGTAATCCAAGGTAAACATGTTTTACCTGGATGTAAACACTCAAAAACCTTGCTGTAAAAATAAAGACCAACCACAGTAACCAACCAGAAACTAGTTAAACTGAGGGAAAAACAGGGTAATAAAAACCAGTAGCTATACTGTAATTCCTGTACTATATCTACTCCTTCCCCCTTAGAATAACTCGTCCACATATGGTTACTTGCATGTTGTTCTATTCCCCTTATGGTTAAAGAAAACTTCACTCAAGAAAGTGCACGATCCCATTGCGGCAGTTTATCTCCACATAGACAACGCATCAAATTAATCTATGCCTGCAATGGAACACCAATGCCATTTCCCCTTTTTCTTCTGCTAGTATATCAATGACTCAAATCTCTGAGTGTCATGTATACTACATTCATGTGTGCAGGCTTTTTTGGTGACTGTCCGTAACAAGAAACGTGTTGGTTATACATATGAACTCACATTGAAAATTAAAGGTAGTGGTTAGCTTAATTAGAATTACATTTATTTAACATCACTTTCCTTCCGTTTGTCTATGTATTTACTATCACGATTGTGTATGATATCAGGTGAGTGGACAATTAAACAGGAGAAAAAGACAGTGAAGGGGCATATAGACGTCCCAGAATTCTCATTTGGTGAGCTAGATGACTTGCAGGTACATTGTTCTTCGTTTCATTAGTGTATTTTGGTGGCTGCAAGTTTCTTGAATGGTATGGAGTAATAATATAAACGAATTCATCTTTCCAAACGTTAGGCTGTCTTGGATGGTCGATGAATGTAAACAATATATTTCTTGCCTTTTCATGCTTCAGTTTTCCTTGATGGGTTCCTCCAGAGTCAAATGAACCTAGGGAGTTGCGAGCTAATGTGTGGCTCATCAAGGCTGATACCTTACCTTTTTCCTTTTGCCTCGATTTGACTTGAATAATTGTTTATGTTAAACTGAGGGCTTAACCAAAGCTGCCAAACTCAACCAATACAAACGGTCCAAATAGCTAGCAGATATTGTCCTATTTAGGTTAGGCTTTTTCTTTCGAACTTCTTCTCAATATTTTTAAGATGCGTCTGCTAGGGAGAGGTTTCTACACCCTTATAAAGAGTGCTTCGTTCTCCTCCCCAACCGATGTGGGATCTCACAATCCATTCCCTTTCGAGGCCCAGCGTCCTCATTAGCACTCGTTCCTTTCTTCAATTGATGTGGGACCCCCCAATCCACCCCCTTTGGGACCAGTGTTCTTTCTGGCACACCGCCTCGTGTTCACCCCCTTTGGGGCTCAACCTCCTCGTTGGCACATTACCTGGTGTTTGGCTCCGCTACCATTTGTAACAGTCCAAGTCCACCGTTAGCAGATATTGTCCTCTTTGGGCTTTCCCTTTCGGGTTTCCCTTCAAGGTTTTTAAAACACATATGCTAGGGGGAGTTTTTCACACCTTTATAAAGAATGCTTCATTCTTCTCCCCAATTGATGTGGGATCTCATAGAACCGATCGGAGCAATAATGTTTTAACGATAATATGATACTTTGTATTACTTTGGCTGTATCCTCTTGTGATCTGGGCAGTAAAATTTTACTTTTGAAACATAACAGATGGAAGTGAGATTGAGCGAAGAGAAAGATCTTCTGGGTTCAGATAAGCAGCAGATTTGCCAAGATTTGAAGCGATTCTTGCAGCCCGTTCGTGGAAAGTTGCTTCAATTCGAGCAGGAGCTCAAAGAAAGATAAAAAGGTTCATTCTTAACAACAACATGTACCAATTATTTTTGTACTTCCTACGTTTGTTTGGCAAGAATGTCTTATTGGATCATATCACAAGGGGCCATTGAGATGCTAAAATTGTAATGCAACTAAATAACGCTTATTTTGTTGTGGGAACTTAATAGATTCTTCAATGTTTAAGGTACTTTGAGGCCCTTGGATATGCTGGGACTGTTATTATTTTTATCAGATCCCTTGTGTGGTTCTAAGTCGATTCCTATCTAGTGTGATGTATGGAATATATGACAACGGTGGAGTGTTAGAGTACTATTGCTCGGTCATGTCATGTAGATTCGAGCGGACGTTCAATTGCTTCGATTTGAATTATCTGGAGGATGCCTTACTATTTTATCAAAAAGATACCATCAAACCAAGATGACAATCAAATCTATTTCTCTCGATAGAAGCCCAAAGAGATGAATAGGGTCCTAAACAATGATAGATATGTATAAAACAAGTCCGTATGCATATTCCTAATCCTAAATGGAATGTAAGGACGTAGGGATCCATAATGTTTCCATTATGTTTACAAGTCACATATGCATATTCCTAAGAACATTCTTAAGAACGTAGGGATCATTATGTTTGAGATGTAAAAATCTAAATGGAATGTAAGGATGTAGGGATCCATTATATTTAATAGAGAGATAATCCATTATATTTACGAGAGATAATCCATTATATTTACGAACAAATCTATATGTAAACATAGTATCAAATACGTTCGGATGACCTTAGTAATTTTAATTCATTTAGAAGATGGGTTTTCTCTTCATGACATATAGGAAAGGTAATTAATGTTAAAGATATTAATGTTATTTTTAAAGATATTAACTAATTTTAAAAAATAAACAAAATATTAATAATTTCTACATAAAATTAACGTTTTTAAAGATATTAACTAATTTTAAAAAATTTTAGAATATTTTTTAAACAAAATATTTTTCAAATTTTGTATTATTAAAATTTTTGAAAATTTAGAGTTATGTATTTTTTAGATAATAATATTCTTATTAATTAACCGGAAAAAAAAATATATTATTATACGTTTCTCTTACTTCGTTCGTTGCTCTGCGTCAAAAACCGCATAAAACCTCTCTCACGAGCAGCCATTTCTTCGAGCTCTCGAAACTGCATATATCAGTTCCAATGGCGGCGAGGAATTCTCTACTGAAGTATATTAGGGTTCACGTACAGGCCCTGCCCAAATCCAATACCCCCGTTCTCTATGTCCACCCCTTCAATGCGATTCGACGCCGTCTCTTCTCCGAGGAGGTGAGGGGTTCTTTTCTTGACAAATCGGAAGTCGCTGACCGCGTCATTTCCGTTGTCAAGAAATTTCAGAAGGTCGATCCTTGCAAGGTATGAGAAATACTCTATTCCTTTCATGATTGATTTTGATTTAATGTGTCTGATATCAAATTACGCAATTAAGTTTCTGTGAGCTACGCTTCGCGTTTGCAGTGGCTTTCTGTTCGTTTATTAACTTTGAATTTTAGGGTTGATTTGGTTTGTGATCTACTAGTGAGAACGTATTGTGCGTTTTCATTGTACTTGCAAATTAGGGATGTGTATCTATGTTCTAAAGTATTAAAAACATATTGAAATAGGATGCATTACTCAATAGAAGTTTTTAGATGGACACGACTCTCCACAAGGGTATGATATTGTCCACTTTGAGCATAAGCTCTCATGGCTTTGCTTTGGGCTTCTCCAAAATGCCTCATACCAATGGAGATAGTATTCTTTGATTATAAACTCATGATCATTCCCTAAATTAACCGCTGTGGGACTTTCATCATCCAACACCTCCCCTCGAACAAAGTACGCCTCCCCTTAATCGAGGCTCGACTCCTTTGAAGTCTTAGTCATTTTTTACTATACCTTTGAGGAGGCTTGACTCCTTTTCTTTTGGAGTCGTTTGTTCGACATTTGAGGATTTGCCAATCTATTGGCACGACTAAGTTTAGGGCATGTCTCTGATACAATGTTAGATGAACACGACTCTCCACAATGGTATGATATTGTCCACTTTGAGCATAAGCTCTCATGGCTTTGCTTTGGCTTCCCCAAAAGGTCTCATACCAATGGAGATAGTATTCTTTGATTATAAACCCATGTCATTCCCTAAATTAACTGATGTGGGACTTTCATCATCCAACAGAAGTATGGTTGATGAAGTATATTTTCTTACCCCCACCAATGGAACCTCAACTCTCAGCCTTCAAGCTATTCCTCTTCGGCAGATTCTTCTTCCAGTGAAGTTTTTCATTTGTATTATCCTTCTCAAAGATATCATTAACTAACATGGGCTTGCATGATTTGGAAATGTGTTTGAGCATTGATGTTAGATTTGGTATACATTTTCGAAAGCTTCACCTTTTACTGAAACTCTTAATTTTGAAGAGTTTACAAACAATAACTCCAGTCCCATTAATGACATTTAAATGACTGATGAATCTTCGATTCAAATTTTGTTTGAACATGCCCCTTCTGTGGGTTTCAAAACACCTTCTGAAGCTTCCCTGAAGGCTTTTGAGTCTACCTATCATTATCTTATTCTCGAAAATTTTGGCTTTATTCTTCATTTCATCCGTTCATTGAGGATAATTCTTTGAATACTGATTTAATCGAAGAAAGTTGTTCAAGTCTTTTAGCCCCCCATATGAAGCAAGTTGCCTCTTCACCTTCTTATCCTTCACAGTTTTTACTTCCCCATACTTGCAACCAAAATGTTGTATCCCCTTTGAATCCAGATTCTTTATTAACTAGAGGAGTTCTCCACTTGACAAAATACCATGCTCCTCTTTCACATGATTCTGATTCCAACGTTAGCATTAAAAAGTGTTGAATCAGTTATGGAGCCTAACTTGGAGGATGGTGTTCTTGAAGATTCTTATTTTGAAGCTTTTGGTTCATTATTTTAGGAAGATGACAATGATACTCTTCTTCTTCCTTTATAAATTCTATTGTTCCCTCCATTCAAATACCCCACAGCAACTTGTTTGTCACACCACTTTGCCCTTCTCCCTAAAGGGAAGATTCAGATGCACCTCCTCCATCATAGACCTCCTATATCCGTGTGCACCTCACAAGCCTCGAATGGACTCGTCCAACGCCCCTAAAGGTAAAGAGATGCAAGTTTAGAACAAATGATTAAGACTCTCCTCATTCCTCCGGTAAAGAATGAACCATTCCAGTTACACACAGGAAAATAGAAAGAGAAATCCTTTTTTTTGGTTTTTGAATTGTCTGCTGTCATGTGGATTTTCTTTTTCATCCTTTCTTAAATTGTAGGATCTCAATTATTCATATGAAAATACTTGTTTAGGTAGAGTACCAGGTGCATTTGAAACTCGCATAGAAATTTTAAGCACTGCATTCATTTCTATCTTTCTTTTTTCACGAGTTGATAATGCATATTATACATTCTCTGCCAGGTTACTCCAACGGCCCATTTTCAAAATGATTTAGGATTGGACAGTTTAGATACTGTGGAGGTTGTGATGGCTCTTGAAGAAGAGTTCCGTTTTGAAATTCCTGATAATGAATCAGACAAAATCAATGCTATCAATCTTGCTGTTGATTTTATTGCCTCTCACCCTCAAGCAAAATAGTCCGAAGCTGCACATGCTTTCACTCGGGTTTCTCCTATCTTGACGAGAAATTAGGTACCGTTAGACTTCCCTTATTTATCCCACTGTATTTTTATTTCGCTCGAAACTGGGTTGAGCCAGCTTCAAGCTGCATAAGTTGATGCAAACTGTTATTGGCTAAAATGAATCAACTGAGCCTATATTTCAATAATGATTTGATGAGCTTCTCCCGTTAACTTATTTGTGAACTAGTTCAACATGCATTATTTAAGATAAAAATTCACTTTTTATCCAGATCTTACAAGCTTGAATTAGTGTGAACTTAACATCCGCAATTGGTTAAGCATATATTATCAAGAAGATTTGTATTTAGTTCGGGACGTTTTCGTGGTTGGATTAGTAGATTTTGTGGGTTTTGGTTTTTCATGTTGTTGGATGTTCTTTTGCTAAGTTTGTTGCTTTTTTTTCCTACTTGATTTTGTGGCTAGGTTCACGTATTTGTGTAGCTGTATTAAGTATTTTAATGGCTAGATAAATTTTGAGTGATATATTGGTCATTCAAGTATAGTGTTGAATTATACAAAGGGAAAATGATTTTTCCCATTATCCTTATTCTCATTTTGATTAGGGTATTATAGAGGTTGATGGGTAATATATTATATGAAATGTTTTGAAAATGAATGAATTGTCATAGCTCAAACGTGTCGTGTCGGTGAATTGTCATAGCTCAAACATGACTAAAATGCATTTTTAGTACGTGACTAAACCCGTGTAACTTACCTTAAAGTGCTCCCAAAACTAACCTCTAACTCTATTTCTAAATTGTTCCCAATATCATAGTCTTTCAATCTGCAGTGAACAGTTGGTTGGAGAGGGAGATGCATATAACTATAATCCATTGGGAATATGAATCCATCAAATGTTCAAAGAAAAAGAAAGCATGTAAAAGCAAGTGTGAACTGTCATTGCCCATATTCAAATATCCCTGCCCCAAACATCTATATACAGAACCATTTCCCAAACTATCTTTGCAGGAAGAAGAATAAGAATATTGTTGAATTGCTTCTTCTTCCATAGGACTGACTTAACAGTACACAAAATCATTAAATCAAGAGAGTCAAATAAGTAACAGTTGTGGATACTCTCTCTTCCTTGCAACATATAAACTTAGAAAGAGGTGAGTCTTCAGCTGGTTCTTACAGCATCAATGGCATGAACCAAATCATCATACTTTGCTCCTGTTACTTCTTTAACTACCATTTTATTCTTTAGAATTTTGAACGTCGGCACCACTTTTATCCCAAGTTCCTTTGCCAATGGCTGCCAAATAAATCACCATAAGAGAGAGAGAGAAAGCTGAAGTGTTCTTCCATATGCATATACATTCCTAAGCTCCAGCAAGAAAGTAGGGATCATGGAACCAACCTTATTGTCTTGGTTGCAGTCAAGCTTTAGAAAGATAACGTCAAGATATTTCTCAGACAATTCTTGGAATTTGGGAGCCATCACTTTGCAGGGTCCACACCTTCAATGTAGTATTTAAGGATGAATATAGAAAGTTAATGAAGAGGTTAAGCTTTTGGGGATCCAAAAACAATGACAATACACATATGAATCTATAACTTCATAGAAGATTGAAGTTGCAAGGAGCCTGAAATTGCACAGAAAAACTTCAATACCAGGAAAAGTTTCTAATTTCTATCTATCCATTTCCATATCTGCAAAATGTAGAGCAACTAAACTTCACTGGAGAAAGGGGTTTTTAGTTAACAAATTTATGCATAATGATATTAAGGAAAGATCAGTAAGATCCAAGAGGTTACGACATGTAGGCAGGGCATGCCTCAATTACAATAAACAAGCTGTGTTGTGTTGTGTTGTGTTTCTAGGAATCCATTTCCTCATTCTTTCTCAAGTTTTCTTTCCCAAAATTCACACATCGATAAACTACTTCAGAGTTAAACAGAAACCATATCTATCACCATTAGAAGGGCACCATCACCAAATAGAATCTCACCTAAAACAGAGAACATTACCTCCAAAATATGTCAAGTTATTGGAAAGGAAACAACCAATCAAGCAGCTAATATCTATTTTAGTTCCACAGGATCATTGAATATACAAATACATTGCTTGACATGGAAGATGAGTTTATTAGCTTGACTCCGACAACTTTGCAATGACTAGCAATTAGCAAAATGTAACCGCCCAAGTCTACCACTAACAGATATGGTCCAGTTTGGGTAATTACTTTTCAGGCTTTTCCTTAAAGCTTTTAAAAGGCATCTGTTGGGGAGAGGTTTTCACACTCTTATAAAAAATGTTTCGTTCTTCTCCCCCAACCGATGTGGGATCTCACACTCCACCACCCCCCCCCCCCCCCCCCCCCCCCCCCC
>NW_019268519.1:4875206-4895946 GCF_002738365.1 Cucurbita moschata | reverse complement strand
CACCCCCCTTCGAGGCCCAGCATTCTCGCTGGCACTCGTTCCCTTTTCAAATTGACGTGAGACCTCCCAATCCACCCCCTTTGAGGCTCATTGTCCTTACTGGCACACCGCCTTGTGTCCACCCCCTTCAGGGCTTAGCCTCCTTGCTGGCACATCGCCCAATGTCCGACTCTAATACCATTTGTAACAGTTCAAGTCCACCGTTAGCAACTATTTGTCGTCGTTGGGCTTTCCTTTTCAGGCTTCCCCTCAAGGTTTTTAAAATGTGTAGGCTAGAGAGAGGTTTCCACACCCTTATCAAGAATGTCTCGTTCTACTTTCCCTACTCTCCAACCGATGTGAGATCTCACACAAGAATACTCATTATGAATTGCCTTGAACTTGTCCGAACTATAAATTGTTCCAACATGGTCTTAGATTGCAAAAATAACTCAATGTAGAACCACCAACCTCCTCAATAATTTATCTTAGTATTATCCTAAAAATTCAAGCTATTAAGCTTAATCTAGTCCAGTCAGAGATTTGAACTCAAAATTCCACAAACCAAAACTAAAACCAGTTTTCTAGACCTAACTATTGCTTCAAAAGAAGAGGGAAAACCCGTCATCCTCTGATTCTTAATTTTTTAATCTAGGTCAAACTCATTGCAAGGATTAATTATATAAATTTCAGAAACATTTGACAAACAGACGCCTAAGAAACACCAAAGTTTCCCTTCAATTCCTAAAACTAGGAGATCTAAACTCCACAACTAAGCATCGCCTTCCTTCCCTAATTTCCATCCAAGATCAGAAAATCAGAAAACCAGAAATGACATACAAACACAAGATCATGGCAGCCATAACTCCTCAACAATCTCATATAGTAAGTACAGAAACCACAAAGAGAAGTATAGGCTTAAGGATACGCAGAAGCACAAACCATTGGGTGTACATATCGAGCACAACGGTTTTATCGCCGGCAGCATTGACGATGGGCCAGAAAGTGTCCTTGTTGACCTCGGTGACCTGGCCGACGGTAGCTCCGGCAATATCTAAGCTAGAATTGACCTTGAAGGAGCGATTTCCACCGGAAACACCAATGCTCCTGCGACTAGTAACATTCAAGCTCTTTGAACTGAAGCAGCCGCTCTTCGAGTCCGAAAGAGAAGCAATCGGTTGCTTTCCGTCGCAAGGCAACGACGTCGAGGGCCTGATCGACGGCGGAGTGAGAGGGAGACGCAAAGCCATTGAAGAGAGAGAGAGAGAGAGAGAGAGAGAGAGAGAGAGACCGCAAAAAGTTTCCAGAAATGGCGGAGGAGAGGGTGACCCGATGCTGCGGAACAAGACGTCGAGGGAGGAGGTTATTGAAAATACTAATTTACCCTTAGAGTTTGGTGAGCTACGGCAAGTATTGGGGGTGTTTTGGTCATTTATAAAACGTGGATTGTGGTTGAGAATGGGTTGGATGTGAAAAGACTTGCATACCCTTCTTTGATTAGGGGTTAAAGGTAAGTTATGGGGGTAGGAATGTAAATGTGGGCGAACTAAATTTCTCCGTGGCTGCTGAGGGATAATCTAATGGTGACGGGAAGTTAATAAAAAGGAATGATCATTCTCTTGGACGTGTGAAAGTACATTAATACCCTTCAGATGTCTGGTTTCAAAGTGGAATAAGTGGATGCTTTGAGGGTATTGTTTGAAAATGGAAAGTAGTTTCTTTTATGAGAAAAATATATTTGTTTAAAATAATATTACCATTAATTTTAATACTATTTTGAATTACTTATTTTTTCAAAATGTATATTTTTATTGATGGTATGATATTGTTCATTTTGAGCCTAAGTTCTCGGGGCTTTACTTTAGGCTTTTCCAAAAGGTCTCGTACCAATGGAGATGTATTCTTACTTATAAGCCCATGATTATTCTTTAAAATAGTCAACGTGGAACTCCCTCCTAACAATTCTCAACACTAACCCATAAGAGTTAGTAAGGTCAGAGAATACTAATTATTAAAAAAGCGCTTTTCATTCATTAATAATTAATGAATACACATCCATATGAACTAACTCTTTAAAATAAAAAATCTAAAAAATTGAAAATTTTGTAGAATAAATAATAATTATCCCCACTCCCACAACCACAAATACAACCATTTGGTTCAAATCAGCTCTAGATCCATCTTATTCAATAACAAGCCACTAACCAATAACTTCTCTACATCTGTCCTTTTCTTTGTTGTCATTCTGAATTCGGTCGTAGAGAATCACTCCTCACCACCTTATCCACACGATTTTGAGCGATGAAGAATAAAGATTATTTTAAATTATTTTAAATTATAATTTCATTCAAAAAGGTCAATTTTAACTTCTAACTTTTACCTTTCTTGTATTTTAGACTACAAATTAATATATATATATATATATATATATTACATATTTTAAAAATATATAAAAAGATGCTTATTAAATGTAGATAAATAATTTTTTACTAAATACAAACTCTAAAAATATATTTTTTTAAAAATTAAGGGAATTAATATTACTTTTACCATTTTAAGATATTTTTAAAACTCGATACTAACAAACAATTTCGTTCATATACTATAATAATATTTTTAAAATTTTATAAAAAATTTTAAGGATATTTTTGAAACACTCTATAAAGTTTAGGGTTATTTTTTAAACAAAATATTAACCTTTCCATCTAAAATTAAAAGCTATTTTAAAACATTTTTGAAAATTAAAGATATTTTTGAGATGTTTAAAGTCCGTTCTATACAAATATTTTTTTTAACTTTTTGTAAAAAAAATTAAGAATATTAATGAAAATTCTATTTTTTTTATAGGAATTTTAATTGGTTTTAACTAAAATTAAATAGTACTTTTAAAACTTTTTTTAAAATCTAATGGTATTTTTAAGTTTAGAATTATTTATTTATTTATTAATTTAGGCTCAAATTTATAAAATAAGATATAAACTTAAATTGGTTGTAAAAATAAATAATAAAAAAAATGAAAATGAAAAAAAAAAAATAGTAGCAGTTAGAGACTCAAACTGAAACCACAAGTAAGTAATGGCTGGAATCACAATGGGACGGAGAGATGAGTACCTGCGTTTCCTCTCCTTCTCTCGCCGCTGCCTCCGCAGCTGTGTCCGCCGCAGTCTTCCGCCGCAAGAGCCACCATGGCGCCGCCACACTGTTCACTGTTCCTTCTCCTCATTCCCGCCATGCTTTTCCCCTACGAGGCCTGCAATTTTTCTTCGAATCCTTCTCTTTTTCTTTCTTTTTTTCGCGATTTCTCAATGTCTCTGATAGGGCTAGGATTTCTGTTTTGCAGCCGCTGCGAATGATTCGAACAGCACCGATCAATTGACGGCGGAATCCGCTGTTGAAAGATCGGATGCCGATAAGATCGTCGACGGCATGGATTTCGGTGAGCTCTGCAACGAATTTGAGTGCGTTAGTAGCCCCTTGGTTGAATCCACTGCCAGGCAACTTGCTAAAGACATTCTTCAACTTCGTCAAGGAGATCGATCTCTTGGAAATTTCGCAGTCTTTGTCAAGTATAAGGTCTCGAATTTTCTGCTTAATATTGGCTAATTTCATCTACTAATTGTTTTGCAAAATTGGAGGAAGATGATTAAAATTAGTTCAAACGTGAAATGCAGGATCCAATTAGGAAATTCACTGGTCGAGAGAAGTACAAAAGGCAACTCTGGGCAACCAGTGCGCTCGAGAATCCAACTACGGTAAGAAGAATAGTACACTTATGTTCAAGTGTGTGAATTCTCGAATCTCTCACGACTAACTAATTTCTTGAACGTAGTTAGAACACCACGAACTCGAATGAAAATAGTAGTTTAATTTGAAATTAGGTTTCGATGTTATGGATGCATTGTTCTCATCAAAGAAAAGGAAGTTTCTCCACAATTCCTCTGTGTTCGTCCTTTATTTTTATTTATCATTCTTTTTTACTTTAAACCTTTTTTTATTTTAAAAGAATAAATTTTTTCAATAACCATTTTATATTTCTTAAAATTAAGTTGATTTTTTCAATTTTTATCTTATTTTCAATCATGATCTTGATCTTGATTATCGGATTCGAGTAATTTATGTGACTCTTTTTTTCGTTGGATTTGTTTCTGCTTGTTTTTTTTTTTTTTAATGAAAGCTCAGTTTCTTAAAAAATGTTAGGAAAAGAGTTTGTAATTATTAGAGACAACTAATGTTCGAGATGAGCAGTGAAAAGGGCAACTAAACTGTTAATTTGTTCGTTTTTCGTTTTTCGTTTTTCGATCACTAAATGAAAACTTAACTCATACTGTTTGTAACAACAGAGTGTGCAGGAAATGGTGATGGTATCAACAAGCATACTTAACATCAAGTGGACAATCAAAGGGAAACCCAAGTCCTTGGTTGCAGCCATAGGAGGAGACCTGATCATCAAAGTTGATTCACAGTTCACTCTCAACCAAATCAGTGGGCAAGTCATCGAGCACGAAGAGCGTTGGGACGTGTCGAGTTCCTCTGCCGTTTCCCAAGCTTTCTTTTGGGCTTCCCGCTATCTCTTTGCCTCCACGGAGGCAGGGAAAGACTTGGCTGATTCTGTCAGCAACCTCACCGGCCAAGTCTCTACTGAGAAACAGAACTTGGAGATGTTCCCTGATCCTTCTGGTGATCCTAGCAAGGTCAGTGTTCTTAAATATGCTAATTGTTCTTCCCATTTGCACCAATCTAATTTTATTACTCAGCTTCTTGTTTTGAGCTTTCGAAAATATAGCATTGCAAACTATTACTATTACGAGTAGTCTTTTCCGAATCGTGTTTTTTCTCTCAAGTATTTAACTAAAACCTATTTCAAAAACACTTTTACGAGTATAGAACCGAGCCAATACTAAATATTTTCCTCCATAAAGTGCTTATAACTAGACTACTTTTGCTTAATCTATACCCGTTGTTGAATTTTTGTGTGTAGTTCTTTGAAGGCGAGAACAACTTCCAAAGAGATGCATACCAATTTGCACTATTGCTAGCTATCATCTATTTTGTTGTACAGTTTTTGAAGGCAACACTGTAAATGCAACAAAACTAAGGTACGTACGTTCTGTATTATATCCACTCCCTTAAAACGTCATAGTTTATAATTGGTATATTTGTTATTAAGTCAAAGTCAATGTCAAACTATTCGTTATTGTTGTGTAATATATGTAATTATGCCGTTACTATAATGGTTAATTATCTTTAAGAACGAAAAAAGGCAAAAATGTTAAAATGCTTCTAATTTACCTCAAGTTTAATTCTTGAGAATGGCGATAAAAATATTAATTTAGTGTCTTCTACCTGTTGTCGACTAATAATATAACATTAAATCAGTTAATGTTTGTCTGTGAGGTATACCACATTGATATGAATCACGACCAAGGAATTTCCATACCTCAAGGTCCAATTACAAGGATGAGAGCCAAGAAGCTACAACAAACCTTGTACACTTATATTCAAGCTATGGTGAGCTCATCAAAAGAAATTATAGAAGACGTTGGAGACCTCACTTATATCTTGTACAAAGTTGAGCTTCAAGAAAGAGATGCATTAAAATGCATTTTAAGTTGCATTTATTGAACTCAGCTAAATTTATGGAACTAGTCCAAGCATGACTAATAGTGCAATGAATGAAATGTGCTTATTAGTCATCCTTGGGCTAGTTTCGAGTTCATTAAATGCTACTTAAAGTGCGTTTTAATGCATCTCTTTCTTGAATCTCAACTTTGCACAAAGGTCTTCAACGTCTTCTAGAATTTTCTTTGATGAGCTCACCAGAGCTTGAATATAAGTGTACAAGGTTTGTTGTAGCTTCTTGGCTCTCATCCTTGTAATTGGACCTTGAGGTATGGAAATTTCTTGATCGTGGTTCATATCACACCTCTTTCATTTAAGAAGGAATACAAAATTACCATTAAAGCAAACTACAATCATCCCATTATTGCCATTTACAAACATATATTTATCTTGCCATTCCCATATGAATATATTCAAGAAAACAACAAAAGAGGAAGAGAAAGAAGCTATTGGATAAAAAATAGGGTAAAAGCTAACAACAATGGAAGTAGTCTGCCAATCTCTATAATAGATGCTGGTGAAGACAGTCTGTGGGCTCCCACTGTGTAAACTTTTCCTGACTTTTCTTCTCTCAATTTAATCCCTGAAGTGCCTGTGGGTCACCATTTTACTCTTACTTCTTCAGACTTGGATTGAAAATTAACTTAAACATCATCAAATATAAGACACCATAAACATTAAGGTCCCTTTTTAGAGGTCGGAGGTTCAAATACTCCCTCTCCGACCTCTAAAAGAAGAAGAAAATGGTTTGATTATGTATCAATACTCTTTTCATTCTCGCCAGATAAGATATCATACTCTCCAAAAAAAACACTCCATGGTTAGAATATCTTATAAAATATCAATATCGAGACATCAACATATTAGAAAAGTAGCTTTTTGTTTCTGTTTTTTTTTTTTAAATAATGTGTCATTCAATAAACGACTATGTTACTCAATCTAACTGTATAGTATTCAATTCAACTAGTTTGTTCATAAATCTTACCATCACGAAAAATAGTTAATTTTTACATTCAAATAATTAGAAGGAATGGTTTGTTTCCAAAAAGGTGTTGGAAAGTAAACAAATTAAAAGAATGGTTTAGGTTAGAGATTCATTCAGTTTTTCAAGTCATTTAGTCTAAAACCCACAAGAAAATGAGTTTTAAGTTGGAAGAAACTCACAGTTATACTCAATCCAGCCAAGGGTCTGATTTTCAAGATTGTAGTAAATCAACTTGTTTTGAAGAACCAAATCTGCAATTCAAAGCCATTAAAAGGAAGTCAAGCTAAGAATATATATATATATATATATATATATATATATATAGAACATGGAAGTTTAGCATTGTGAAATATACCTCCCAAGAGAGTGACCTCACGTCCATCTCTGGATTGAGTCCCACTATTCTGCCATCCAACGCACCACATATCATCCTGCATACCCCAAACAATAAAAAAAACCTTCTCAATTCGTACTTCTGATTTTAGTTCTTTTGTTTTTATAATTTATGTTTGTGACACTCACATTCTCATCTTGTTTTGAAAACTAATTGGCTACACATCTTCACACGCTCATTAAAGTTTCGAAAGCAAAGAGAGATTAGAGAAATTAGAATTCTTTGACTTTCTCTTCCTTAGCAGTCAACCAAGTACTGTTCTTTTAGTTACTTTTGTTGAACTTTTGATGGTTATTGAATGAAAATTTGAGTTGATTTCCAAAAGATGAACAAATCCTATCCTCTGTAACGACCCAGATTCACTGCTAGCAAATATTGTCCTCTTTGGGCTTTTCCTTTCGGGCTTCCCCTCAAGGCTTTAAAACGCGTCTGCTAGGGAAAGGTTTCCACACCCTTATAAATAGTGCTCTGTTCTCCTCCCCAACCAATGTGGGACATCACATAGACAGTCAAAATGTTAACAAAAAGCAGAATACTTACACGAATCTGAAAGAGATACTCGTGTGGGTAGACTATCAAGGTTAGGGACTCCACGAAGAGAAGTGTTACTAATGGAAATCCATCGTCCACACTGCAACAGTACAAACCAAACAGTCAAACAGTTGAAAACAGTGACAACATTTTTCCCTTCAACAAACAAACTGAGTAAAAGTTTCTATGAAAATTTATTCGAAGAGGTTGTCACAATCGAACAAGAAGTTTTTTATTGCTAGATGTACGAGAAAAAAACTGTTATTAGAAAACAGTCACATTATAGCGATCTCATTCAATACTTTTTCTCTACTGCCTACGACATTTTCAACCAAATATTTTTTCCGGACCACATTCAAACTTTTTTCAATCAAATCTCTCTTTTCAAATGTCATGTTCTTTCTCAAACCTCAATCCTCCAAATGAAAAGGATGGTATAAAAATCACAATCCTTTTTCCTCATAGTTATTAGGCTGATAGAGTTCTTGATTTGGTCACAGTCAGGTGGGGGTTCCTAAACCAAAAAAACATAAAGAATAGGCATTTGATTGAAAAATATTTAACATCAACCAAATCGAACTGTTACAACACAAAGAGTACTGTATACTTCAAAGATCAGATGATACAATTAGATGTAGAAATACTAAACAAGGATAAGGGAAAGCATCTTACTTCTCATCATACTTAAAACAAGTAAACTGGTGGTCAACTGTACGTAGTTTCAGGCCAGGTTGGGCTCCCAAGATCTGCAAAATACATGTTTAGAAAAAATAAATTTGGACTTGAGTGCAAAAAAGCTTACATAAAAAGGGGCTGAAATTTGAAACTAATACCTTCTGCATCAATGGGTGGTAAATGTGCCCAGGAAGATAAGCCAGTGTTGTGCCACTGTCAATGATTGCTTCTCTTCTATATTCAGTTTCAAATAGTCCAACAGGAAGATCAAGAGTGGTCTCTCCTACCTTAACTCCATTCAGAACAACATTGTAATGAACCCTGACATTTGTAGATGTTTAGAAGACAGCTAAATTCTTATCCCACAAGAAGCAAACTTAAGAGAGGAGAAAAAAAACGTTGTTAACTAAGCCAATTTTGGAAGACGAGGATTTTTCGACTTCGAATAGTAAACACAACCGAACGATGACATAATATAGTTACTGGATAAGTGTTAGTTGATTTGGCATGATGTAGCAGACATATGGGAAATGGGGAGCAGCTAGAGGTAGCGTGGAGTGGGAGCTCAGGTCAGGAGGACCAGTGAACAGGGGCGCGGGGGACGGACAAGAAATGGCTCTAAAGAAAGCTATTTTGGTTCCCAATGTTTCTCCACGCCCAACGAGATGCCTCAACCTCGGGATGCTTTACTCTTAACCCGACAAGGTTCTAAGATGGAGCTTAACCTGAGTCTCGGTTAAGAATGTTATAAAGAAAGATGACGAACCTTGCATATGGAGAAATGAAGGGACTCGTACGAACATACCGTCCTCTTAAAGCAACTTATCGAACTCCTATCAGTTTTGGAATCTTAACTAGACTCGTCAAAGGAGGTGCAAAATATGATAGATAATGAGGTAAGTAAGCAGGTTACAACAAATAAGATTTGGAGCTAGAATACACATACTGATGAGGTATCACTGGTGTGGTTTTCACTGTTGGTTCCACTACATCTCCAATGGCAAAGATCCCACCCCCTGATACACTATCCAAGCAGTGTGCAAAAATCTTCTTCACCTTCCCAGAGGCAGCCAACTGAGAAATGATAGATGAATTTGCCTGTCCAAAACCAATTATCCCATCGAGCGCCTCAGACGCCGTACCAAGCTCCCCAGATTGCTTAGTTGCACACCTAAACCACATAAGTCAACTTGAGATGAAGAAGTAAAAGCAGCAGCATAGCTAATTGAACTTGTATGATCTTAAGCTCTTTTCCAAGTTTAAGGAGATTAAGAGTATATTAACCATTGGATTAGATAAGAAGCCATATTTCGGAACTGCCCATCAAAAAACAAAAACCATAGCTAAGTCCAAATGAAGCTAGACACATTATATTTCTCGAGTTGGAAGGATTTCAAGAGCTAAAGTATGGGACTCAAACCACCGCCCTCTCAGTCGAGGTCAAGAGTTTATGTCTTAATCAGTTGAGACAAGTCAGATTGTTCATAAGTTTATCCAAATGCAAAAAACCACAAAAATTAAAGTATACCTTTTATGCAAACTAGAAGATCAAAACCAAGGAAACGACAAGGAATTACCCAAATTCTATACTGCCATTAGTTACAGTAGTTTGATGGTTTCCAACAACTTGTTGGAGATGAATATAATCCTTCACAAAATCTCCAGTTGTTGCACTTCCATCTCCATAGATAATTGTATATCTGCAGAGCATATCTGGTTTGCAATCCCGGATCGTACTACCGCCGTACATGGCCGAGCAAGATGATTGATCACAAGTAATAAATTTCGCAGTGCTAGAGCCCTTTGGATCAAAAAGTCTCAACTCCACCTGTAAGTGAACAATCAAAGGTTATTTTTCAATCAACCAATTTACACAAATTCCAGTGTTGAAGAACATACATCAATATCACTTTTCTCAGGACAATTGCTGCAGCCCATACAGTTCACCCATAGAACGTCACTCCCTGTATCCACTTGCACATAGTAATCGTTTGGAGGAGTTCCAAGGCCAATTCTGGCGAAGAATAACCTTTATGATTTAACAAAACAAACAATTTAACATCCCAAGTGCATAGAGCAGTTAACAGGAAAGATAAGGGGAGGGGTAAACATAAACTACAACCTTTTGTTCGGATTTCTATCTCGTCCCTAGATTTGAAAATCTATCGGTTTAATCTCTAATCTTTGAAAAAAAGGTTCTCAATGGTCTCGAGAGAAAAATTCTTTTCTCTTCGTCCCTAGTACGATAAAGTGGATATCTTATTAACTGTTGAGTGATTGGATAAGAAACAGGTATCTTAATTGCTGAGCTAAACTCATATCAATACGAACACGTTTTCGTGATGGTTATATCATCCTAGGGTAGCTAGTCATTAGTTTGGGGTAGCGATTATATTATATCAAAAATATAATATGTTCATACTAACTCATGAACCAGCCCCCATCTCCCCCATTACACAACAATGTAAGTCTTCATGAAACCAGCTTGAAGAGACCAAAGGATCACATCCCACAAACAAAATTTATCACCAAAACCATCTCATCTGAGATCAAAATACAGGAAATATATGTTCATAATAAGATGAATATGATGAGAGAAATGGCTAACCCTGTTTCAGCAGGTTGTCCGTTGCCTCCCAGTTCGAGATCAACGATAGAGAGAAGCCTACCATGGCGACGAACATCATGAGACCTCAATTCATTCAGTGTCTTCTCTCGACCCTTAAACTTATGCTGCACTTCAAACACCAAATTGCAGGACCCAGGTAAGCAAAATGATAACAAGATGAAACCCACCAAAAGTTCTTGCCGGAGGACCATAATGGCGGCCACTTTCAGACGATTTGGACCCAAACCCAGGTCCTAAATTCTTATTAGATATCAATTTCTACAATGTTTCTTTTGCAGATTCAAAAATGAAGCTCCTTACCTTTCCCTTTGAAGGATCAACGAAAGGAAAAAGGGAAAGGTATTGACAGCGACAAATCAATTGGCAAAATAAACGAAATGGAGAGAGGGATCCGCGATTCTAACGGCAAATGAGATGATTAATGGTAAGAAATTTAGAGAAAGAACAACAAACGTTTAGTTTTTTTGGTTGCTGTTGTTGTTTCTCTCTCTCTCTGTATCTGTTTTTGAAGAGAGAGATTGTTGGTTTATGCCTCGATTTCTCTTTCTCTAACACAGGAATTCATCGGCATTTCCTCCATTGGACGTTACATATCGACGTTGCTCCAAAAATGGGGTCATTCAATTATGGGTAAAAGAAGGCTTAAAGTTTGATATACAATTCTTGTCTGATGAATGGAATAAGTGAACTGGAAGAACGGCAACAGTTGTTCGGTAAATGGAAAAGAATGTCTTTCAAAGAAAAATGTGGAAAGGAATGAGAAGGAAGTTTGTTATTGTGAGACAAATGTTTGGGGGTAGGAGTTAATCAACCAACATTTCACCATCAAATATTTCCATTTTTGGTATGTAAATATATCGTGTTTGGTACAGTACGTAGCCAATAATTAGAGACGCGGGGTGTCACAACTATATTATAAAGAGAGTCTCACGTCGAGTCAAATAAAGAAGTTATCATCGAGTCACACAAGGGCCAATATATTAAAATGTCATGACGCGACTGAGGAGAACGATGTATCATCCAACACACTATATAACGTGTGCATTGAAGAGGAAATGAGGCATAAGCAAGATAGGGACAACGAGTAGAAATGAGCGTCACAAATAGGCTTTTTGAAGAGTTGGGTTAGGGTCCTGGGCCTTAATCTGGAACTAGAGTAAGTTCATCCCTATAAAATATGAAAGTTCGCCAAATTTGGTGTTAATTGGACATCAGACAGACGCTCCATGACACTGTATTTCTGATTGTCAAAATCATGTCTATACCTAGCAATTTAGAAATGCCTCTAAATGTACTTGAGGTGGAGACATGGTGTGAGCTCTCCACCACTCTTGGGACATGTGGCCTAAGTGAGCTACCATGTAGCACATGTGTGTCATAGTGAAGGCAAGCGTTGCGAGACGAGTGTCTCAGGTGACTTCCTTTGAAATAAATTTTTCAAAGGTAGTACCGGACGACACGGGTGTGTCGGTATTACACCCCAGCCCATACATATCAGATACGGTGTCCGTAAATGATATGACATGGGCACAAGAGGCCCAATACCTCTATTGAACTGGGATATATGGATGTTCGGAATGTCCCAATAGTTTGAGAACAGGAATGGATTATTTTTCCTTTTGAACGTTAATTTTATTAGACAGATTAAAATACCACCTGAGAACTCGTTGCATTTTATTAGTTCTAACATCTTCCCCGTGGTGAGTTCATTCGTGTCACCGCACAATTTGAATCCTCCATAATTGACGATAAGTTTATAAAAATTTAAAATTTAAAATCTAAATTGATATAATTACTGATTCAATTCTACACATCAAAAGACACCTTAAAAAGGAGACAAAGACATACAAGTAAATTACCTTAAAACATTCACAGAATTGTCAATAAAACAAGAACAAACCCAGAAACCAACGCCAAAAGCCTTTTGAAACGGCACCCTGACCTTCCTTCTGCCCCTCCCATATTTGCCTCTATCATTATGTCAAACCTACAACTCCCAAAGCTTGGATCACTATTGGTCACTGTTGACAACCCTGAAAACTTGCAGGCATCCTCTGCCTGATTGCTCCTCTGGTAATAACTGTTAAACGCATACGAGATGTTCGACCGAGCGTCTAACCCCGAACAAGACGTCCCATAACCAAGGCTGGTGCAATCAGCATGGTAACACGCATAGCTAACACTCGGCGCAACCTGTGAATCTTCAAGGTGAGCAGATGGCTTCATCACACACCATTTTCGTTTCAAATACCGCACGCCTTTGGCTCCGACCAATGATCCATTGTTCGAATTTCCAAGGCTGAGCTGATATTTTGGTTGACCGTCGTAGTAGAATACGCCCCAATGACGTTCGAAGTTTCCTGGATCAATGCTCTTTGAGTCTTCATCAATAAGACTGAATAAGTAGGCATCAATTGGACCTGGCCTCATTGGTGTTCCTTTCCCACCTAATATGTGTGACATGAAGCCTTGATTGAACCGTTGAGCGTAGATGGGGTTGGCATTCCGATCCCCGTCTGTTGGCCAACCGATCTCCCCGACTATGATCGGTAAGTTTCCAAAGCCATTCTTTTGAAGCGCCCACACAAGGGTGTCGTAATTTGCATCGAACATGTTGAAATACGATGTCTGGCCATCGACTAAGGGTGATGCATTGCCATCAAAGAAAGCATATTCAACAGGGAAGTTGGGGGTGGAATAAAGACTGATGAAGGGGTAAATGTTCACGGTGAATGGAGAACCGGTATCGCTCAAAAACTTGACAATGGCGAGCATCAAATCGTGTATATCAGCTCGGAAGTTGCCGCCCGATGGAAACGTAGTTGAGCTTTCGTAGACATCGGCGTTTAGCGGAACGGTTACCTTTACTTGGTTTCCTAGATTAGCTTTTAGTAAGGCTCTCTGGATGTTCTGCAGAGCAGGAAAGGTTGTACTAAGAAAGCTGCCATTGTAAGTGGACAAGAAAGGCTCATTCCCTACAGCAACATACCTGAAAGTTCATAATTAACATGGTGACTTGAAAAGAAATCAAGGGATGCATTACAATTTAAACAGGTACTTTCCCACTTAGTCAGCTTAAGAATTGGAAGATTTCTGCCTTTGGTTAAAATTTTTACGAACAATCACCGATGGAAATGAGGGAGTTGTAACGGCCCAAGTCCACTGTTACAAATGGTATCAGAGCTAGACACCAGTTGTTGGGCTCCCATGGGAGTGGATTGTGAGATCCCACATCGGTTGGGAGGAAAACAAAACATTCTTTATAAGGGTGTGGAAACCTCGCCTTAGAAGACGTGTTTTACAAACCTTGAGGGGAAGACCAAAGAGAACAATATCTGCTAGTCTCAGGCTTGGACTGTTACCAGAGTAGTCTCAAGCTACACCCGTAAACCAGGCCCCTCCAACCCTAGTTTTAAAAAAAATAAAAGAAAGGGGCATACAAAAAGAGAACCCACGAAAGGAGGAGGCACACTACTCGATCGGCCTCTAATCAAGCAAAATAAGACCGAAGGTGTAACAGCTCAAGCCCACCGCTAGCTGATATTGTCCTCTTTGGGTTTTCTCTTTTGGGCTTCCCCTCAAAGTTTTTAAAACGTGTTTGCTAGGAAGATGTTTCTGCACCCTTATAAAGAATGCTTCATTCTCCTCCCCAACCGACGCGGGATCTCACAGAAGGGATAATTACAAAAAGGCCACCGAAACTCGAGAGAAACATGAAATTCATTGGAAGAGAACCCCTTCCACTTAATCTAATCCAAAAGTGTATAGAATCCCATCACATGAATAAAGCTTTAAACTGTGCAAGTGCAGAGCTGATCATGGCCCTGTTGTAGTGTAAACTGACTCCAAATGTTAGGAAAGAACAAGATTGTCACCTCCTCTGCCCCAAGCTGAACAGCAGAATTGTGGAGTTCTATGTGCTTTCTCTGGAGAAACAGTGGTAAGGTCCTTACCTACCGGATCATTCAAGAACCCAATTCTAGGAAACTGACAGATAAAAGATGGTAAATGCAGTAGAATAACTACAGATTTCGAGGGCAGTTCTTCAAACTTGAGATCCCACATCGATTGGAGAGGGGAACGACATCGATGAGGAGGAGAGCGAAACATTCTTTTTAAGGGTGTGGAAACTTCTCCCTAGCAACGCATTTTAAAAACCTTGAGGAGAAGTTCGAAAGGAAAAGCTCAAAGAGGACAATATCTGCTAGCAGTAGGCTTGGGCTGTTACAAATGGTATCGGAGCCAAACACCAGGCGATGTGTCAACGAAGAGGCTGAGCTCCGAAGGGGGTGGACACGAGGCAGTGTGCCAGCAAGGACACTGGACCCCAAAGAGGGAGTGGATTGAGGTATCCCATCTATTAGAGAAAGGAACCAATGTCAGCAAGGACGCTGGGCCCCAAAGGGGGGTGGATTATGAGATCCCACATCGGTTAGGGAGGAGAACAAAACATTCCTTAGAAGGGTGTGAAGAACTCTCCCTCAGAAACGCGTTTTAAAATCCTTGAAGAACCCTGGCCCCAAAGGGGGGTGGATTGTGAGGTCCCACATCGGTTGGGGAGGAGAACGAAACATTCCTTATAAGGGTGCAGAGAACTCTCCCTTAAGAGACGCATTTTAAAAACCTTGAAGTGCCCTAGCCCCAAAGGGAGGTGGATTGTAAGATCCCATATCAGTTGGAGGGGAGAATGAAACATTCTTTATAAGAGTATGAAAACCTCTCCCTAATAGACGCGTTTAAAAACCTTGAGGAGAATCCCGAACGAAAAATATTGGATTCTCTACCCCATTAACCTATAAAAAAATATTGGATAGGTCACTTTAAAAAGAAGACATGTTATATAGGTGCCACTTTATTTATTCCCATTGTCCACTTCATTCTACCCTTTGTCTTCCCCATCATTACCTCAAAAAGTGACACATGCAAACTACCTTGTTTTAGAATGTAAGTGAATAAAGTAAACAATTCCCCTCCAAATCCAACACTAAACCCTTCAAAAACATGAAATTCTCTTTACAAAACTGAAGAACATAGCAAAGAAAGCACCAAATCACAGTGAAAATCATCTCAATCATTAAAGATAAGGCCTAAATTTTCATAATCAACACACAAGAAAGCAGCTCTACAGATCAAAACAAGCCATGAAAGCAAGAAAAAAAGCGAGGAAAATAAGGAAAACTCACCTGATGTTCACATTGTTGTCGGAAATATGAACAGAGACATTCTTAGAAACCCATTTCTCAGCTGCTTTTTCACTGTTTGCTAAAGTGGATAGCATATCATTAGGAATCCCAACCATTACTTCAATCCCAGTTTTCCCCAAAGCTCTAAGAGTTCCATAATCAGCATCAAATAGCTTCACTTTTTGAATCTGATTATCCCTTAGCATCCCAACGACTGTCTCTGGAGGCAGTGGATGAGACGACTGAGTACCCCAGTTGGCACCTATGGCTACCACAGAACAAACCATAGATATCAACGAAAGCAAACCAACGGAGACGTGCAAGAAACAGCAACCCATTTTGCTGTTCATCATTTCCAGATGACCCAAAAGAAAGAACAAGAAAGTGGTAAAGAATCTTTAGAGGTAAAAGTGAAATCCACTAGGAATCACAAAGGGGGAGGAGATGGTTAAATTCCCTTTTCAGCTCAGGGGAAGTTCAAAAACAACATAACACAGTAATTTCAGCTAGAAAAACAGGAAGAATCCGCCATTAAAGGGGGAAAAGAAGATCAAAATTACCCAAACACAGAAAACCCATCTCAAAAAAAGTGAAACCGAAGCGAAATCGAGCTTATTGGAACCTGTATCGACCCAGTAAAGAGAAGGGTTGTTGTTATGGCGGTGCAAGAGAGAGGGGAAAGTGAAAAATAAATGAGAGAGGCATTGGTAAAAGAACAACAGTGACTGAAATTGAAGAAGCGAGGATTATGAATCAGCTGGGGATGTCGGATAGTGAAGCATCTTTGTTGGGTCAGCCATGGCTGGCATTGCATTAGTGGCAGTGGGCAGCTGCTTTTTCGGACAGGACCACTTGGAACAATATTCAGAAATGGAAATCCATTTATAATTTTTATTTTTCTATTTTTACTTTTTACTTTTTTACCGTATCTATTACCCTACATATCATCTTTACTATATTACTAAAAACTTTTTTACTTTAATCCCATCGGTTAAAATTTCATAATTTATGTTCTTTTCCAATAAATATATTTTTTAGGTAAGTTTTTTTAACCGACTATGAAAAAGATATTTTTTTTTTTTTTTGCCGTATTGTATCTTACCTGTTAAGAATAGGATATTTTTTATACTCGATAATAATTGAATATTTTTCTTTTTAAAGTGCTCGTTTTAATTTTGAGACTATTTTACTTTTTTAGCTTTCAAAATGTTTACCTGTCTTTGGTTAGGAATCACAGATCTCCATGATCCTCAACAATCCTCCCCTCGAACGAAGTACACTATAAGCCGTTCATCCAAGTTTTATGGAGCTCTCGAATAGTCTCCCCTTAATCCAGACTTGACTCCTTTCTCTGGAGCCTTCGAACAAAGTACACTTTTTGTTCGACACTTTAGTCACTTTTGACTACACCTTCGAGGCTCACAATTCTTTGTTCCATATTTGAGAACTCGTTGTTTTGGGCTTCTCCAAAAGGCCTCGTACAACTAAATAGTTAACCAGTGGGACTCACTCCTAATAATCCTCAACATCTTTGACTTTGACTTTGGTCAATTTTTATTCTCATAATACTTATTATTATCCAACTAATATTAATTTAATATATGTTAGTATAGACGTGTTAGATGTACATACGTGAAGTCAAGCTATTCATTTATTAATATAAAAATAAAGATAATAATTAAAATAGATGTGGTGAGATTTTGTAATTAAAAAACTTATGAGTTAAAATTGTAAATCTAAATTTAAATTAGACAAAAATAGCATTTCTATAAATTTCATTTAGTTAAAAACATAATTTTAAAATACTATGAATTTAAGTTTTTTTTTTTTTTAATTATTACAAATTTTCAAATATTATATTCTAGTTTTAAAATGATGTATAAATAATCCATTTATTCCTTACGCATATTTTTGTTCATATAAATGATTAAAAATATCAGGGCTGAAACAAAAATATATGAAAGTTTAAGGACTAAAATGTAAAAATTACAGAAGTTCATGAATTAAATATGATAAAATCAAAATTTTATATTTTAATTGATAGGGTCAATATTTTTTGAAATTAAAATATGGATGATATTTGAAATTCACAATTAATTAATTGAAGGAGTTGGTTGATGGAAGCATGTAGATTTTAATATGATGGGAATGATTAATTTATTAGAACAATAATAGGCTAATAATTAAAGTATATTTTATTAAATCAAGTAATTTTCATTTGTTCTCCTCCCATAAGATATTAAACCTTCACCTAATATTAAATTAAAAATTGATTCTTATATTTCGAGTATAATATGTTGGATTAAAGCCCCACCTCGGTTAATTTAGAAAATGATCATGAGTTTTATAATCAATGAATACTATCTCTATTGGTATGAGGTCTCTTGGGGAAGCCCAAAGCGAAGTCATGAGAGTTTATGCTCAAAGTGGACAATATCATACAATTGTGGAGAGTCATGCTCATCTAACATGATATTAGAGTCATGCTCGAAAAAGGAGTGCCTCGATTAAGGAGAGGTGTATTTTGTTCGAGGGGATTTTAAAAAGTTACATTAACCTCGATCACCTCTTGATTTTTCATAGTTTATACATTTAAGTTTCTATGTTTCAACTACTATTAGTTTATCAGTTTCTCTTAAATCTTACCCGTTACAACAATTATAGTAGAGAGAACATCAATCTCGATTTTTGTTGAGTTATAAACTTCTATGTATGAGCTCGTTTGTCACGACCCATGTCCAGAATTTTGAATAGGATCCGAAGTTGATTCGGCACTTAATGACTTCGACATGATCACGTTACTTACATCCCGAAGTTCTTGTATACAATATTTGTATCTATGGGCACAACCCGAATAATACATCAGACCACAACTTTAAGTTTACGATAAACTAATTCAGAGTTAATAAATAGAAATTATTAAATAGTTTAATTAATAATTTTTTAAGGTTTATAATCTATAAACTTCCTTTTCTAATTTGTCGGAATACTTAATGGTCAATAAAGGAGTAAAAACCCTCCCTAAGAGACACGTTTTAAAACCTTGAGGGGAAACTCAGAAGGAAAAGTCCAAAGAGGACAATATCTGCGGCTAGCGGTGGGCTTGGGCTATTACAAATAGTATTAGAGTCGGTCATCGGGCCGTGTACCAGCGAGAACGAAATTTTGGTTGGAGATGGGAGCGAAACATTTCTTATAAGGGAATGGAAATCTTCCGCATTTTAAACTTTGAGGGGAAGTCAACTCGAGATGTTCAAATCCTTTTGTTTCAAGCTATATATATATATATAGAGGGTATCAATAGGTACCCGACATGGGATAATAGTGACATCACACGTACTCATGTGCGCCATAGTACTCTATCTTGTATGCTTTCAATTAATGTTTATCAATAATTTTACTCATGGGGAAACTTGTATGTATGTATGCATTTATTTATTTTTGTTGCATTGTATATTGATTGAGGAATAAGTTATAATACATTGACTTATTGGTTAATAATATATGATTTAACTATTTATTTTTTTAATAACGATTATAATTTTTTTAATATTAATAAACTCTCGAATAAAGTACACAATTTGTTCGACACTTTAGTCACTTTATCACCCTACTTATCACCTTACCCTTTAATCGAGGTTCGACTCCTTCCTCTGGAGCCCTGGAACAAAATACACTATTTGTTCGACACTTTAGTCATTTTTTACTACATCTTTGAGGATTCTCTATTGACACGACTAAGTTTAGGACATGACTCTAATAACCATGTTAGGAATCACGGATCTCCACAGTGATATGATATTGTCCACTTTGAGCATAAGCTCTCGTGGATTTGCTTTGAGCTCCCAAAAGACCTCATACCAATGGAGATAGTATTACTCGCTTATAAACCTATGATCTTCCACTGAATTAATCAACGTGGACTCACTCACAATAATATATAAATATATATCTTGAAAAAAATTAAAATAAGTAAAAAAAAAAAATATTGTTAATTTGGAAGAGATGGATATAATTATTTTTATTTAATGAGAATTGAATTATATATTTATTTATTTATTATTTTAAAGAATAGATATGAGTTATTATGGTAATTAGATATTTATGTAATTTAAAATATTGAGGAGAATATGAATATAAAAATAAAAATAAAAATAAAATGATAGGGTACGGTGTTTGGGCATGGGGATTACTTTTGGGCCTCAGCCAGCAATGGTTTTTAAAGAACAAACCGCCATAGACGCCCAAGATTTGGCTTCAATTCTTCAATTAAATTCTGAGTTTTTTCTTTTCTTTTTCTTTTTAATTTTTTGATTTCCCCAAAAATCATTGCCTCGTAAAAACCTAAACCCTTTTTATTCTCTTCCATTCAAATCCCAAAATCCCTCTCAAATTTTCCCGTTTGATTTTCTCCTTCACTTCAATTTTCCCTTCCCAATCGCCTTGTTTCAGGATCTCTGTCTTTATGGATCGCCCCGACGAGGACCAGGATCGAATCGTTCCTATTGGTATGCTCCTTCTGCATCTTGTTTGACCACTGGTTGATTTCTTTTACTTGTTTTGAATTTTTCTTGTTCTTCTTGTGTTACTCCATCTGGGGTTTTGTGGAATTCTGCTATGATAACTTCTGGATTGGTGAGATCTTGATTTTTCCTTTTGAGAGAGATTGGTTTTTGCGTGTGTTTTTTTTTTTTTTTTTTTTTTTTTTTTTTTTTTTTTTTTTTTTTTTTTTTTTTTTTTTTTTT
>NW_019268519.1:4823876-4875047 GCF_002738365.1 Cucurbita moschata | reverse complement strand
TTTTTTTTTTTTTTTTTTTTTTTTTTTTTTTTTTTTTTTTTTTTTGTGGGTTTGTGAATTGGGAATGTACGGTTCTTGGGTCGCTTTGTAGTTAGAAATCTTATGGTTTACCTGTTTATGTAGTCTAGGGTTCTTGTTTGCTGTACTATGGATGTTCTCTCTGCCATGAAACGCACCGACAGAGAGCTGAAAATCATTGCTGTTTTGTTTTTTTTCCCCCGTATTTTTTTTCTCAGTCTTTGAGTTGACACTTCACAGTGGTTCTGTTGACCATGTAATGAACTGCCCTTTGTGGTGGGTTGTTAGTCAATCATGATGGATCTGTCTAAGATCTACATAGACTGAAAAAGTGTCTCGATTAGTACTTGACAAGATTCAGTAGGCCAAAGTACTAATTATTCGCTTTCTTCTTCTGGGCTTTAATTTTTAGAACAAATAGACGTTTTCTAAGTACTTCTGTCCTCTATAGGGGCACTGAACAATCAATTTTTATGCAGGAGAAAGATCTCTTAGGTCAGATAACCTGATAGAGCCAGTAATGTCACTCAACCCTTCTCTATTTTCCCTTGTAGTTGATTTACATGTTTATAGGTTTTGACTACTGATGTTTACCTCTGGCATTTTTTTCTTGATTCATTATCAGCAACTCTCACCTAAAGGTGGAAGGATTGCTTCAGCAAATCCTTCTCCAAATTCAGCAGTTATTGGACCGTCGAGGGATGCCATAGAGCAGAAAGTTTCTATGGATTCAGGAACAAGTATTGGCAATGTTCATCCAGTGAATGTTTATGCTTCTTCGCACGAACCAAATATGCAATATGGTGGTTAGTTTTCCAAACTCCTCACTGCTATTATCTATTTAGGATTGGGACAGATTGTATTCTTCTCTGCTCTTTTGTATGGGGACAAAAAATGAAAATTTCACAAAGACAATGAAGCGTACAGTGGGCTACAGACCCCAAAGGAGAGAGTCAGAGAAGTGAAATGAATCTTATTGGATGGACATTAATTAAATAAAAATACTATTTTTTTCCTCCCTCTATCCCTCCTTCTCAAGGGTGTGTCCAGGAAAGAATATGGATCGGTCTACGGGGTGTAGTCATCTAGGGATGAACATTGTCAAGTCATCAATGTTTGAACGAACTTTTACATAATCTCAAAGAAGATATCGCAGAAATTGATAATCTCCTCCTCTTGCTCCCAGCTTGCACCAAGGACACTAACTAGCTTACAATTGCACTACTAGGATATATTGCTAGGAATTTGTTATGGGTATTCAATCGTCCTAGGAACTGAGACCATAAAAGCACCTATTCTTTACTAGACAAGAACCAGGAGGAATAGCACAGTTGCCTTCCAGTATTGATATAATATGTACTTGAGGGAATATCCCTAGAAATTCTCCTTTGTTCTTTAATCATGTATTTTCCTCGGAATGTGGTAGTCATAGGATATTACCCCTTCATGACTCCACTTAGAATTGAATTTCAAGCATTTTCAACCGTAATCCTTGCCTTAGCAAGCGAGTATTCATTCCTTCCTCTTATGATACTTGTTATCCTTGTCCATGTCACCAACCTCCTAAGGAATAGAGAAACCTTCCGCTTTACAAGGTGCAACCCTCTGTCCATCTATGGGCCTTCCTAAAAGAAATCTTTGCCTTTTATTTTATTTTTCCTTTCTAAGTATATTTTTATAATTGGGGTATGGTGCCCCATTCCATACATTATGTTTTTTATAGCCCTTGTGGAGCTTGTATTTTTTGAACCTTAGTCTCTTTTCATTTTATTAATGGAAAGTTTTGTTTCTTGTTAAAAAAGAATATTTTGCTTTTGTCCATCATAGGGGATTGCCATTTGAGTTGAAGACAACTCTAATTGACACATGTGGGACAAGAAGTTTTGTTCATATTAGTTTTTGCAAATTGTTACCTATTTTTGACTCCTATAATTGTGAAAATAATCTTCTAACATGTCATGGCTTTGTGTTGTCTTCAGGATATGGTGGAAGTAGTACTGGTGCTTGGGATGCGTATTCACAATATGTAAATGCTGATAGTTTTCCTGTTGTATCGCCGGTGAGTCTACTTTGGAAAATATACTGTTCATCTTTTGAAAATATCCATCTATAAATCGATTGCATATAACAAATTCACCCTTTGATTTGTCCATGGATCAGGTCATGTACAATGATAGTCCATCTATTGTCTTTCATTCTGGTTATGGCTTCAATCCTGATATGGCATATGGACAATATTCACCTGTTGCTACTCCTATGCCTTCGGTTATGTTAGATGGGCAACTGTATTCTCCTCAACAAGTTCCATTTTCCCCATCATACTACCCACAACAAGCTGCACCTGGTTTACCTCATGGATCTTCAGCAGTTCCCGTTTCGCCAACTGAGATGATATCACCTGAGAGTAGTGCATTTGAGAACATGCTCTATGGGCCTGGAACAGGTTTTTTGCTAAATTTTGGGTCCTATGGTGGGGGAAATCTTGGTTCAGGCTCTTTATCATCTCCAGCAGCTTATCCACAACCAATGGGAATGTTTGGCTCTAATGATCAGAATGTTGGACAGGTTTGTTTGTTGACTTAGCATAATATTGTTATAGTTAGGAAAGGTTATTAGATGCTTCTACAACCTAAAATCCCTATTTGATATTGCTTGTATTAGACAGCATGACATATTTCATGTCACATTTTATGCCCATAATAGCTTATTGCCATCTTAATATTTTATTGATAAGATATATCATATTATTTCTTTAAAAAGACATTCGAAAGGAAGAAATATCATATAACAATATTTGAAAAATCAAATACCAACCAAAATATAATTCTTGATAGTAAAATAGTTTGTGACTTGTACTACCCTGGGAACAATGTTGGTTTTCTTCAAACTCTCTTCTTTCTTGTTCTTCTCTTGCTTTTGTAATGTGTGGTTACTTCTTGATGAAACCTTATACTACATATTTTGGGATTAAACTTCCAATAACTCAAACCTTACTGAACTCAACTCTTAATTAAATACAAAATAACTTACTATGTAAGACTAAATAATTTTGTTTGCGCACTAAAATTATATACAAGTGTGATTAACTAAGATACTTATTAATGATATCAAATTTGTTTGATTTAATCTAATTTGCTTGAGATCGATTACTGGAAGTGCTTATTCTTTTTCAAGAAAAAGAAGAAATGAGGGAGAAGCTAGCAATTGTTGTACCAGTTGAACTAGTTTCTTGACTTCACATATTGGAATTAGTTGCCTAGTTTCTGTTTTAGTTACGATAAAATTCACTTCTTGAATTTGTGATCTAGTGTTAGTGAGCATGGGCTAGTAAGTCAGTAATCTTTTTTCCTTTGTTTCCACGACCACCCATCACATTATCATTTCTGCATTTGTCGTATATGTGCACCATACAATTTTAAAAACTATGGCCTTTTGTATCTACTGTGAAAACCCTTTATTCATGTTATACTTGTACATTCTTGTCCTATTGGCAATGCTATTATTTTGGTTCTAATTGTAGATTTTTATACTTTTATCTCGCTATTAACTTGTTTTCATTCTAGGCTTCTCTACAACAGAGACCTATGCATGGATTTGGAATGGTGTCAAGTGCTTATGATGCTCGGTACCCATTAAGCAGTTCTTATCAGGGCTCTAACTTTGGTGGTGCATCCATTTCTTATCCAGTTGTAAATGACCGAAGCCGACTTACCTTTGAGAAGGACAGAGTAAGTGACAGAGATAGAGACTCAATTTCACTTTTTAATGATCCGCATAGCATCTTTAGTGACCGTAATCGAGGACCAAGAGCTTTGAAGGCCAAGGGTAAAGGCGACCAAAGTATTGCATCTGGTACAATAAAAAACGATTTATCGACTTTATCAGTTAGTCCTGATTCCTACAATCGGCCAGATTTTGCTACAGATTACGAGACTGCTAAGTTTTTCATTATCAAGTCATTTAGTGAAGATAATGTTCATAGAAGTATCAAGTACAACGTTTGGGCCAGTACTCCACATGGTAACAAGAAACTGGATGCTGCTTACCGGGAGGCAAAAGAAATGCAAGGAAATTGTCCAGTTCTCCTCTTTTTCTCCGTAAGCTCTGAAGACTATTCTTAATTACCTTTTTTTCCGTTTGGAAATCTTGTTCGTGCTTAGAGGGGGAAAGATAAGTGCTTGACACTGCCTCAGTCATAGTTGTGTTATTATGAGAGGTAGTCAAGGAGGTTTCAGGAGGAAAACAAGAAGCATAGTAGTGGCTGTAGGCTCCTTTGGAGTTTGTTTTATCTTACTACACTACCATCAACTTTTTTTGGGGTTTAGGGCTTTCTGCTGGTAATGGCTGTAGGATTCAAGCGTCAATTTATGTGGCCATTAAACCCAACTCATCTTTTCCTGGCATAATTATGATAACAGAAAATTTAACAAAAAAGAATTAAATGGTTTTTCTTCAAGCTATCAAGAATTTGCACATTGTGGGCAGGTCTTTAATTTGTGCGTCGGAGTGGTCAATGAAATTATTCATAATATTCAATTTATTCTTCAAGTGATGGCATCTTTTAAAATCGTGTAGCTACGCTAGGTATCTTCTTTAACATCAATTGTTGTGCGTATTGGTGGAATTGAATCTCCATACACTGATTTGTGGGTTCTATCTTCTTGCTTCTTGTTGCATACTTTCAATCGTTCATTATTTTCTTTGGACCACAGTTCAGTGGATTATGTTGTAAGAGCAAGTGGGTCATGTTTATCTTGCAGGTTAATGCTAGTGGTCAATTTTGTGGTGTAGCTGAAATGGTTGGACCTGTTGACTTTGAGAAAAATGCAGATTACTGGCAGCAGGATAGGTGGAGTGGACAATTTCCCGTTAAGTGGCATATCATCAAAGATGTTCCTAATATTAGATTTCGGCATGTTTTACTTCAAAATAATGACAATAAACCAGTTACACACAGCAGAGATTCTCAGGAGGTATGATTTGATATCAATATTCTTTAATAACTGCATCCTCATCTATGTGCATGTAGCAACGGTGTACACAGTTGTTTGTTGTTAGGTAGAACCTTTTACTAGGCTATTACTATGTTAAATTATAACCGAGTAACATTTGGCAAGAAGCTTTAAAACTCATGTCACGGAGGATCATGTCTTTGTTCTTCCTTGTTTTTTAAATGTATTATTTGTCCTGCAACTCAAGTTTTTCCTTAGGTGTATTGTATAGTATGCATATTTTCGTTGACCTACCCACCCTACCTGTACCCTTGTCAAAAAGAAAAAAGAAAGAGTGATGGGGGAGAAGGAAGATTGAGCAGGGACAACAGTTAAAATGCTCTTTTTTATGTTATGTCAGCATGTATATTTTGCCACATTATAATTTTGTAACAGTGGTCAACCAACAAGTCGAAGGGAATAAAAGCGAGTGTTCTTCGACCTACAAGGACTAAATAGTTTTGAAAGTATAGAGATCAAATAGATAACAAGTTATAGGGACAATTTTTGGACCATGGAAAAAAAGTTATAACCTGCCATCTAACTTTGATGTGGGAACTGCTGTAGAACAGAAGTTTATTTATATTACCTATTACTCTCAATTCCTATTTGTGCTTAGGGTACCTGGTCAATGAGCACTTTGCATTTTTGTATACGTACATGTAAATTTTGTTAGTCCTTCCTTTATGCTTCTTGATGTTATTTCTCAATGCCATAAATTGACAGGTGCCGCTGAAACAAGGTATTGAGATGTTGAAAATTTTCAAGGACCATGATCCACGAACATCTATTATAGATGATTTTGATTTCTATGATGAACGGGAGAGGATTTTGAAAGAAAGGAAAACAAGACAGCAGCTATTTGCAAATGCTAATTCTCTAAATTCACTTGGGGATGGTGCCATTAGCCCTATTTCTGACCAGTTTGCTCAAGCCCTTCAACTCGATGATAACGAGAAAGAAAAACCAGAAATTGAAAAGAGTGCAACGTCTAGAATAGATGCTTCAGTTTCGCTTGATGATGATCCGGCAAAGTAAGTCTGAGACTTGTTCGAGTCTTGAAGCGGAGAGACTAAGTATTAAGAAAGTCCAAGCATCTGAAAATGGATATGGTTTTAGCAGAATTGAGTATCTTGCCGTAAGATTGGACTCTCCTTTGATTCCTTCAAGCATTTAGATGAACGAGTTTGATAGGTATTTGGCATCTTGAGACAACCCTTTGTGACTGATTTTCTGTTCTCCAATAGCTGATAACATCTGAGGCAGTATTTTAGAAATCCATAGCAGTGAAGATGATATCTGACGCTTTTTTTACCATTTTTTCATGTTCAATTGCCCAAAGCAGCTGGAGGAAAATTGACTTGCGCTTGTCCAGAAGCTTTTCTGATAAAATATTGCTTAATTTAAATTGAAAATTTCCCTTACCCTTGAAAGGTGTCGATCGCATTTCTCGTGTGGAAGGATTCTGCTAAAGGGAATGGGTTTAGCTGAGTGGGATTTTATGTAGGAAGTGTGCAGAACATGTTCGCGTTTCGTATCGTATCGTATCCACAGTCCAGTTGCTGGGTATTTATGATAGCTACCCATTTGGTGAAGCAGATTAATAAAGGAATTCCAAAAAAATTTCATTGTCTTAGGGAGTTTGACATGTTTTATTTGATATTTTCTTATGGGGTGGCTTCTTTAGTAAGTTCAGAGCCAGCTGCTGTGAATCTTACAAACAGAGGAGAGGATTTATTTAACCTCCGAGCTATGTGTTTTTCTCCTTTCTTTATGTTGCTTTCTTTTTCTTTTTTCAATGTCTGATATGTTATTCTAGATGTCTCTTAGAGTCTAGACCATAAGGAACTTATGAAGGAGCTAGGGAGATAGGTTTAATGCGAATACTCAGAATTGTAATTTGCTGTTAAATGTACAACAAAACTGCTCTCTTGTTTAAGTCATCTTCTTTCTTCTTTGTGCGTACCCTTTTACTCTGCTTTTGAACAGATTCGATGAAGCGAGTCGAATTCTCCTGTGACGCCCGAGCATGTCGCTGCTTCAAGATGGGATATCTGATGTACAGGAACTCCATGGAGGAGGGAGCCTTCATGCCAGGTTTTGATTATATTAACATATTATCATTCTGTTCTTGTGGATATGTCATGATCTATCATTCTTTTCTTGTATTATACTCGCAATAAGTCCGATTGTATTGATGTTATGTGATTCTGTTCAACCAAAAGTTGAACAGATATCATTTCCTGGGTCCTTCCCTGCACAAGAGATGAACAGATGAACAGATTCAAACAGAATGAACCTAAGAGCTTCCATAATAAGATGCCTTGTAACGAGTTGTTCCAATGATGTTGTGCAGTGCAATTTTGGGGCAGTTTCTGTTATTGTGAATTCGATTTTGCCATCGAGAAATCTTAAAATTTCCCAAGTTGTCTAACCACGCCACGTTAGATGCCATGTCATTTTCATTTTTAGGGCCTCGTGGAAGTTCGAGTAAATTTATGAGTTTTAAAAACTTTAGAACTCAACTAAAAATTTTAAATATTAAAAATAATTTGGATAATTAAAGCTTGGCTCAATTTGTGGAATTAGAAGTATTTGCACAAGATCAGGGTCTTTACACAATTTGCAATTTGCTTATGATCTCTCATAATCAATTGGCAAGAGGTCAACGAGGTCGAGGTCAACGAGTACGAAGTCGTGAGTTGCTAAAAAATCCCAATCAGCCCCTCTCACGGTAGAAGAACAAATAATGCTCTCACGGTACAAGAACAAATAATGACTATTATCAGCCCCTCTCACAATAGAAGAACTATTTATATCGGAACATCCCAATCAGCCCTCTATTTATACAGGAACTAAAGGTTATCTTTATTCATTAGAAATTGACTCTCTCTAATCATAATTATAATTACAACTAAATTATAATTTTTTTAATATTTGAAATTAAATTTATAAAAAAAAATGAATAATTTAGTAGGATACTAAATATTTTTTAAGATAAAATTTTCCGATGTATCTAATCATACATAATAAATATCATGAAAATTCATACATAATAAATATCATGAAAATTCATACATAATAAATATCATGAAAATTCATACATAATATCATAAAAACAAATTTTCTTTTAAAAAATATCTAAAAATAGAAAATTTAGATGTTTGCATGGCGTCGAAATAAAGAACCATGCATATCTATTTGGAATAGATTTGAGGTCGAACCCTTCTGCACATTTGCCATTTCTTAGGCGAACACTCTGTTCTTTTTTTCCTGCGATGGAAGTTCTTCTGATCGGAATGAGATAGATTCGTGAGGTTTTAGACGATTTTGAAAACAGAAAAAGAAATTAGAAGCATTGGTGATTCGAATTGCGAACCAACAGAACAGAAAAGTTGAGCGGAGGACAAACAGAGAGCACTGCAATCAAGCAGAATCGAACGGATCAATCGAACAATCATGGCGGTAATTTTCCAGACCTTCTCTTCTTGCACAATTTATTTTCGACATTTCCTTCATAAACATTCATTTTTGGGGGGTTTTGTCAGGATTCGTCGGGGACGACGCTAATGGATCTGATTACCGCCGATCCATCAAAAGCGTCGTCGGGATCGTCCTCCACAAACGCTGCATTGGCCGCGCCATCAACAATTAGTTCATCTTCAATTTCCGCTTCAAGTGCTCTGCCCTCTACACTGGGGAGGCCGGCCGGGGAGAAGAGGTCTAAGAGGGCGGCACTGATGCAGATCCAGAATGACACAATTTCTGCTGCTAAAGCCGCTTTGAATCCTGTGAGGACCAACATGATGCCGCAGAGGCTGAGCAAGAAGAAGGTGCCCTCCTCCTACATGTTTCACGTCTTTCTTTTTTTTTAATTGTTGTTCCTGGCATGTGTATTGATTTTGTTTTATTCGATTTGACTTGCACTGCAGCCTGTTTCTTATGCTCAGTTAGCTAGGAGTATCCATGAACTCGCTGCTACTTCGGATCAGGTGAACAGTATGTGATGATTCTTATTATTGTGATGATTTGGAGGTAAAACATGTCAAACGTTGTTATGTTTCTGTTAATTTTACAGAAAAGCTCCCAGAAGCAGTTAGTTCATCATGTATTCCCAAAACTTGCCGTCTACAATTCAGTTGATCCTTCGTTGGCACCTTCTCTGCTCATGGTATGATAATATTTCATTTTTTGTTAGAAATCAAGTAATCTTTATGACTTCAAAATTGTCTAGAATATGGCTATTGATAAGATAAATTATGTTCATCTCTTGATCGTACTGGTCTAGTTCATTCTTCCATGAAGAAACTTTATGGAATCCCAACAGTTCTCTTTTATTGTACCCATTACCAATTGTTTGTATGAGATCCCACGTTGGTTGGGGAGGAGGACAAAACACCCTTTAGAAGGGCGGGGAAACCTCTCTCTAGCAGACGAGTTTTAAAAACCTTGAGAGAAGCCTGAAAGGAAAAGCCCAATATCTGCTAGCGGTGGGCTTGGGCCGTTACAAAGGGTATCAGAGCCAAGCACCAGGCGGTGTGCCAACGAGGACGCTAGGCCTCGAAGGGGGTGGATTGTGAGATCCCACCTTAGTTGGGGAGGAGAACGAAACATCTTTTATAAGGGCGTGAAAACTTCTCCCTAGAAAATGCGTTTTAAAAACCTTGAGGGGAAGCTCGAAAAGAAAGCCCAAAGATGACAATAATTGCTAGCGGTGGGCTTGGGCTGTTACAGTTTGGATCTTAAAATTGTCCGTATGTAATTGGAGATAGTTTAGTGATATTTTTTTTGGAAGATGGTTTTTAAGTCTTGGATGAAAGAACAAAAAGCTAGAGGGGCTAAACAAGAAACAAGGAGATGAGGCATAGAAATTCTAGTTGATAAAACCAATTGGAGTGGAGGATGAATGTGTTTCATATGGATGCTTTCATTCCCCCATATTTTTGCCATTTTATTACCAATGAAATGTATTTCTTCTGAAGGAATAAAGAAAAAAAAATAAAGAACAAAGAATTATGTTTTTCCTATATTTGACAGTTAAATCAGCAGTGTGAAGATAGGAGTGTCCTCCGTTACGTATACTATTATTTAGCCAGAATTTTATCAGATACTAGTGCACAAGGTGTAAGTACAGGTGGTGGGATTCCAACACCTAACTGGGATGCTTTAGCTGATATTGATGCAGTCGGGGGGGTGACTCGAGCTGATGTTGTACCCGGAATAGTTAATCAGCTTGTAACTGAGGCCTCTAATCCTGATGTTGAATGTAAGCTGGTTTCCTTTTATTGAATTTGAATGAATTATCATATTGTTCATTGAGTTGAAAGAGATTCCTCTTATAAAATGTTTGCATCCTCCTTTGACACTATATTTCTCTTGAAGTTCATGCTAGAAGACTACAAGCACTGAAGGCTTTGACCTATGCTCCTTCAAGCAGCTCTGAGATTTTGTCCCAACTATATGAAATTGTTTTTTCAATCCTTGATAAGGTTTGTTTTTTCTGGCTATATGCATAGTATTTGAAATCTATCATGTACATTATTCGAGTAGTTCGTGTACTAAAAATGGTGCGGGTTGATGATTGAAAAATTTATGTGGGATAAGTTTCAGGGTAAAATACTTAAGATTTAAGACCCTTAGAACGGTTCGTGGTAGTTGGAATTTGCTATCAGATTTTGGGTGCTGTTCATAGTGACTTGACAAAATACTGGAACAGCTTATAGGATAATCCACTTTAGCACCTTGAGATTTAGCAATTTGTTTATCTTTTCTTTCTGACCGTGTTCATGTGGATTCCAAAATGCTTTCCCCTTGAGATATTTTCTTTTGACATAAATAATGTTTGTGTGTTTTTTTTTTTAAAGATTCTAGTAGAAACACTTTAAATATTCCTTTTTGTATTTGGTTTCCAGGTCGCCGATGCTCCTTACAAACGCAAGAAAGGGGTACTTGGGATTAAAGGTGGAGATAAGGAGGTAATTTCTGACACTTGTTAGTCGTGTCTTCATATGATGGTGTTTTATGTTCATACAAATTCATCATTTAACTGCTTTACATGTGTGAGATCCCACATCGGTGGGGGAAGAGAACGAAGCATTCTTTATAAGGGTGTGGAAACCTCTTTCTAGCAGATGCGTTTTAAAAACCTTGAGGGGAACCTCGAAAGGGAAAGCCTAAAAAGGACAATATCTGCTAGCGGTGGGTTTGGGCTGTTAAAAATGTTGCCACAATTGTATGTGTAGCGTACATGACGTTACTTATTCGCTTACCTCTCTTGCAATTCAGTAGTATGTGATGAGGAGCAATTTGCAACAAGCGGCGCTTAGTGCATTGAGAAGACTTCCCCTTGATCCTGGAAATCCTGTATTTCTGCATCGTGCCGTACAGGGGTATGGACCTCATTCTCTGAATGCCTAAACAACTTTCAACTTCCCATTTACTTGTTTATTTGATACAAACAAATTAATACGAACCTAGCTAGCTTTTGTTTTTATTGTTTTTATCTTCCATTTAAATTAAGGGATTTAGACCAAGAAAGCCTCATGACAAACCCTTAAGTTCCCTGTACCTTCCCCCTTGGTCTGCCATTAACAAGAATGGAATATCGGATCATCCTAATACAACGCCACATCGAGGATCTCCGTTTGTAGCTAACCCATCTTACCCAAAACTTGATCCAGAAACTTCCAACCAACATGATTGTAAGTCTTCTCAAAATCAATATAAAAAACAGCCCCATTGCTTACAATTCTGATAGTCCTCAATTGCCTCATGATCAATAAGGACTTGGTCCAAAAATTTTCTCCTAGCTACTTTGATTGTCCGCTCATGTTCTGTATAGTGCTTGATGTTTTGATCAACTTGTACTAATCTTTTTGTTATAATATCAAGGTTTTTCTGTGTTAACTGCAGAGTGTCATTTACTGATCCAATTGCTGTGAGACATGCATTGGAAATGCTTTCAGAGCTAGCTGCAAGAGATCCTTATGCAGTTGCAATGTCACTAGGTTATTTTCTGTTTACGACTTTTAAAATTTCTTTCAGAGTGTCGTCACATTTTATCTAAAAATTAACTAAAGTTCGGTTAATTTCTAGTTTGTGCATCTAATGATTTACCCTATGCCTTTTTTCAGGAAAACTTGTACAACATGGAGGTATGCTTTTATATCATAGCCACTTATTCTTCTTATTTATTCTGATTAAGGATGTTTACATTTGCACAAATATAGAACCATAAAAAGAACCAAATTTAAGAATGTGTGCAAAAATTAATATGTTTAATCTTTTGACCCAATTTCTGCAGCTATATTGGGTTGATTACTTAACATTGTAAGGAAGTATTCATCAATTTTTTTATCTACCTTTACATTTAGGAGCATTGCTGGATGTTCTCCATTTGCATGATGTTCTTGCCAGAGTTTCGCTAGCACGGTTGTGTCATTCAATATCGAGAGCTCGAGCATTGGATGGTAAAAATTAAAATCAATGTGTATGTACCTTACAGTTTTAGCTTTTTTGTATATCATGATGATTTTTTGTGACATTGATTTGTATAGAGCGGCCAGATATTAAGTCGCAGTTCCACTCGGTGCTTTATCAGCTTCTTCTTGATCCCAGTGAAAGAGTCTGTTTTGAGGCAATATTATGTGTACTAGGAAAATCAGACAACTCGGATAGGTAAGTTATTACTATCACTATTATTTTTATCACGAAATGGTTGTTCCCTTATTTTTGGTATTTTAGGACTGAAGAGCGAGCTGCTGGTTGGTATCGTCTGACAAGGGAGTTTCTCAAGCTACCACAAGCGCCGTCGAAGGGAGCTTTCAAAAATAAATCTCAGAAGACGAGACGTCCTCAACCTCTCATCAAACTTGTAATGAGAAGGTTGAGTTCACTTGCATTATGATTTGAATGATTTTAATGAGAAGGTTGAGTTCACTTGCATTGGAACATTCTTTGGATGCAGGTTAGAAAGTTCGTTTCGTAGTTTCTCAAGGCCTGTCCTTCATACAGCAGCACGAGTTGTACAAGAGATGGGAAGAAGTCGGGCTGCTGCATTTTCCTTAGGCCTACAGGATATGGATGAAGGAGCTTTTGTTAATTCATTTTCTGAGGGAGCTGAACAGGATTCTGATGCTAAAGGAAATTCACATTCTGAAAGTAATTTCTCTCTGTTCCCAACTCTCACTCATATTACATCTTGTTTAATTAATCAAAACCATTATATTTATGCTTCCCCTTTGGAAAGCAGTATGAAAAATCTGTCAGGTCACCAAAAGTAGCAAAATTTTGACGTCTCATTAAACAAAGCAGCTTGGTGAACATTGTTTAACTTGAGGAATTGCATGTTGTAGATGTTGCTTGAATTTCATCCTCTTTTTTTAGATATACGGAGATCTGCTTCAGTGGCGAATGGACGGGGAGAGAAAGATACGATTGCTAGTCTGCTGGCTTCGTTAATGGAAGTAGTACGAACAACAGTAGCATGTGAATGTGTCTATGTTCGAGCCATGATAATGAAGGCCTTGATATGGATGCAAAGTCCCCATGATTCATTTGATGAACTTGAATCCATGATTGCATCAGAGCTTTCTGACCCAGCCTGGCCAGCAGCATTGTTAAATGATATTTTACTTACTTTGCACGCTCGATTTAAGGTATGTTTCGTATAGAAAAAATATTCTGTTTATCTTAGTAATGCATATGCACTAATGTTTGTTTCTAGGCAACACCCGATATGGCTGTCACTCTTCTTCAAATCGCTCGAATTTTTGCGACTAAAGTTCCCGGGAAAATTGATGCAGATGTCTTGCAACTACTATGGAAAGTAAGTCACTATTCAGTTCACTTCTCCAAATTTCTCATTTGATCAGGTTTGGTTCAGTTAAAAGTTAAAACCATTTTTGGATTAGTCTAGATCAAGAGCTGGAATCTTGTGAGATCATATAATGAAATAGTGATAACAAGGCCATTGCCATCACTCGTAATCTTGTGTCGTGTAATTAAAATGATCGTTCGGGGATTGATAGACATATATAAATGATTTTCTTGTGTCATCAAACCTGTGACAAAGCTTGTTCTGCTCATTAGGGAGCTATTGAAGCAGCAATTCTAGTCAATTGTCAGTTTGCCATCACTATCTAGGATCGTTGCTTACAGACATGCCATTTTGTTATTCCATTTACAGACGTGCCTAATTGGAGCTGGTTCTGACTGGAAGCACACAGCTTTGGAAGCAGTAACCTTAGTTCTAGATCTTCCTCCACCACAACCTGGCTCTATGACGTCGATTACTTCAGTTGACCGTGTTTCAGCTTCTGATCCTAAGTCAGCACTGGCTTTGCAGCGATTGGTGCAAGCTGCTGTATGCATCTTCTTTTAGTATTATCAGCTTGTTTTTTGTATTGAACTTGGTTTTTATTAAGAAAACCGTTTTAAATTAACTCGAACAGGTGTGGTTTCTTGGAGAGAATGCAAATTATGCTGCATCTGAGTATGCTTGGGAATCAGCAACCCCGCCTGGTACAGCATTGATGATGTTAGATGCAGATAAAATGGTTGCTGCTGCTGGCTCTCGCAATCCTACGCTTGCTGGTGCGTTGACTCGTCTTCAAAGGAGTGCCTTCAGTGGAAGCTGGGAGGTATTGCTCCCCTCTATTGGTTATCCAGCAAAGTCTTTCATCAGTATTTGTTTGATGTTGAAGAATTTGATAAATATGACTTAATTTTGTCCATCTTGAAACATTACTTCACAACTATATTGGTGGAAGTTGGAAATAAGTTGAATGTTTTTTTTTTCAGCTTAGAATAGATATTTTATTTGTGAGATCCCACATCGGTTGGAGAGGGGAACAAAACATTCCTTATAAAGGTGTGGAAACCTCTTTCTAGCAGACACGTTTTAGAACCTTGAGGGGAAGCTCGGAAGGAAAAATCCAAAGAGGATAATATTTGCTGGCGGTGAGCTTGGGCTGTTAGAAATAGTATTAGAGCCAAACACTATAGTGTCAGCGAGGACGCTAGCCCCCAAGGGGGATGGATTGTGAGATCCCATACCGGTTGGAGAGGAGAACAAAACATTCCTTATTAGCGCGTGGAAACCTCTCCCTAGGAAACACGTTTTAAAACCTTGAGGGGAAGCCGGAAAAGGAAAACCCAAAGAGGGCAATATTTACATCATACCATAGCCTAATTTCTTAGCATAGTAGTAATATTTTTTAAACTATTAGACCTTTTTGTATGATTCAGGTTCGTCTAATTGCTGCTCAAGCTCTTACAACAGTGGCAATCAGGTCCGGTGAGCCATATAGGCTGCAGATTTATGACTTCTTACATTCTTTAGCCCAAGGTGGTCTACATTCTCAATTTTCAGAGATGCATCTTAGCAATGGTGAAGATCAAGGAGCCAGTGGTACTGGCCTCGGAGTTTTAATTAGCCCAATGATAAAAGTGCTCGATGAAATGTATCGAGCTCAAGACGATTTGATCAAGTATAAGCTCAAACACTTCCCTTCCTTCTTTTATTTGCCATTTTTCTTTAAAATTCTCATTTTTATCTCGGGCACCGATGAAATATTCCTGCACGAACAGAGATATTCGCTATCATGACAACGCTAAGAAAAAATGGACGGATGAGGAGCTTAAGAAGCTATATGAAACCCATGAAAGATTGTTGGATCTTGTTTCACTATTTTGCTATGTTCCTAGAGCGAAGTACCTACCTTTGGGGCCAATAAGGTAATTCGTTTGTTTCATTTTTGTGTTTCCATTATCCAACTCATAACTTTATTTGATTTTAAATTGTCAGTGCAAAGCTGATTGACATCTATAGGACAGAACACAATATAAGTGCATCAACTGGTTTGAGTGATCCAGCCGTTGCTACTGGCATTTCTGATCTTATTTATGAATCAAAACCTGCAACCAATGAGCCAGATGCTCTTGATGACGACCTAGTGAATGCTTGGGCAGCCAATCTTGGTGACGATGGACTGCTAGGAAGCAGTGCACCAGCAATGAGCAGAGTATGTCTTTTAGAGTGCTACTGATATCATTTAAAGGATGGATTTTAAGCTGTTCTAATTGACCTTCTGTTTTCCATTTTGATTTATCTCATCTTTACTTGCCATTAGGTTAATGAATTTCTTGCTGGTGCTGGAACCGATGCGCCTGACGTCGATGAAGAGAATATCGTCTCGAGGCCATCGGTTAGTTATGATGACATGTGGGCAAAAACTCTCTTAGAGAGTTCAGAACTAGAGGTACTATGATTTACTTTTCCATGAAGAGTTTGCAGTTTGGTGAGTATTGGACTGACATGTTCTGGTGATTTTCAACTGTGTATTCCTTTGAATTTCAGGAAGATGATGCACGGTCGTCTGGAACGTCCTCTCCTGAGTCGACAGGCTCAGTTGAAACTTCCATATCTTCTCACTTTGGTGGAATGAACTATCCTTCGTTGTTTAGTTCACGACCTTCCTATGGTGGTACCCAAACTTCGGTATGATACTAAATTTTTAACTTATTGCATTGCTGCTATTCATTTTTTTTCATTTGTGACGCGTACTAATGATCTCCAGGAAAGATCAGGAGCAAGCAGGTTTAGTAATCCAACAATACACGAGAGTTTAAATTCTCCGGTTCGATATTTGTTCGTTGTATCTCCGTAAGTTTTGTCGAGTAGTTTCTGCTTCTAATCGAACCTTCATGCATCTCAGATCAGGGAAGATCCCCTTCCATATTCACCTCATGATATGCAACGTTACGAATCATTTGAGAACCCCTTAGCAGGGCGTGACGCTCAGAGTTTTGGATCTCAAGAAGACCGTGCCTCGTCTGGACATCCACAACATGGATCCGCTCTCTACGACTTCACTGCTGGTGGTGATGATGAGGTTACTTGCTCTTTAATATCATATTGTGGTTTCTATTTGCTTTTCTGTTTTTTCTCAATGGAAGAACATGAGAAGGTATAGCACTAAGCTTTGGTGCTATAATATTTACCTTGACTGTTGTTTCTTGCCTTGCAGTTAAGTTTATCAGCTGGTGAAGAAGTCGAAATTGAGTACGAAGTAGATGGCTGGTTCTATGTGAGTATAATGAAAGGAGATGCGAAATTTTACAGCTTTTATGCACTCTGTAGAAACCAAGGATCAAAGTCGTTTATATTATTCGACCGTTTTATGATGTTTACATTTCGCTTTCTATCTTTAGTTAAAGGGAAGATGGAACTCATTTTTGGTTGATAACTTGTTTACCTGAATGCATTAATGGAATTAGAAGCTAGAACTAATGTACTGTTGTTACTGTTGCAGGTGAAAAAGAAACGTCCAGGGAGGGATGGTAAAATGGCGGGGCTGGTCCCCGTCCTTTATGTTAATCAATCGTGATTTCATGCTGTGATCTGACCAGAAAGTTCGATTAGCGACCTTTCCATGTGTCCCCGACATTGCGACATGCCTTGCGAGCTCTTCTCCCTCTCCATTCTTTATTTGTCGCACCTCCAGGAACTGCAATTGGCTTGATCATTGATTTGCTGCATCCACATCTGATGTGTGCTTTGTTATTCATCATTTTTGGTATGATTGTTGTGACAACGAAGGTGTTATCCAACTATTTCTTATTGAGTTAGATTTACATGCTCTTTATTTGTTGCATGAGTTCAACATCGTGGTTGACCAATCATGGTCGAGTTCTTGATAGCTTTAGATCGATGTAGTGTATGTATTTTATTATGGTCAATTACATTGCTCGAACGACAAGTTCGTCTCGATCTATTTTGAGAGACAGTGCAATGGCTATTATGTTGGTTTTCTTTTCTTTTTCATTTTTTCAGTAAAAATCGCGTTTGGTTCCAAGTTCTTAGTATAGTTTCTGGCTTCATTCCCTATATGCACTTCAAACTTATATCAAGATTGGAGACCAATGAACAAATTGCATTCCAATTCAGCTACAGCCACAGCCTAAAAATCAACTTGCAGAAGAACAACCATAGAAAATCTGAAAGCTACAAATGACTATAACTACAAGTACAAACTTCCTATCTCCCTTACCTGAAATCCAGTCTGGGAATCTTTGGAAACAAGACCTTGCCATTGAGTTCTACGTCTACCGCCTCCGATCACGAGCCTTGACCTATTCACACAGAATGTTTTTCAAGAAACAATTTTTGCAGATTGGTTGCAGTTGCAGGCATAGTAAAATTTCACAGCTACAAACCAAGCATGAAGCATAGAAGTCCACTATTTTATCAAGTGTATGGTGAATAAACTTACCCCATATATAGCACAATTTTGTTGCTAGCTGAGTCATAAGTCTTGTTTCTGCAGGATTAGAAAATTCACTCTTTGAAGCCTCCTGGATGGCAAGAACAAATTCTTGTCTTTCTTTGGCTGAGAGACCAAGAGAATTTGCTCCATGCATTGTGCTCAAATCAACTACCTACAGCAATTACATGAAAAACAAACCATGTAAAGTTACTAGCAAGGGCAAGAAAAGGAATGTGATATCCATCCATTCAGAATCTATGAGATTCCACGTCGGTTGGAGAGGGGAACGAAGCCTTCTTTATAAGGGTATATGGGTGTGGAAACCTCTCCCTAGTAGACACGTTTTAAAAACCTTGAAGGGAAGCTCGAAAGGGAACACACAGCGGTGAGCTTGAGCCGTTACAGAATCAAATAGATAAAACCAAAGCACAAGGTTGGAAAGAGTGTATATGAAATTTACCTGCTGCAACCAAGGTATTATACAGCGTATAAACTTTTGCTCTGGGAGAAATGATGCCAAAACGGGAAGGATATTGCTGATAGTTTTAGGTGACAAACATTCAAGAACAGGCCCTGTTTGATCAAGAAGTTCAAACAGTACAGCTTCATCACCAGAACGCAAGGCTTCAATGTATGCTGTATCGACATCACCTTGTCGTAGGAAACCGGACACACGTTTCAAAATGCTGTTCTTTCCATCTGTAAATTGTCTAACATTTGTACAGGGAGATGAAGAAAACACTGCATTAGCATTTCGCAAGTGACGGCTGCTGCTACTATTTTGAAGATCCTTCTCAGGAGGATTCTTAACTGAATTGGTCTTTCTCCAAATATCAGTTCCACGTTTTGATGCATTACTCAATTGGCTCCTAACAGCAACATTTTCATCCCATATGTTAGAATGTTTAAGTGACAATAACGAAGACTGTCTCCCTGTAATATCTACTGATGGCCTAGGCGTGCTTGTAGAAAGCCTTGGAGAATTCAAGCCTTGGTTCTGCTTCATGAACTTTGAGTTTGAAATCTCAGAATCTCTATTCCCATTCAAAAGATCTTGAGATAATCCATACACAACATGTTCTAAACCCACCACCCTTGATTGTATGACTGACAAGCTATCCATTATGCCCGAAGTGAACTCCTGATATCAATTTCACAGAGAAGAATCAGTGGATCAGTCTGAGAAGAACAAAAGATATTCCGTACACAAAAAGTATTACCTTGAATAAGTCCATCAAGTTTGACTGCTTGTTTTCGATTTCCAGGAGATGTTTTCGGATGCAAACCATATCATTTGCAATTTCCGAGTCACATTCTTGTACAACCTGACAACTAGACTCTGTGACCACGGAATCGAGACTTCTTCGATCCGTCACCTTTGTTGAGTATATTTGCCCCTCGCTCGTAGCCTCTTCGGTAACAAACCGCTTATTTCTGTCTGTTGATTTATGCATATTGCTGTCTTCAGAGGAACATTCTTGTTTGTCATCCATTCTGACATAATCATATTCAATATCTTGCATGTCTGTAGCATCAGAACTCACTCCTTGAAATGTCTTTGTAATTGTACTACCTTCAGATTCTTCAGTGTAAAATCCTGATAATGACTGATTGTGCTTTTGTGGAACAGCTATTTCAATATGACAATCATTTGCTTTAAAATGCTGAGTGTTCTCCAAATATCTTGGACAAGTTTTCCTCATGTTTAGTGGAATCCTCCCTCTGGTAGAGCCCATACCTACTTTCCTAATTGCAGTATCCTTCTTTCCATGTTCTACAGAACTAGTAACGTCACTGAAGTCACCCCCACAAAGGTTTTCTGTGCAAAGCATGAAAGAGAGGTAAATAAAAGGTAAGAATATAAAACATGAAACAGGGCAGAAACTAAAACAAACATGGTCTAAGCAGTTATGTTGGTATCAGGCATTGACCAATAGACCTTTGATTGATGATCCAGCTTCTGAAGGTTCAGGAGTATCAGGCCCTTGAACGTTATTCCAATATTGAAGGGTCTGGAGTACAATATCCCTGACTGGTTTCACCTATCAGATAAAAAACAAGTTTAGAACTTCATTTTCAAAATTAAGCAGAACAATAGATGCATGTAACAGCCCGAGCCCACAGCTAGCAGATATTGTTTGCTTTGACCCGTTACATATCGCTGTCAGCCTCACAGTTTTAAAAAACATCTGATAGGGAGAGGTTTCCACACCCTTATAAGGAATGCTTCGTTCCACTCTCCAACTGATGTGGGATCTCATAATCCACCCCCTTGGAGACCCAGAGTCCTCGCTGGCACACCACTCGGTGACAGGCTCTGATACTATTTGTAACAGCTCAAGCCCCACTGTTAGCAGATATTGTCCACTATGGCCTGTTACATATCGTTGTCAGCCTCACGGTTTTAAAACGCATCTGTTAGGGAGAGGTTTCCACACCCTTATAAGGAATGTTTCGTTCTCTCTCCAATCGATGTGGGATCTCAAAATGCAGTTTCATATTTCTAATATATTTATGTATGCTATTGGTCCTACCTTGTCAAATCGACATGATTCAAGGGACTGAGTGCAGGAAGCCTTAAAAGACCCCAGGAAGGACCCACAGCTTGTAGCAATGTCACCTAACGCAACAGAAGCAGCTTTACGAGTTGTCCAATCACTATTCTTGAGAGCTTCTTGGATGCCAAGCATTGCAGCAGAGAGAACATTTCGATTTGAAGCACCCCCTGCCTGTATACATAGACAAACGGAACCATATTTTATATACTTTCCTAAGACACTAAAGCTTTACAATAGTTGCCCAAATGAAATAATCTTGATAATATAAGCACCATAAGACCAATCTATAGATGGCTGGCATTTACTTTCTCTATCCCTACTGTCATAACTAGGATGTTGAAGTGATGACGGTTTGTTTCTTGTTGTATACAACAAATTCATAGTGAATATTTAAGTAAAAACCCATTAGCAGGCAACAATAAGCATCAGAAAGTTGCTAAATCCTTTCTCTGAACTGTTTAAAAGCTAAAGTGAAAACAAAAACTAAGCTTGGGTGAAGCTACACATGAGGATATAACACGAGGGCAGGGAAAAGAAATGATGCAAAACTTGGAAATCAAATATATTTTGCCTATCAATCACACTGACCAAATAAAATAAATGTCAGTTGGGGAGGAGAACGAAGCATTCTTTACAAGGATGTAGAAACTTTTCCCTCGCAAACAAGTTTTAAAAACCTTGATGGGAAGCCCGGAAGGGAAAGCCCAAAGAGGACAATATCAGCTAGCGGTGGGCTTGAACTGTTACAAATGGTATTAGAGCCAGACACTAGGCGATGTGCCAGCGAGGAAGCTGACCCCCGAAGGGAGGTGGACACGAGTGGTGTTTCAGCAAGGACGTTGGGCCCCAAAAGAGGTGGATTAGGGGTCCCACATCGATTGGAGAAGGGAACGAAACATTCTTTGTAAGGGTGTAGGAACCTCTCTCCAGCAGACGTTATAAAAACTTTGAGAGGAAGTCCAAAGAGGACAATATCTACTAGCGGTGGGCTTGGGGCGTTACAGATATGTACCTAGTTTGAGTACGCAAAAAGATATAAAATAAAAACCTATATGCGCCTATCTTTGGTTAGAAGTGCAGACAAAAAAAGAAGTATGTAGCAAGGTCTTAAAAACGTAATGTTAAAGAAAATCAAGACGTGTGAAAAAAGAATAACCTGTATGATACTTCTGTTCAAATCAATTACAGCCGGCTTCCCCATGAAGTGTGGATTCTTAAGTAGCTTTGTAGTTCTTGCCAACATCCGCTGCAAAATCGAAACCGGTGGATCCTGAGTGTTGTCAATAATCCTTGCCAAGCAAAATGCTGAACCTGTCTGCATTTGCTTATGTTGTTCTCCCAAGCCTTCAAAGATTGGTTTCACAAGAGTAACAAAAACTTCATCACTCTCATCTCCAACACTAATCAATTTCGAAGCTAAAACTCCACACGTCTCCCCACAAGCATCCCTCACAGCAGAATCTGAATCCTTAAGCCGCTTCACAATGCTACCAACAATCCTACGAAGGTGTGGCCTTATAAGACCTTCATGGGATTTTGCCAGAGTCCCCATTAGCCGAATACATTCCTGTCGAACGGCGCTCTTCTGTTCTGAATCTATGTCCAATATACAGGACAAGAACGGGGGAATCATATCAGGAGCAATGCACTCAGCTGTTTTCTCAAGCTCATCATACCCAATTTGGTAAGTGTCTCGATCTGCAAGCTTGTTTAGTGCAAGAACCACCTTCTGTTTCAACTCAAAAACCAACTGTTGTGCGTTCATCTTGGTTGGTGCTCTTCCTTTTACATATCCTTGTGTCTTCATCATCTTCCCCTTCTTCAAAAAATTTAAGAAATGCCTCTATATTCCTAATGACTGCAAAAGAAAACTACTAATTAGCCAGTTTTCAACAACATTCTTACCCTGCAAAGAGGAAAGCCAAACAAAACTTAAGAAATGCCGCTATATTCCTAATGTCTTGAGCTAAAAATTTGACAGCATTCCTCGGATATCCTAAAAATCGCTAACAGCTAAAGAGAAACGGAAGAAAAAGGGATTTCTAACCTTGTAGAGTCCTCAGATTTCTTCTTCTTCTTCCTCCTCTATGGCTTCATCTGCAAGTTCTTGCAATCGAATCAAAGATGCAACAGCGAAAACCCCAATAAACACGCAAATTTTTCAGAGGTGAAAGAGATTACACGCCGATCTTCGATTCCCGTCATTTCCGAAAACAAAAACGAAAGAACGCGAAGAATGCAAGCCTGATTTAAGAAAACAAAGAAGAGTAATGAGAGATTTAAGAGGACACAGAAATCGATGTCAAAAGGGCATTTAGAACGGAGTTGAAATTCAAAATTTCAAAAATCGAAAAGGGAACTTTAGACAACTTGGGGATGTGGGTGTTCGTTGCGTGAGTCCAAGAAGAAATCACGCAATCAGAGAGAGAGAGAGAGAGAGAGAAAGAGAGGCGTTTCGCGCTTCCATTTTGAATTCGAGTCAGAGATGCGGATCCCACTTGGCGGATACCCTGTAGCCCTCTCAACCATGAATTGAAATCAAAACTTGTTCATATAATAATTTTGGTATTTGTATATATATATGTGTGTGTGTGTAGTGTTTGTTTAGTTTAAGGTTTGAGTATGTTGATAAGAAATCTCAACCACGATTGTTGAGTATGTTTATCGCACCAACGTTATGTTCAGATTATTTCAATTGAAATTGTTCTACTGTTTTTTTTTTCTCTTTTCGAGAAAGAAATTAACCTAAAATTATGGTCAATTCAGTTTCTTACACGATTGGGGATCTAGTTTCGAGAGTTCATCAGTAGAGCTCATGAGCGAATGATTAGTGAATCTTGTAACATTGAATTCATTTCCGAATTAGTTGAATTTGCCTCGTTTTGAGACATTTGTTTGTTAAGCTTTCATTGGGTTGTTTCCTTTTAGATTTAACTGCTTTAACGTAAATCCACGTCTCACAATCTCCTAGGTCGTGGCCTAAGTGAGCTACCCTATGACACAGCGTGGGTGAGCGTCACAAGACGAATAATCTCGAATATCTTTCTTTGAAAATGGTATTTCAAGGACAATACCAAATGACATGGGTAAGCTGGTATTGTGCCCTAACCCATGTGCTAGAGATTGGATTATACACTTGCTATCTAGAATGTATATTGTAAATGGTTTAGCATAAACACGAGAGAGTTTGATGCTCGAGTGTGGGTGGATGTTCGGAATGTCCTGATGAGATGATTGGCACATGGGTCAGTTCCCAATTGATGTATCCGAACAAGTCAAGATGGTCAATATGTCCCGAGACATGGGATGGAGGAAAATTGCAGGTTTCTTTAATCATTAGAGTGCTCTCTGATGAGTCTTGAAGAATCTATACGATAGTCCATCAAATATATTTCTTTAAGGTCTCCTTACGTGAAGAAAGCTTTCAGCCCAAGATGGTTGTTATAATGCACATAATGTCTCTTAGCGAGATTTTGAGTTTTCTTAGTCTCGAGTGTCGTTAGAATAACATATTATGTTTTGCATTCCGACAGAGTTGTGTTAATTTTTTGTAACGAACAATATTGTATTTTTAAGGTCGGATTAAATATATATATATATATATATATTCTCTAAATTTCATTATATATATATCTTAAATAATTGTTTTAATTTATGTTTAAAAGTTGGAAAGCTATTTAAATAAAATAAAAAATAACAATTAAATCATTTTTTATAAATAAAAAATTAGAGAGCAAAAGACAAAATACTTTCAAGATAAGTTGAAGAAAAAAAAATCTATAAAGAGAAATAAAAACTTTAATAAAAAGAATTTCTTTTTAGAAAAAGAGACATAAAGTTAAAAAATATGCAAAGCATATTAAGGTGACAATTTTTAGAGGGAAAAAAGGTTAAAGGAAAAATATTAGAAAAATCAAATTATAAAAAAAAAATATATTGAGATATTTTTTTAGAAAAATGCTAGGTTAAATAAAAAAATACTCGTAAATTTTATATTCTATTTTTTTAAAAGCCGCAATATTATTAAATTACTCGAAAAGTAAAAATTCATTAGAATGTTAGAAAATCACCGCGATGACCTTAAAGCAACGCGGTGGTGATTAAGATGACTATCTATGAATTAAGTATGAAAGAACGACATTAAGACACACCGACTTGTTAGAGGATTATTGGAAGTGAGTCCCACGTTGGTTAATTTAGTGGAAGTTCGTGGGTTTATAAGTGAGAAATAGTGTCTCTATTGGTAAGAGACCTTTCAGAGAAGCTGAAAGCAAATCCATGAGAGTTTATGCTCAAAGTAGACAATATCATTGTGGAGAGTCGTGAACCAATTCAATTCATAAATATTCATAAATTTGTAGTTTATTTGAACCCGAGTCAATTCAAATAGTAAGGTCGAACCGTTTGAGTTGGGTTTATTAAATTTTTTGGATTCTCCAATTTTTTTATCCACTATATTGGTTAAAGAGGGTATTTTAGTAACTTGACCCATTTCCAAATGGTGGGCCAAACATCTTCGGACTTTTTGACCATTGACTTTTCCAATACTTTTTTTTTGGAAGACTTGACTTGCATACCAAGATTCGTATAAAGCTCCAAAAATCAAAACATACACTTTTTTTTTCTTTTCTAATATTAAAAAAATGTTAGAAAAATTCATTTATATCTTTAATACTTTTGGTTATTATAAATTATAATCTAATATTAGTAACTAAATAATAAAAAAATACTCTTAAATTATGACTTTCCTTTTAATAATGAAGAAGGCAATTTTGAACGTTCTTTCAAATTAGACGTATTTTTAAGAAGTATTATTGAAACGAGATCAAAGTTTAGGGATATTTTCTATAATGTAACTTGATTATCGTACCAATTTAAAGAAAAGAGAACAGTACACCAAAGAGGAAGATACGAGAATATGGGTCAATGCTCAAATCCCTTGGTTGACCACGACTAGGCTCGGGTCAACTTCATATGGGGCTCCCTACGTGTGCCCATGGTCCTTATGATTTTGTGCTAGCTCGATCGGTCCTATTTTAATATAATATGTAAATAAGTCAAGAAAAACCTTAATAGGATCAATCCTATTTTGAGCTAGTATTATTCTGTTTGAAATTTGACGATAAAATAATAATAATACTATTTATCTTTATTTTAATTACTTATCCTAAGGTTAAAAGTTAAATGATAGACGCATTGTCCAACTAACTCGGTTAGTTATGGGTATTAACATGTTTTTTTTATAAATGAAATAATAATATTATTTATTATAATTAAAATAGATTGAATTCTTAAGAAATTTTCTATACACGTTGGAATTGTTTAAATATTAAATTTATTCAAAATAAAAAATTATCAAATATTTGAGTTTTGGTTGATTTAAATATATATTATTAAAATTAAAAAAAATGTAATTATCTTATGTCTAGCTAATTTAACAGAATATTTAAATAATAAAAATGAAATGAAGGAAGCATCTAGAACATCTCCCATGCAAGGCAGTGCAGCATCCAACGGTCAACATCTTGCGAAACGGAAGAAGGAATTATAGACCGTTCTTTTGCAAAACGCGGAGGATTGGATTTCATCTCAACCGTACATGTCAGAATTCCTTTCCCTCAATAAATTCGAAGTTTCCAACAGTTTTTTCAGTAAAGGGAGGAAGAAGTATAAACAACTTGGCATTTTCGTGCCCAGAACCTTCGTTTCATCGCTCAAAACTTTGATTCCACGAAAGCGGGATTCCGAATTCCGATCGGTTTTCGAACGATTTCGAAGGAGGAGGGTTTTAATCATCTGAAGCGAAGCGAGGATGTTCGGAAGAGCTTCGAAGAAGAGCGACAGCATGCGGTACTATGAGATCCTTGGAGTGTCCAAGAACGCGTCGCAGGATGATTTGAAGAAGGCCTACAAGAAGGCCGCCATCAAGAATCATCCTGATAAGGGCGGTGATCCGGAGAAGGTAATCGGAGTTTTGTTTTGAATTGTCTGTCTTCTTTCAGTTTCTGTTGAATCTGGCTGTGCATTTTGTTGATAGAAGTTTTTTTTATTAATGTGGTCAAGAATTTACTTCTTTTTGAAGTTATTTTTCAGTTAATCTGTGTTTCCACTGTTATATGGTGGTGTTGAATGTCACTGGTTTTGTTTGTGGGTTTCGTCGTCGATCATGATCCTAGCGCCATTTCCTGCCATGGAGTTAGAAAATGTAGAGATTACCATGGATTACGAGACTGCTATGTTTGTTAGGGTTTTTTTCCCCCTTTCTTCTCACTCTAGCGCCATTTCCTGCCATGGAGTTTGAGTCTCTGAATGAGCAGACCTCGGAACATACTGATACTTTTGTTTTCTTAATATAACTTGTGGTTTAGGTTCTTGCTATGGTATTTCGAATTTCAAATTTGCTTGAGAATTACTGCTGATTGTTATAATGGTCGTTATAAGTCGTTTGAGCTCCTATTGACGGGATGGGTTGCGTATTTTCTGACGGAATACGCCATTGTTATTGCAGTTTAAAGAGTTGGCTCAAGCTTATGAGGTTCTTAGCAATCCCGAGAAGCGAGAGATTTATGATCAGTATGGGGAGGACGCACTTAAAGAAGGAATGGGCGGTGGAGGTGGTCATGACCCCTTCGATATCTTCCAATCCTTCTTTGGCGGAAGCCCATTCGGGGGTCAGTGTTATGGACAAAACCATGTGATTTTTAATGCATTACTTCATAATCATTGTCCGTCTTGCAATGTTTGGAGATACAGAGCTCTTGTGAGCTCTCAAATAGAAAATTCAATGATTTTTTAGCTTGTCTTCCCTCGAAATTGGTCCGTGTTAGGAATAACGACTCTCACGTATAATATTGTTCACTTTGAGCATACTTTGGACTTTTCCCAAAACAGAGATGTATTCCTTACCTTTAAATTCACGATCATTCGTTAAATTAGGAACTCCCTCCCAACAATCCTCAACAGTCAGTGGGACGTGGATTTTAGCGACTCATTATGTACCCTATTGTTCTTATGCAGGTGGTGGTAGCAGCAGGGGCAGACGCCAGAGACGGGGAGAGGATGTGGTAAAACCCCTTAAGGTCTCCCTTGAGGATCTCTACCTTGGAACTACTAAGAAACTCTCTCTATCCAGAAATGTTCTCTGCTCCAAATGCAAAGGGTTAGCCCGTTTTCTCGCACTCTTTTGAATGTCAGTCTTGTTGTGGTGATGTTTATTGATGGTGGGGTTGTTTCAGTAAGGGATCAAAATCTGGCGATTCAACGAACTGTTCTGGCTGCCAAGGAACTGGAATGAAGGTAACAATCAGGCACCTCGGGCCTTCGATGATCCAGCAGATGCAGCAGCCTTGCAATGAATGCAAGGGTACTGGAGAAACAATCAGCGACAAGGACCGGTGTCCGCAGTGCAAGGGAGAGAAAGTTGTACAAGAAAAGAAGGTTTTGGAAGTGATTGTAGAGAAGGGTATGCAGAATGGACAGAAGATTAAATTCCCAGGAGAAGCCGATGAAGCTGTATGTTGTGAATTAGAATTAGAATTTGAAGTCAATCAATGCATTGTTTTTTGATCCTTTTTTGTTCATTGTGCAGCCTGATTCTGTCACTGGAGATGTAGTTTTTGTTATTCAGCAAAAGGATCACCCAAAATTCAAGAGGAAGGGAGATGATTTGTTTGTGGAGCACACTCTGTCGCTCATTGAAGCGCTCGGTGGCTTCCAGTTTGCGCTCACGCACTTGGATGGCAGGCAGCTGCTCATCAAAACAAACCCTGGAGAAGTTGTAAAGCCTGGTAAGAGCTGTGCAGAGATTGGTTTAACGTTATGAATTTAGTTTCCTGTCGTTGTCCTACTGAGATTTGGGAAATGTATGAAACTCCAGATTCATTCAAGGCCATTAACGACGAGGGAATGCCAGTGTACCAGAGGCCATTCATGAAAGGGAAGCTCTACATCCATTTCAGTGTAGACTTCCCGGAGTCGTTGAGCGCAGAGCAGATGAAAGCTCTGGAAACTGTGTTGCCATCAAAACCATCATCATCCAAGCTGACGGACATGGAGGTGGATGAATGTGAGGAGACGACCATGCACGACGTCAACATTGAAGAGGAGATGCGGAGGAAGCAGCATCAGGCGCAAGGCGAAGCCCACGAAGAAGATGAAGACATGCACGGCGGCGGGCCTCAGCGAGTGCAGTGTGCCCAGCAGTGATCCGTTTTTTAGATGAAATTAACGTGAAATTTGACTCTAAAAATGGTAGTGTGGGTTGTTTGGGGATGAATGGTTGACGAACTCCCATCTTGTTAATTGTGGATTTTGACTGTGCCAATACTGATACACAATATATAAATCAATCACATTCTCATAGTTCGACCGTCAATAAAGAGATTATATTAAAATGTTTTACATTCTTTTACAATAAGTCATCGGAGATTTGCGAGAACTTCAGCAATGTAAACGTGCGCTAGCTAAAGAGAATGCTCAGGGGGTATGTATACACCCGCCTGGGTGGGTTCACGCTCCCGTTCATAGGTGTACCACGCTCCTGTTCCTTGGTTACACCTATGAAAAGATAGGTCCTTTATAATCATTCCTATACCGATCAAGGAGTAGCTGCAAAGATCATGTAATCGAATCTAGAGTGTGCATTTATGTTTAAGTTGAAAGCTATTCTTAAGTAATTATTTTTGTGGTAAGAATCTTCACTTTGATCCATCCCGTCTTGGGAACATCTTACTAAAAGTCTTTCGAAAAAAAAAAAATATATATATATTAAAAAATAAATAAGAAAAATATATTTCTATTATTTATTTTTATTATATATATATATATTTTGTATTTTAGTCTTTAAATTTAGTTTTTATCCTATTTTTTAAATTTTAGTTCTTATCCTTAATTTTGTTTCTTTAAAATGCTTTAATAATTTGATACGAATCTCTTTGTCGGGACTTGATATAAATAATATAACATTTAGAAATTTGACATTTTCTTTTCCATATTAATAAAAATTTTAAAATTTAAAATTTAAGGGTATTTTTGAAATAAAAATATGGATATTTAGCTTGATAAATAGTTTTGTTAATTTAGTTATAAATAAATAATAATAATAATAATTTGCAGGTACCAACAGATGGCAGTATTTTATTGGTCCATTTTGCCGTCATTATAATGTATTTTTCTATCGCTCGTCGTGGAGTTTTCTTCTTTCTTCATCGTCACCCATTTCCCTTCAGATCGGCCCTTCAACGCCGATCATCCACGAGATTATGGACGGGCGAATGTTCAGTCGCATCCTCTTTCTTCTCTTCGCGGTTCATTTACTCTTGCCTGCCATCTTCGCTGCCAAATTCGACTATTGCGGTCAGTTTCTCTCTTTCAACCTTCAATTTCTTCACTTTTCTATTTTGTCGGAAATAACCTAAGGACGAGTTCGCCTTCCTTTTGTTGTTTGGTTTCCGATCGTCTTGATTCGAGATAAGAAAGAAATTATCCGAGGAAAAGGAACTTATGACTGTTTTGTATTCTGGATTTTTCTATTTTTTGATTAATTGATGTTCGATTGTGAATTGGGACCAGACAAGAGAGGTAATTATCCTGTGAAGGTCGATGGACTTAAAGTATCTCCTTATCCAGTGAAGGGTGGGAAGCCTGCCACGTTTGCCGTTTCAGCCTCTACTGGTAAGCTTTGGTCCTTTGCATGCTCCAATTAGTTTTCTTCATTTTAATCTGCTTACTCTCTCTCACCTTACCTTTTGGCTTATGATTCATATTTGGTAAGGACTAAGGGTACCAGAAACCTAATTATGGCTGTTTGTTATGCGCTGTAAATTGTTATTGTAGCTATGGCCTAACACTGATTGGAGAGGTTTCCTCTGGCCCTTCAGCTATGGACTGAAATTGAAGTGTTTGATATGGATCTTAAACTTCTTTTCAAGCTATTTATTTTGTGTTCATCTTTTCATATTTGTGGAAAACCCCAATGACATGTAGTATTCAAGCAATCTTGTTAGATTTTTATAGCAATTTGAAGAAGTCAACTGTAATCCTGGTGCGCAAAAACACACCTTAAGCCTTGCAATGATCTAATCATCTCAACTCAGATTGAGATCCATGTTTGGTCATGCACGAATGCTCTATGCAAATCCGAAAAAGTTATTAACTGGATGAATGGATGTAGTGGAGGTGAAAGTAGGAGCTATTGCACTTTAGCGTGCCTCATGCTTTAGAAAACATTGGTTTATCCTTTGTTTTTCCACACTAATTCTCGGAGCACTTCATTTTGAATTTTTTTGCTCACTCCAATCCTTGTGTTTAGCGGAGGTCTAAATGGTCTCCTCTTAATTGTACTTTCGGTCTTCCTAGTGAAAGCCCATTTGTCAAAGGGTGATTGGTTGACATGTGATGAAGGACCAAGTGACACACTTCGTAGACAATGACAAACTACATGTGAATTGCTTGGAGGGATTACTATGATTTTTGGAAAATTTTAATTGATGATGTACATTGTGTATGATTACAGACTTTGGTGAATATCCAAATGATGAAACTGAAACTTAAGGGTCTTATGTTATGAGAAATGTTATCAAGTGGTGTGTGCACTTGTGATCACCAGTTTTCCTTCAGAATCTCTCATAAGTGTTTTACTTTTGTGGATAAATTTTTTCTGACATTGTTGTTTAGTTTGCTGGTTTAAAGTTGGATTTCTTAGTCAACCATAGGTGCATATGTTTTTTTTCTCCAATGAATGTTCTTGTTCCTCATCATTTTTGCTAAAGAATTAAGCATTGTTCTTGAGACAGACCTTCTGCGTCAAGCCCTCAACTAGAAAATTGGAATATATTTTTCATACCTTTTGTAAATCCTTTGTGAATCTCCCTGACATCATGTGGAACTTACTGGGAAGTGTTAAGGCAATATGTACTTTCTGACAGCTAAGTTCATTTGCATCTATTCTTATCCTCGTTTAGAAACTCCTCGTGTATGTGCAGCATCCTGATAATTAAACATCTTTATCGAAGGTTTCCCGCAATATTATATATTTTGCACCAGTTTTTAGTTGTTCTAGTAACCATATTTTATTGCACTATAATTTATTCAGAAGACTTCAACGACGATCCAGTAAGACAATCCAGTAAAAGCTAGGTGATATTACATTTTTATTTTAATGAGCAGGTGCAATCCCTCTTATGAAACCAACTGGTCTGATATAGTATTATTTAGTTATTGTTCCTATAAGCATCTGATTAGATGCTCTTCTACCATAAATAAAGATGGTGGTAGCCTTATGGGAAATTATAAACACCAACTAGGCTGCCTAACTGGGACGTAGAGGATGGCACTGCTATTGGCATTTCATCTAACAATTATAATTTGTTCCATGCAGAGAAAAATCTGTCCGGTGGAAAGTTCGAGGTCGAGGTTTCTTTATTTGGCGTGCGTATACATTCCGAAAGTCATGATCTTTGTGAAGCAACTTCTTGTCCTGTTAAACCTGGAAAATTCTCGTTATCCCACTCTCAAAGCTTACCTCCATTTACGCCACCAGTAAGTCTTGTTTTGTCGATTAATGCTCTCTCTTTACCAACATGTCATGTTGCTGCTTTACAACTTTCAAAAGTTTCTTTGATCACCCATCTTTGTTCAGATGGTCTGCCGATCATCCAATTTTATTCTGAATCTTGAAATTTATATTACAGGGTATGTATTCTGTGAAAATAATATTGAAAGATACGGATAAGGAGCAGTTGACTTGCATCAGCTTCAAGCTCAAAATTGTTTTTGGTGACGAGAAATCAGCAATACCTGAAGAATCCTTGGTTGCTGAGAGTTGAAAATTGCCAGTTGAAGTTAATGTTCCTGCGACTTTCTCTGTTTTTCAGCTTCAGTATGTGTAATATTTCGACTACTGCTACTACAAGGATTTGACCCGACTCGTGTTGTTGTTTGTGTGTTTATAAAATCTTCTGGACAAATGCAAGTTCTTCAATATGCTAGCTTTCTTCAACATCCCGCTCGGGTATAATCTGGTTGGTCTTTCTCGACTTTCGATCAAAATCAACTCTAAACCGAACTTCGGTTCAAGAAAAATAGAAAATAGAGATTGGAATTCTTAGCCTAGTGCTTGTTATAAATTAAATAAATCCTAACAAATCTATCATACCTCAACACCCATGTTAAATTTGTTTTCCTTTTAGCGATCCAAATCTAATAATAAATTTAAAAATTATTTTCTCGAAAGTTATAATAAAATTAGAATTATTAAAATTCTGAATTCTATAAAAAATGAAAAATTAACGGTTGAAGAACAAACGTGCGTCCAATCATGAAGGCCAGGCGTGGGGTCTCACCCGAATTCATGTCAATGGGATGGATCTTCCACTCGCCACCCAAAACGTCGTCGTTCCCTTGCAGTTCTAATATTTTCCCGGGCGGGGTTTTTTCTTTTACCTCTTTGCCCTTCTCTCTGGCTCACTTCTTTTTATCAGGTTGAAGATGACGGACCTCGTGTTGCTGAAACACATGATGGGTGGTGGATAGAATGAGTCTACTGCGACAAATCTTCAACCAATTTGAAAATTTTTGGTGACCCAAATGATTGAACTCAGTTGGGGTTGACTAATTTTGACTGCTTGATGGATCAAACGGCTCCTAAGGTATCATCGCCCTTCCCCCACACTTCCCTCATTGACTTTCTTGCTCTTCAACTTCCTTCCACTCACTATGAACTGAGTTCTTAGGTCAATTTCTCTTTTCTGGACACTAATTTGTGTGGATCTGCTCTGTTTTAGTTACTGTGCTGTTTGTGCTACTCAAACTCGAGTTCTGATCCTGTTCTTGTTCGTTTTTAAAAGGGTTTTGTTGCTTTGGCTACCAGCATTGCTTGAGCGTTTTAAACTTCCAAGTGCTGTTTTGGGTTCGATTGTTTGATTTAGATGCTTAAATTATGCAGGAGGATGTAATTTGCATTTGGGGGTTTTACTATAGGTTTCGGTGTTCTTGAGTCTTCTGGGAATTCTTTTATTTGTTTTGGTTCCTAATAAATGTGCTCAAGAACAAGGCCAGGCCTCTATATTCCTCTTGCAGAATTGTTCATCATTGATGCATGTTCATGAAGTTCTCCTTTTGTAAATGTTTTTCTTGTGTTGGGTCACCCACCTGATATCATTACTACTCATATTGAGATGAACATTCATATAGGAGGATGGAATTAATGATATGGGAACTTCATTTTGCTACCTTAAACTTGTAAATTTTTGTTTGGGAGTTCGTGAACTTTATCTCTATCGATATTGTGGTGGGAATGTTTTTAATGGTGAAGTTCATCTTCTGTTCTCTATAGGTTGCAAGAAATCTGGGAAGTTCGGAATCGTGGTAACTGAAACGAACTTGATTGACTGCGTTGAAGTGTGGTGATCCAAAATTTTTGAGGTTGGTGCCTCTTCACATTCAACTATAGTTTTCTTTTGTTCATTTGGTCAATATGAAGATGTAATAGCCCAAGCCCATCGCTAGCATATATTGTTCTCTTTAGGCTTTCCCTTCTAGGCTTTCCCTCAAGGTTTTAAAACGCGTCTGCTAGGGAGAGGTTTCCACACTATACCCCCTTGGGGGCCAGCGTTCTCTCTGGCACACCGCCCAATGTCTGGCTCTGATACCATTTGTAACAGCCTAAGTTCATCGCTAGTAGATATTGTTCTCTTTGGGCTTTCTCTCAAGATTTTAAAACGTGTCTACTAGGGAAAGGTGCACACCCTTATAAGAAATGCTTCGTTCCCCTCTCCAACCAATGTGGGATCTCACAATTCAACCCCTTGGTGGCCCAACATTCTCGCTTGCACACCGCCCGGTGTCTGGCTCTGATACCATTTGTAACAGCCCAAGCCTAAGCCCACCGCTAGCATATATTATCCTCTTTGAGCTTTCCCTTCCAGCCTTCCCCTCGAGGTTTTAAAACGCGTCTGCTATGGAGAGGTTTCCACACCCTAAGTTTGTTCATTTTTAGAACATGCAACGAACTACTTTTCCTTCTGCAGTATTTACTTTCTGGTTTTCTTTTCTAACATGTTCTTTTTGAACCACAGTTTCTAGCTGTTGGTCTGTTCTTAGCCAACACTATTGAATGCACCATGGGTGTTTCAGGAAAATGGTTCAAAGCATTAGTCGGTTCGAAGAAATCGGAAAAATCTCAGTCATCAGAACATGACGAAAATGCGGTATCTATACCCTTCCCATCAATGTTCGATGATAATTTTTGTTTTTACTTATTACTTGATCTATCTATTTGTCACACGAGTTTGAAGTTCATAGTTCCGTATGTGAAAGGAAGCTAATTAACACCTAAAGTTAACTTTTGTTGGCAATTATAGCATCACAATTCACGTAAAAAATGGAGTACTTTTTTCGCAACGGAAGAAAAAGTAATGTCGGTTAAATCACCCGTCGAAGCTACATTGCTTTGTAAAAAGAAGATACCAATAAACTTCTTAGTTACCCATTATCTTTATGCCACAGCCATTTCATGCATATTCTGCTAGAATCAGGTAGCTATTTAGCATTGGTTTTGTGATCAATATGATCCCCTTTGTGGGAAGGTGGGAAGTTTAGGCTGTGGCTGCAAGGATTTCGAGCATCTTTCATGCTCAGTGACTTGGGGTCAGCCGATTAGGGAAGAGTGGGCGTTGAAACTTCTACTATTGTAGCCCTTCATTACTCTTAGAAACTTTTATGCCTCTGTATACGCTCGTCTTTCCCCCCCTGAAGACAGATGGCTGAATCTCCAGTTACTTTCTTGATTTTTTCTTGCGAACTAATTGAAATACTTTATCCTTATAATCATACAGAGGACAATTACGAACAAGTTTTGGCATCGGAGAAAGCATTCTGTTGATATCGATGCTGATAAACTTCAGCAGGAGTTCAATTCAAACTTTACCTCATTTGTTGAAGAGTCCAATGCCCTTTCGGATCCAGAAGCCGCTTCTATTCCTTCTGGTTCACTTCAAACATGTGATGCATTGCGTAGTCGACAGAATGATATAGAAGAACAGGCGGCTATACGTATCCAAACAATGTTTCGATCGTTTCTGGTATTGCCACGCATAATGTCTGCTATATTTTACTTTAAAGTTTTTCAGCTATCTATTTTTGTAATGAAACAATGAAAATTTCCATTCAGGCTAGAAGAGCTCTCCGAGCTCTGAAGGGATTGGTTAGACTTCAAGCTCTTGTTAGGGGTCATGCTGTCAGAAAACAAGCTGCAATAACTCTTCGCTGTATGCAAGCTTTAGTGAGAGTCCAGGCTCGTGTTCGAGCAAGGCGTGTACGTATTGCATTGGAAAGTGAAACTGCACAGCAGAAAATTCAACAACAACTTGAAAACCAAGCCCGTGTTCGTGAAATTGAAGTAAGAACAATAATTGTTTTGTGTGATTACAAACATAAAACATTTGTATACGTTTATGTGCATTTTTATAGTTAGACTAGATCAATTTTAGATGGTCAAACTTATTTTGCTGTAAGGATATAATTCTTCCCGTTCTACTGTCCAAAACAAGGCCGACCACAGGGCGAGTTTCACTTTCACGACGGAACTTATTAGAATAGTATTAGCCGCCTATCCTGATAGAAAACAAGATAATAGAAAGAACATGATTCCATTTTGGTTGTAGACGCTATAACACTTCATTTACCATTTTCATGGCATGACGTGTGTCACAATATTACATTGTTTGATGTCTTTATAACTTATAACTGATAGCGGAATGCTTTTTGTGATACTCTTAACTGAGCGTGGTTACGTTACAGGAAGGTTGGTGCGACAGTGTTGGATCGGTTGAAGAGATTCAAGTAAAATTATTAAAAAGGCAGGAGGCTGCAGCTAAGCGTGAGAGAGCTATGGCATATGCTCTGGCTCATCAGGTAGAACACTTTCATCCCTCATCTGCTCTATTTGTTGAGTGCATTTCCTACTTACCCCTTTAGCTGTCAGTCAGTTGGCTTTCCTTTTCCAAGAAAATGGAAACAAATTCGGGTGTTTATTTGATGCCTCCGATAGTACTAGATGTATTGTATGTAGCTCACCGCTAGCGGATATTGTCTTCTTCGGGCTTTCCCTTCTAGGCTTCCCTTCAAGGTTTTTAAATGCGTCTACTAGGAAGAGGTTTCCACAACTTTCTAAGGAATGCTTCGTTCTCCTCTCCAACCGATGTGGGTTCTCACAATCCATCCCCCTTGGGGACCCAATGTCCTCGCTGGCACACCGCCCAGTGTCTGGCTCTGATACCATTTGTAACAGCCCAAACCCACCGCTAGCATATTGTCTTATTTGAGCTTTCCCTTCCAGGCTTTCCCTTAAGGTTTTGAAACGCGTCTACTAAGGAGAGGTTTTCACACCCTTGTAAAGAATGCTTCGTTTTCCTCTCCAACCGACGTGGGATCTCACAATCCATCTCCAAACATCCTTGCTGGCGCACCATCCAGTGTTTGACTCTGATATCATTTGTAATAACCCAAGCCCACCGCTAGCAGATATTGTTCTCTGTAGGTTTTTCCTTCCAGGTTTCCACACTCTTATAAATTTTCTCTGACCTCCAGTGGCAAGCAGGATCGAGACAGCGGGCTGCCCTCTCCGAGTTCGAACCTGATAAAAGCAGCTGGGGTTGGAACTGGTTGGAAAGATGGATGGCTGTTCGTCCATGGGAAAACCGCTTTCTCGATATTAATCTCAGAGACGGAGTGATGATTCGCGAGAACGGATCAGCTGAGGGAAAAAGTAACACGAAATCCTATTCAAAAACGACCAGCAAGAAACCAAACTTAGTGACTGATCAATCAAACCTCTCAAGCCAAAAAACCGCTGCCTCACACTCTGATGGATATGGTTCATCATCTCCCACTCAATCACCTGGCATTGTAGAGGTATCCAGTGCACAGATTCAAAAGCCCAAGTATAAAGTTCGACCTGAGAGGCCATTCGACGAAGTCAAGCCTAAAGTAGATACCGGTTTGAGATCCCATAGCAATCCGAAAGAGAGATCCACGCCATTGGTAAAAAACGCTAAGAAGCGATTATCCATGCCTAACAATGGTGAGTTTACCAACTCTTTTTACTCGTAGTCTCTCGTTCGGTATGCATAACGTAGATGTCTGATACTTTTGTTAGCTCTTGATCTGCATTTTATTTGAACAGTTGCAGACCCCGGTAGTCAAAATCAAGGGGCGAGAAATTCCAATAGAACTGCTGCTGGCAAAGTGACCGACAAACCCAAGCCGATCGCAAGAGGCGACTCGAAATCTGCAAATCCCGGATCACAAAACTGATATGTGAACTAAACACATTCCAAACGGTGAGTATAGTCTTTGAGGAGGTGCTGCAGGATCATGTGTAAATAGGGCAATGCCATGTTGTGGTCGGGTCGGGTCGGTCACGCGCAAACTTGTGTTCCTTTGAATTTCTGAGTTTAATTCTTAGTGAGGTCTGTGGGAATAAGGTTGGTATGTTTGGATGAGTCTGTAATTATGATCTCTATTTATGGTCTTCAAACCATGTGGCTCTTTGGCACTTCTTCATTCCCTTACTCCCTTCTATTTTTGTTGTGAACTTATGGCTGAAAGCCACTCTTGATGTAGAAAACAAATACTATATTGGCTTTTTTTACTTGTCCGGGCTCGAACAAGGTTACAACGATCGAGAAAAATTAGTCATTCTCGAGCTCGAATGGATTTGTCGAGAACTAAGAATGAAGGGAGAAGATTGAGTTATATTTTCTAAATAAGTCAGTAAATACTTTTTAGCTAATTGATGATGTGTCAACTTAAATATAGTTCAACTGATTTAAATATATAATTTCGAACATATTCAAAAATGATAGATTTAAGTTAAAATTAATTAAATATTCAATTTTTTTTTTTAAATAAAAAAGTCAACTTTTGTTGATCAAACAAAATGGTTAGACCTACCCATTATTTTATTTTTCATTAGTAAAATATATAAAATTTAAAAAAAGTTTAGATAATTATTGAACAAAATTCTAGAAATTAAACATTTTTTTTATTACTTTAAAATTAATTAAATAAAAAAATAATATTTTATTTTTATCCTTAAATTTTGAATAAAAAAAATACTTTATGATATTTTTTCTTTAATTTCTTAAAAAATGAATAACCTTTATAACGATAATTATTCTAATTAAGTGGAGTAGAATCACAATTCACGATGTGACGGTGCCTCTTAAAAAGTCATCGAGGGCAACAATAAGTTATGACTCCCACATGCAGACAGATAAACAAGGCAGTAGTTATGTTCAGGTGGCGCGTATTCAACCACGTAAGGGTCAACACAAATAAATGTCATCATCTAACACATTTGCATCATCTAACACACACACACACAAAACGCTTGAAATTGACATAGAATAAAACAGCAAGAAAATCTACTTAAAAACATGCAACTAAGCTTCTTTCTATTTTTAGAAGTCATAATGCCACAATTCTCGATGATGGTGCTCCTTAGAAAGTGGTCAAGTCAAGAGTGACAATAAGTTGTGACGTTTATCCAAGAGTTGACCTTCAAGTGGCGTTTATCCAAGAATTGATACAAATAAATGTCAAGATGCTGTCGAGGACGGATCATATAACACATTTAAAAAAAAAAAAAGATCGAGAGTGATATAAAATAAAATAACGTGCAAATTGATAGAAAACGTGCAATTAATGCTAAAATAAAATTACAAAATTTTTATTCTATTTTTAGAAGTCATAATTACACATGGAATGCATTTATTTATTAAAAACGATGGAAGCATTTAATTTAACTAAATAAAATTTAGGAACAAGACCAGCACCAAACATATTATTATAAATATTAAAAGAAATTTATTAAGTTAATTTAATGAACAAGTTTTAATTATTAAAATTTTTAAATTTCAATTTATTACTTATAAAATATAAAATAAGATCAAATGTATATTAATTTTAAAATTTTAAATTTATATAGTTTAAATTAATAAAAAAACACATAAACTTTTAAAAATAATATTAACATTTTCTTAGATTTATTTATTTAGAAGACTTTTAAAAATTAGTTTATATTAATATTATACTTAAAATTTAATGAATATTTAAGAGTAAAAAAAAAAAAAAACTAAATATTTTTATTAATTTAACAGTAATTTTACATAAATGGCAACTGACCGTACAAGTGTTTATTATTAGTAATAATAAATAATAAAAAAATCCGGCGAAAGGCTGCCCATTTTGTCTTCGGGCAGCTGCATTGAAGCTCAGTCTTCGTCTCCGCCATTGCAATTCTCAGAAGCTTTTCTGTCTCTGGTGTTGTTCTGTGTGAAGAGAGAGAGAGAGAGGTGAGAGGAGCTCAGTTTGATGAATCTAAGCTCTCCCAGAAACCCTAATTCTCCGCCATTTCATCTTCCTTCAGCCACAATTCCAGACCTTCATCACCATTTTTCCCATTCTGGAACTCCCAGATTTTCATCCACTTCTTCCCATTTTCCCGCCGCCTTCAGACTCGTAATTCCTCTCCCACTTCCCTCCATGTTCTCAACCCCATTCGTTCTCTCCTTCTCCCTCCTCCTTTCTCTCCCAATCCTCTTCCTTCTTGCCCCGAGATTCATCCCTTCTACCCCTCAATCAATCCCAATCGCCTCCCCTGACGAACACGACGATCTCTTCCTCTTCAATCGCGCCGCCGCCGGATCTAATCCCAACAACCCATCTGCCTTCTCGCGTCTCTCCTCCACTAACCCCAAATTGAAGATTGCGTTCCTCTTTCTCACTAATTCTGACCTCCATTTTGCTCCTCTTTGGATTCGATTCTTCCCCAATAACTCGGATCTCTACAATCTTTATGTTCATGCTGATCCCTCTGTTAACATTACGCGTCCTGCCGGCCCTTTTTTGGGTCGTTTTATTGTTTCCAAGCGGACTTATCGTGGGTCTCCCACGCTTATCTCTGCCATGCGCCGCCTCATTGCGACGGCCATTATTGATGATCCGGCCAATGCGTATTTCGCTCTCTTGTCTCAGTATTGTATCCCTCTTCATTCCTTTTCTTATGTTTATAACTCTCTGTTTTCTTCGACCACTTTTGATTCGACTTCCTCTAAATCCGAGCTGACCCATCTCGGTGTGAGAATTCGATTCAAGAGTTTTATTGAGATTGTGTCGAAAGAACGGCATCTTTGGCAGAGGTATAATGCGAGGGGTCGCCTCACCATGATGCCTGAGGTTCCCTTTGAGAAGTTTCGTGTTGGATCCCAGTTCTTCGTGTTGACTAGAAAGCACGCGTTGCTGGTTGTTAATGATCGGATGTTATGGAGGAAATTTAAGATTCCTTGCAAAACTTCTGATGATTGTTATCCTGAAGAACACTATTTTCCAACTCTTCTTTCGATGATGGATCTGAATGGCTGTACCCAATACACTCTTACTCGTGTTAATTGGACTGGGACTGCTAATGGCCATCCATATACTTATCGAAGTTCAGAGGTTTCTCCTAAGCTTATTCACCAGCTCCGGAAATCCAACTATTCCGATTCTTACTTGTTTGCCCGGAAATTTACTCCGGATTGCTTGAAACCGCTGATGGGTATTGCCAAATCTGTGATTTTCCGGGATTGAGACCTCTCTCTGGTAAGTTGGATGTGCTAAGAAGTTGTCTGTTTACTTGTTTTGCCTTTTTTCCCTTTGATTTAAGAATTAGTTTGAGAAGAATGAAGATTTCATCTGTTCTTTGTCTATTTTGCTGTTGTGGTTGTAAGATTAGAGAGACCCACGTGAATCATTGGAAAATTTAGATGGTGTTTCTAAATTGACCGCCATCAAACTTGAAACAGACAACTTCTAGTCTAGTCTGAAACTTGAAGTTTTGAATGGACTTCATTTTTGTTACACTTAGAGACGTGAAGAACATGAACAATTTGTTCTTAGCAATCTTGATTCATGTAATTCATTTCAAAAACTTGCCTTCTTCTTCAGGAGAGTAAACATAGAAATAAGAACAATCCACAAGTCCAATTTACAGTAGATTTGTACTCTTTTGGCTAGCTAGTGAGCGCATCTGATGTCCTGGTGCCTGAATTATTACAGGTTAAAGACAAGAAAAAAGATGTCAGGCCAGTGGTGTAGCATTACTTCTTGGTAATGAAGAAGAAAAAGAAAAAGTTTTGTGTGGGAATATGGTAATGAAGAGGCGCCAAAGTGCCCACAGCCTGCGAGCCCACAATCATCCAGACTGCAGAAGAAGAGGCAGTCCAGACAAAGCAACCGACAAAACTTTTGCATTTTCAAGGGAAAAGAAAGAGATACGAGTGAAGCAGAATGCAAGGTACACTTGTCCAAAGCTGTATTTTATTTTGAATTTCTTCCACTTTTTATTCCTTGCATTTTGATCTGCTGGAAGAACTGAAACAAATAGAATCCTTCTCCTGTCTCTTCATGGTTTCCTTTTTGTACATATGTAATATCATGTGAGGAAGTTCTAAGATATTGAAAAATGGAAAGGAAGGCTGTTCATGATTCTATGCTCTATGCTCTATGCGCTTCATTTTCTGCCTCTTTTCTTGTCTGAAACCTGCGCTTAGTTCTCCATTATTCTTCTTAATCCTCGTGTTCCATAGACTTGAGTTCATATAAACATGATTTGTGTATAGTAAGCAGGATTAACAAGCTTGAAACTTGTAGTTTGAGACAAACAAACTACGTCTTGAATATAGGTTAAGGCTCTTAATCTGAGACTATCCTCTGATAATATTGGGGCTAACGGGCAAAGACTTTGGAGTGCCCCGTGTCCGAAATTTAGAAACCACGACTCTCGCTTTCCCTACCTCTTTTGCAACATGGCTGCGTTACCTACTTGTAGAACATGAGGCAGCCATGGGCAGGGGATCCGAGGAATGCAAGAGTCATTAGGTGTTGGATTTAGATTCTAAATCTTGGACATGGAATGTTATCACTAGCTTAGTGATGGTCTTGGGATAAATTTGCTTAGCTAATGCCTTTTTATCTTCTTCTTCTTGTGTTCAACTACATGTATTATCTTATGCCAATTCTAAGCTGAATCACCGAGTTGAATAGATGTTATGGTCTATGGAGAATGCATGATTTGTAAGAGCCCAAGCAAGTCTAAACCCGCTGCTAGTAGATATTGTTCTCTTTGGGTTTTCCTTTGAGGACATCTGCTAGGGCTGTTTCCACACCTTTATAAAGAATACTTTGTTCCTCTCTCCAACCGACGTGAGATCTCACAATCCACCCACCCTCTTTTGGAGCCCAATGTCCTCGTTGGCACTCGTTCTCTTCTCCAATTGTGGGATCTCACAATCCACTCTCTTCAGGGTCCAGCGTCCTTGCTGACACTCGTTCCTCTCTCCAATTGATGTGGGATCTCACGCGATTATTGTCCTTAAGTTGCCGTGAACTTTCCAAGTGGATGGATTAATCACGGTTGTGGCAGCCACCATTGCTGTATACTCTTCTCCATTCATTTAATTTCATCCTTTTGAATCTTCATGATCTGTCTGACATGGGAATTATTGGGAGGTTGAGTTCTTAACAGGAATATTAGTCTACTATAGAAATCTAGAAATTCTATGAAAATTTTGCAATCTTGAATGATGTTCTTTCAGAACCTTTTTTCTTTGCTGTTTAGTATGATAGTAAGCTTGATGGATGGTTTCAACTGATATACTGCTTTTGTTCCAAAATTATCTACAAATTCAGAGCTACTCTCTCCTTTCGGGTTAATCATATCTTTTCGATAATAATACTTGTCGAGTACTCTCCCTCGTCACGTTCAGTTCATGGACTTGTTGTTGTTCTTCTTCTTCTTCTTCAATCTCGATATCGACATGTTCGTCGTCGAATTCTTGTATTTACATTCAACACATTTAGTAGTGTCCTCTATGAACAAGTATGAAACGCCCACATGATTGCATTTGTGAATTGTTTGAATCATTTTCTCTTCTATCTTTGAAGGTTTAACAGTTGATGTATTAGCCTTAAAACTTGTTCCCATTTCATCACTAGTCTTTCTTATTGTTAGCGAAGCCCTTAATCTATTGCTGGGTTATTCTTGAGGTCGTGGACGCGTTGAGAGCACGACCGAACGATAATTTAGGCCAAGGAATGTCATGTAAACAATAGAGGGTTTCGAGGCAATGAGCTCGAGTGATGGTGGCCACCTACCTTAACGTCTTACTAGTTAGCTCAACAATCAAATGTTGTAAGCGTATGACATTGTCCCACTGGACTAGAGGTGTGCACGAGCTAGACCTGACACATAAATATTTTTTTTTTAAAATGACAGAGATACATAATATTCTAAAAAATATATAATACAAAAGGAAAATAACTTTTAGAAAGACTATAATATTAATACAGAGGAAAGTTCGAGACAAAACTACAATAGACCAACGTAATCTGATAAAAGAAAGTTGATAAATTACCTTTTTGGTCGGTTGTTTTTAAAGGTTGTGTATATTGAGTTCTTATATTTTAAAATCGGACAATTAAGCCTCCAAATTTTATAACATAAGTCTATCGAGTCCCGATCACATGACATAACAATTTTAATATACAAATCAACCATCAATAACGGTTAAGGATATTTAGTACTAAATTATAGTTTATAAAAAAAAATACACCTATTAATTTAGATTAATATACAAATCAACTATCGGTTAAGGATATTTAATACTATATTATAATTTATTATATATATATATATATATATATATATATCATATTTGATATTTATAAGGTAAATATCTAGATATTTGCCTTCTTACCATATGCATCTTTCTTTCTTACTATTTTTATATCCTTGTAATTTATTTGATCACAATTTTCTCGTGTGGATTAAATAAACATCCTCAATAACTCTAACAAAATTCACGAATTTTAACCCAAAAAAAAATCTAAAAAAAATTAGCTCGAACTTCTAGAACAAATAATGAATTTTTTTTTTTGAAAAAAAAAATTATGTTGTTAAATTATTTTTGCACAAAAGTATTATGTTTTATTTTTAATATATAGTATAGATAAGGAATTTTTTTTTTCAAAATATAATATTATGTTATATTATTATTTTTTTCTTATAAACAAAATTAATCATAAAAATTTGTGATATATATATATATATGGTTTTTATTTATTTATTTAATTTTCTCTTGTCTGATAATTTCATCATCGTGTTCAATACCTAAGCCATATTCAACGCCGCCGCAAAAAGCTTGAATTTTCGGCCTCCGTTCCTCTGAAGTCGGTGAGTTCTCTATTAAGTTCTGGTAATTCTAGGGCATCTCATCGGTACTGAAGAGTGGTATTAGGCTGTGCGTTGAGATTCGCCGATGGGGAAGAACGATAAGACGGGGCTGGGACGGGCTCTGGTGAAGCAACACAACCAGATGATCCAGCAGTCTAAGGAGAAAGGCCGAACCTACAGATCCCAGCATAAAAAGGTTTTGGAGTCCGTCACGGAGGTTAGCGACATCGAAGCCGTTATCCAACAAGCCGACGAGGCCGAGCGCCTCTTCTCCGCTGATCACCCTGTTCCGAACGTTCTCATTAAGATGTATGTTATGTACTTTCTAGGTTATGGATTTTCTTGTTTCTCACAGTATTTGCTTCAAAACTGTGGATTCACGAGCTGTTGAGATAAGTTGTGTTTTAAGCATAGAAAGTGGAAGTAGTTTGTTTGTGTTGGACGGAGGTCATGGATGGGATGGATTGGAAGGTGTTGATTATGCATGAAGGTCTACTAATGGATTTTCTTATTGGCTTCTGTTTTGGCCGTCATTAGGGATGGAAGTTCGAGCACGACTGGAGTTACACCCGAGGAAAGGAGAGAGCAGCAGAAGATGGAGGAGGCTTTGCACGCTAGCAGTTTACGAGTTCCACGTAGGTTTGTCTTCTTTTCCTTACCATGTTTATGCAAGTTTTGCTTTGGAAATTTTGTTGCACAACACGTAAATCTCTTTCTTGTTGTAGGCCCCCATGGAATGCTAGGATGTCTGCAGAGGAGCTTGACGATAATGAACGACAGTCTTTCTTAATATGGCGTCGGAGCCTTGCAAGGTTAGCTCCAATTTAATCTCCCTGTTTTTGTTTGATTTGTACAATCTAGGCTCATTGAACTCGTATATGTAAATCATTCCCAAGTATGCTTATTTTTAGTTAACATTCATTTGTGATTATGTTTATTTTAGGCTCGAGGAGAATGAGAATCTTGTTCTTACACCATTTGAGAAGAACCTAGATATTTGGAGACAGCTTTGGCGGGTTGTTGAACGATGTGATTTGGTAATGTCAAGTTCATCTTTTTGATGATGACTGTGTTATAAAGTTTGTCCTTCTGATGATGGCTGTGATATGAAGTTTATCCTTTTGATGATGACTGTGATATAATTGTCATCCCAACACTAAGCATGGTTCTTCAACATAATTTGCTGTTAACATTATTGTTCCCTCACGCAACGCAAAATAAAGGCATATCATATGTTCAGCAATAATAAATTGTACAGTGGGTTAGATTGATTTAAATTTTATCATTTGGGTGTCTGCAAGAATTTTGGGGGAGGCCTTTGGTGCTTAGGCTCTCTAAAGGAGTGTTTTTTTCGGCTTAAATCTTCAACTGTGCCATGTATTTCCTTTCTATCATTTGAGTCAAGTAGTTTTGTCATTTCTGGAGTAGATATGTTAAATCTATAGATTTTGTTTCTTCTTTATCTATTATGAATTCTTTTTGATAATTTTGTGTTTTCTTTTTCCTTTTGAGGATGGCTCATCCTTTTCCCTTCCTAGAGTATCATGTGCTGTGTAAGATTAGAGTAACAATTCAATATTCGAGTGTAAAGTTTATCATTTGAAAGTTTCTTAGTTTGAGCTTGCAATACTACCTTGAGTAACACTACCAGGACATAAATCTTCTTTCTAAATTATTATCACACAAGTATGCTTATTGATAACTGTGCTTGAAATTTTAGTATTACATTATTATATGGATAAGAAGCAATAGTATTACATTATTTTATAAACGTTGGAATGTGTTTACTTATTTTATCCGTAATACTATGAAACTTATTAATTGCTATTGTTGTTACCTGTTTTATTAAGTGCACTTTTATTTCCCATGTTTTATAGCGTGGAAACTAGGAAGTGAATAAAAGTTAGCTATTATAAGTATAACCAGCCAGTTCTCAAATCTCCCGGTTTAGTAATTGTCTTATTTTCCCTCTGTTGATTTGTATTTACAATCATGTTATGTTCATCCTCCATCATAATGTTTTTTCATTTCTTGTTCCTTTTCAGCTTGTGATGGTTGTTGATGCTCGAGACCCTTTATTCTACCGTTGCCCTGACCTTGAGGTGAATTATTTTATTTATTGTCTTTTCTACCATAATTTTTCTGTTTTTCTGTTCTGATTGAGTTTGATGCCTGAGAATGTTCTATCTCATTAATGTGGACTTGGGTTTATACTAGAAAAGAAAGAATGAATGAGTTGCCATCTAGCTAATACATAGTTTTTGCTGAACTTTTTAAATTTATTTTATTTTATTTTTATTATATAACTTTGTGATGATAATTTAGTTATCTTGCACTCACTACTCTGGTTCCTTTTCCTGTTCTTTTCTCTGACTAAATTTGAATATCTGAAATATGTGTGCCCCATTTGATATGTTGACCCTGTGTTACTCGTCCGCACATTTAAATACTCCAAAACAAGTTCTACACTTGGCGTTATGATCATATGTAATTTTTTTTTTGAAGTTCTGAAAAAGCAATGAAATAAAAAGATATTCAATACTTTGTACCTTTTTTTTTCCAGTGATATGATACTAATGACCATTTTTTGTTTTCCAGTGGTATATTTGAGCTTAAATGTTCTATCTTTATTAGACAATCGAATCATTTACTTGATTTAGAATTTACTTAACATTTTGTATTGCTTTACTTACCATCATTTGTTTGGCATGTTATATTAAAAAATTCTGTTTTTTTTCTACTTAACTCTGCTACTATTGAATATTTGAAAGAAAATTGCAACTGGTATGTTTTAATGCTGACATAAAAATTGTTGTCTTTGTGATTTTAAAACCTGTCGTAGTTTTCGACATTCTCCTTTGTGTCTTCACGTCCACTCTTCTTAGTTTTTCCTTTTGGCCTGATTTTGTTGTTTCTGCAGGCATACGCAAAAGAGGTTGATGAGCACAAGAGGACCATGCTTCTTGTGAACAAGGCAGATCTGCTACCTTACTCTCTCAGGTTAGTGATTGTTATTTATTATTTAAATGTTAGTCTATGTTTATGTGCAGTCTTTTAATCAACAAAAATTCCATGTCGATACTTATGAACAGGAAGAAATGGGCTGAGTTTTTCGATCAGAATGAGATATTATATTTGTTTTGGTCTGCTAAAGCTGCCTCTACTACTCTAGAAGGGAAGAAGCTTAGCAGCCGGTGGAACACAGATGAACCTCAGGACGGTTTGGATGATCACGATACAAAAATATATGGTCGGGACGAGCTTCTGGCTCGTTTACAGTATGAGGCAGAACAGATTGCCGAGAAGAGGACAGCATCAAGCACTAGCTCTACAAGCCAGTCAGATAATCATTCTTCCGGTGGAAATACAAACCAAAGATCATCGAGTAGCGTCATGGTGGGATTTGTTGGGTATCCAAATGTGGGAAAGAGCTCAACAATTAATGCCCTAGTAGGCCAAAAGCGAGCTGGAGTCACCTCTACTCCCGGGAAAACAAAGCACTTCCAAACATTGATTATTTCTGAGAAGCTTACACTATGTGACTGCCCTGGTTTAGTTTTCCCTTCATTTTCAAGCTCAAGATACGAGATGATTGCGTACGGAGTATTGCCTATTGATCGAATGACAGAGCATAGAGAGGCCATTCAGGTTGTCGCCAATCGAGTCCCAAGGCATGTGATTGAGGGTGTGTACAAAATTACTCTGCCAAAACCGAAGCCTTACGAGTCACAGTCTCGGGCACCACTAGCATCAGAACTTTTGAAAGCTTATTGTTTCTCCCGTGGTTATGTTGCCTCTAGTGGACTGCCTGACGAAACCAGAGCTTCGCGCCAAATTTTGAAGGATTATGTTGATGGGAAGATTCCTCACTATGAATATCCCCCAGGAATGTCAAGCGAGGACGATATTCAAGATGAAGATGCTGCGACTACCCGGCTCTCCGATACACACGATTCAGACTCGGATGAGATTGAGAACTCCTCAGATGTGGATAATGAAAATGCCTCTGGTCTTGAACATGTGACTGAGTATCTCGATTCATTTGACATAGCAAATGGACTTGCGAAGCCGAGCGTCACCGAAAGGAAGCCCAAGGAATCTCATAAACACCACAAGAAGCCGCAAAGAAAGAAGGATCGGTCATGGCGGGTGGCAAATCATGATGGCGATGGTATGCCTGCAATGAGAGTGTTTCAGAAGCCAATAAACTCAGCCTCCCTGAAAGTGTTACCATGAGGTTAGTTGATGCATCTCTATTAACTTTCAAGGCTGAGGGAGAGAGACCAAATTAACGAAAATGGAAATGGTAGAATTAAGAGCAGCAACAATATATATTATTATTGTTCTTTAATGGGGTGTGAAATTTATCAAATGGTTATAGTTCCTTGTTTTTCCTTGAATTTTACTCGCGTTTTGAAGGTTTTCTGTGATACCTAAGCAGCAGCTTCTCTCTCACTCTCTGTCTCTCTCTTCCTGTGAGGGATGAAAGAGAATACACCTCTTGGCCTTTATTGCCAGTTTCAAGCTTCATCTCTCTTTAGAAATAAGATATTTTTACATTTGAGTATTAGAAGGGAATCTTTAGAAAGTGAGGATAATGCAAAGTAGAATAAGTATGAATCGTTAGTTTACAAAGAACTAGAAAAAGTATAAATATATATAATAACATAACGAAAAATACCACAAAAGATGTATTTCTTTTCCCCAAAAGATGAAATATACTTAGACATACAATTCTTTAACGATAACTTATAGACTTAATTGGGGCGGAGTCAAGCGACGTATGCTCAAGTCTTTGGCCCCAATTCAAGAAGAAAGTTGTAGAAAACGGAAACAGAGAAATTTCGAAAGAGAGTTTAAAAAGCAAAAGAAGCAAGAGTTGACAAATTGAAATTAGTATTATATGGGAATGTAAGTAAAAGACAACATTTTAGAAAACGAAGACAAAAATTTCGAAAGAGAGTTTAAAAAGCAAAAGAAGCAAAGAGTTGAGAAATTGAAATTGGTGTTATATGGGAATGTAAGTAAAAGACAACAACGGCTTACTGCATATAACTATCGGGTTGGGAGATATGACTAAAGATTAGTTTAGATGTGAACCAATTTAGATTGCAAGGAGACGGGTCGGGAGATATGACTAAAGATTAGTTTAGATGTGAACCAATTTAGATTGCAAGGAGACGGGCCAAAGACATGCATAGTGTCATAATCATCCTAAGAAGAGAGTAGGTTGTGACCATCACATGCAGATAAATAAAAAGGCGACATGCAAGTGGATCCCGTTCAACCACATGTAGACAGAAATAGACAAAGTGTCATAATGCAATCAAGGCGAATGGTACATCATCCAACACACCAAGAAGAGTGTGTTATAGACAAGCTGAGACATAAACAAGATTTGAGACAATAATGACGTCAAAAGTGTGAGAGGGTCAAGTAGGGTTCGAACCATAACTTTAGAAGTCAAAGTTTCAACGTAGTTTTAAACATGCATCTCTGAAGTTCTTAAATCAGCCACGCTTAATAACTACATAATTCACTTCTGACCTGGCAATTTTTCAATATATTTATGAACCCCATTTTAGAATTTGGTTGGGTTTTGAAAACACTACAAAAGGTAATTCAATAATTACAAATATAATTTTTCTTTTCACAAAATATTAAAAAAAGCACTTTTACAAAGCAAAATATAACAAATTAAGAAACTATTAACCAACAAGCTTCTTATTTTGAAAAGAAAACCCAGCGAACTTATTAACTCATCTGCCATTAGCTGTTAACACCCACACACAGCCCAGCATCGTTAGAGTTCCAAGCAACAAGGCCAACTTCGTAGTAACCCTGAATCACAAATTTAAAACAAGAATTCAAGTGATACAACAAAGACTCAGCCCAGACTTATGCAAATTAGAGTTTTGAGCAAAATCCATTCAACAAAAAAGGTAAGGAAACAAAGAAACTTCATGAACGATCGATTTAGAACGAGGGGAAGGACGTAACTTTTTTTTTTTTTTTTTTTTTTTTTTTTTTTTTTTTTTTTTTTTTTTTTTTTTTTTTTTTTT
>NW_019268519.1:4813734-4823786 GCF_002738365.1 Cucurbita moschata | reverse complement strand
TTTTTTTTTTTTTTTTTTTTTTTTTTTTTTTTTTTTTTTTTTTTTTTTTTTTTTGATCTTTACACGAATTATAATGTACAAAGCAGACAAACAAAAATTACAGAAAGCAATCAACTTCTATATGATACACAACAGAACATCCACAGAGCTAAGAAATTACATCTCACTGCCAAGGAAAGTTTCATTTTAAAGGAAAATAATAATAATAATAATGAAACCATAACAAGGATTCTAAAGAATATATAGAGAAATGAAAAAGAACAGCACGGGGTGGGATACCGCTGACTTCCACCTGCCTTTACCTTAATATACAAGGGACGGTCAAAACTCACCATCAACTTGCAGCTCAAGAGAAGAGGAGCTGAATCTAACTCATCGCTAGCAACTTGGTTCCTGAGAACACCTTGTAAGGGCCCTATCATTTGTGTTGAAAAATCAGAATTTCATCCGCTGTTTTGTGTTGAAGATCCAATTGGATATTTCTGTATGAGACATAGTGCTATATACAGAGAGCATCAGAAGGACCATGCTGCAGACGACTCGTAATTCAACAGAAAGAAATCATGAACTACATCCAAGCAAGAGAACCACGATCATTGGAAACTTGTGGGCGACCTCTTGTGGGTGTTGGTGGCCGATTAGCATTCAGCTCCTGTTCTCAAGAAAACAAATAGGATTAATACCAGACACAACGAGTGACATTAGAGTACGAGCCAATATAAAAGTAAAGTTACCTGCATCCATGTATCCTCCATGTGGCGTTCTGGAGACGTCTCTGGTGATGAAATTGCTGGAGGTATGGGATGAATGAGTTTAGGAACAACCACAAGATCTCTACCCAAAACTAAGATTGCTCCGGCATTATTTGCAGTTCCTGTACAGAAGTGCGCGACTTAAGGATATAATATGTAGGACGTGAAAGCAACATAATTGAGGCACACATACCACAATAATTGGTAGCTGAGAAAAGTGTAATTAGATGTCCTTGAGCAAAACGTTCAAACCCATCCATTACACATTCATGAGCACGTACTATCAACTGAAGATCGTTATTGTTGCAGAATTCCATGACACGATCAGGCTGCAGCGAAACAAAACCCCCAAAAAATAATTCAAACTTCATAAATCGAACCTCAATAAAATGGATGCATATATATCAAGCCTTTGCATAGTATATAAGGAAAAGAATTAAGATAATCCATAAGTATAATATCCTTGCATCCGGTGATGATAGTAAAACCAAATCAATTGATAGACGTTCCATTACTAGATACACGTACCATGGAATAACTGATGGTCGTTTTTCCTAACCTAACCAATCATCAATTAATGCACTCTAGTACACAAGAAGACACCCTACACTAACCAGTGAACAAGTTCCATGCCTTACTCCTAACTTAGCCAACCTCTAATCTTTTATATATATTACCAAGATATCCTCAACCTACCATCCAAAAAACTTACTAGCTCGCTGCAACTAAATATTTAATCTCACAAGGACAAATTTAATTTCCCATCTAATTAGTTACAAAACTGTGCATCCTGCCCCCCTATGTGAAGAATGAAGACAGAGATAAATTGGACAGTTAATGCCATCCCATTATCCAAAAATTGGTTGGGCATTCGAATAGTCATATGAGAATGTTCCAATTTCCAATAAAGTTTTCCCTAACATTCCCAAGACTACTAATCCACTTTTTTTTTTTTTTTTAACCAAGTACAAACATGACCCAACGTTCCTCCCAGACCTAACAACAAAACAGAACCACTCAGAACTCCCTTTGTTCAAATCTTGAGTACTAAGAGTGTGGGAATCGAAAGTTGTTAGTGACGATTGGCTTTTCTTTTAGGATTTGTGTAGAATTATGCTGATGACTCAAAAATATATAGTCCTTGTTGCTCCATAATCCATTGCGACAAGGCACTAAAGTTGGGAACTTCGGATTAAGTCAACGTCCTTTTTCTCCAATATCTAAAAAATTGCAGTTGGAGATATAGTAGAGTAGAAGCGCTTCCATAATACAGAGGATGAAACGAAATCAAATTGACACAGGGACAAGTTGTTGCCTACGTTTTTTATCAATTCAACCAAAAACACAGTCAAGTTGACACAAGTCAAACCAATGTTTTCTAGAAAAAACGTAAAACAAACATCTCTTTGCAGGACGAAATGGAGAACATGAAGATGACACCCAGAGGAAGTGAGTTACAACTCAAAACCTCTATATGAGACACGTTTATACCTTAGACTAGAGATAAAACAGTTACAATTTGTAAACCAGTCTTAACTATATGTAATTTCTTTTTCTATAAAACCCATTGCAGTGGTGAAGCCCTCAGTACAAGGACAACACAAATTGAGAAATGCTCCAAACTTCAAAAATGAAAAGAATTATTGCCCTTGCCTCTACATGAACTACTTTCCAGTGTTTGAGACCTAACATGCAAAAAGTATTCAAGTTTGGCTTTATTATGGACTTTACGAACAATAGAGTTTTTAAATAGAGAGCATTTTAGATAGAGTCCCTATCCTATATGAGCAAAAAATTAAAACCAATATAGAAAAATAAATAGGAAAAAATGAGAGGACGAAATATACACTACTCACCCCAAAAGTAACTAATCCAGGACCTCTAGCATTCGGTCGTAATCCTTCAACACTGTCGTTTTCTGTGGGGTCAGACCTAAGGAAAATAATAAAATACATACAAAAATACACGTTATATGCATGGCCACCATGAAAAAATAAAAGGAGACTATCAAGGATGTGCACTGACCACAACAAATCCATTAGCACAATAGAGCCTGCTTCCATAGTTATAGGGCGCTGAAGACTCTCAATCTGTTCCAGATGGTTAATCGAACGACCAATACCACCATGCATGCAAATAATTTTTTTTTCAATCAAGGCTGCCAAAGGGAGCCAGTTAAACAAACGATTTATCCGATGCCATGTCCAAATTCCATCTCTTTCACCCTGGTCATTGAGTTGTAAAGTTAGGTTGTAATGAACCAACACAAACTACAGCCATGAGATACAACTATGTTATACCATTCGTTCAATGCATTCAATCCGAAAGCCAAAAAGGGCATTAATATCAGCTGCTTCATGGTTCCCACGAATCAAATGTACATTATTTGGATACTCAACCTGCAATATTTATGAGAAAAGTACATTGTCCCATAAAAAACTTGAATTAACGTGCAAGTGAAAGTTAAATTATGACACACACAAATGTACTATGCCCAAAAGCACCTTTAAAGCTAGCAGAAGAGTAATGGTTTCCAGGCTGTGTTGCCCTCGATCAACATAGTCTCCCAGGAATAGATAATCAATGTACCTAATCAAAAGTGATGCAAGATTGCCATGTATGATAAATCACAAACAAAAATAAATAAATAAATAAATAACAAAAAGATTAATGCAAACTCCAGATGGGAATAAACAGCACAAAGCATAACAGAAAACAATAAGAACGGAAAAAGGAAAACTTAAAGACGAAAGATCAAAGCATTCCAATTCAGACATAAGTCTTGGATAGAGTGATTCGCAGAAGATTTGGCAAGAGAGCACCAAAATGTAGCCTTAAGCTTAGCCAACTCAAACCGATCAAAAGAAGAGAGTTAGAAAGATTCATTGATTTCTTTCAAACCAAAGCTTTGTAAGGATGGCTTTTCACAACATTAAACCATAAAATCTTGGATTTATGCACCAAAGAAGGGCCCAGAAGTAGCTGAAACAGACTTTCCTAGAAAGAGCTATAAAACACCCCATGTAAATGAAAACCGCTACTAACTCAGCCCAAAAATGCTGACAGTATAGGCAATCAAAGAAAATGTGTTGAAGAGAATATATGCTAAATAAAAGAACAAACAAGCCAATGATGAAAGCGAAGGGAGGTTCCTTTGAAGAACCTCACAACAGTTTAAAGATCCATTAAGCATGATCCATATTAGGATGTTAATACGCTTTGGACTTTTAGACTTCCACAAAGCTGAAAATAATTCCTACCCAAAGAGGAGGAAGGAGAAGCAAGATGCTGAGGTAACAATTTAACTGAGAAGATTCTTGAGGGCTCAAGAGACCATCTCTTAGAACCATTGAAGAACCAATCACAACCGAAGAAATACAACCCAACAGCCATTTAAAATCATTAATCTCTTCGTCCTTGAGTAATCTTCTGAAAATATATATATATATATATATATTCCAAGATTGAGTACCTTTGTTGACCAAGTGGTTTTGGTATTTTTTTCGAGAACCTGCTGCCTTGTCGCCTAGGATTATCATGAGTAAGTACAGTTCTCACTGTTATGAGTGGGTCTCTGGCAGTAGGCTTTTGGGAGATTATCTCTTCAATTTTCCCGCTCTTTTCCTAGTTCATGAAATGCTCCATTGGGAAGACTCAGGAGGACTTCTGGGTGAGGGAAAAATATATTTGCACATCCTTCCCTCATCTATACCACCTTTTGGATAAGAGGTGGCATTCAGTAGCCTCTGTTCTTTCAACCTCAGGTGATTCTTTTTGTATTAGTTTTGGATTTCACCGTCCTCTTGCGAATAGGGAGACGTTGAAGATGTCAACTTTGCGTTTTCTTTTGCTTTTGAGAACTTGTCAGTTAAGGGAGGAGGGTCTTCATTTTTGGACCCCCCTATCCATCCCAAGACTTTTCATCTACACAGTTCCTTCATCCCAACTACCCCTCTTTTTTTCCTTGCTCTAGAAGGTTAAGGCTCTTTGTCTAACCGGTCTTACATGGAAAAGTTAATACTACAGTTCACGTGCAAAGACATTCTTCCTTTTTTTTTCTTTTTTTTTTTTAAACAGTGACGCAACAGAAGACATTGACCATTTTCGTTGGAGTTAACAGTTCGCATTTTGGATTGCATGGCTTGATGGAGGAGTTTCTACTTTTTCCTCCTTTTAGGGAGAAGTCAAAGCTTCTATTATAGGCTCGCTTCTTTGAAGATGTCTAAGGAAAGAATATTAGGAGGAGATTTGTGGAGATACCTTAGTAGCTAAGGTTTTTTTTTGTAATGATCAATTAGGTCAGATTGTTTTGAATTGGTACCATTTTTTTTGTAGTTCTTTGGGTTCCTTTCGTTGGGATTTTTCTATGCCCTTGTATATTCTTTCATACTTCTCAATCGTCTTTTTTTTAAAATATAATTAGAATGGAAAAATCTGGAAGGAAAATACCAACATGGTCTACCAGTGGCCCTCAATTCAATGAACCACCATCTACCCTCAGAGGCGTGTAAAGGAATATGGGGAATTTTCTACAAAAATACTCAAAATCATTTGAAATCAACGAGGAACTCTACGGACTAAGACAAGCTGAGTTACACCAAATACTTGCCATCAGCATAGGAAGAATTAGTTTTATATGAGAATCACAACTAGTGCTGCACTTCTAATGCCAAATTGCAGAAGAAAGAGAGCTTTCAGATTCCTATTGAGCCTCAATAAAGAATTAGACCTAACATAATGGAGGTGCTCCAGCCATTAAGCCTCTGCCCATCTTAAGGGAAGCATTTCTTTTTTAAATGAGGAACAAAACTTTACACTGAATAAATGAAAAGGACTAAGGAACTGAGGCTACTAAGTTTTAACCAAGATTCCAGGTCCATGAGAGAACCCTCCCCATGTTACCAGAAACCACCACTATGAAAATGCTCGACTCAAATCACTAGTTTCCTGCTCCCACTGTTACAAAATACCTTTTATTTGTAACTGAATGACCTACTTAACCGGAGCACTACAGCAAAAATAGAACCTGCACACGAAGAAAGAAACCTTCTCATGTTGCAAAAGGCCAATCTGCCCTTAAAAACTATCCCTAAGCTCTCTCACATATCTCTTTCTTCTAACATAAACCAGGGGCCTATTAATATCATGTGTGTCAAAAATGAATACTCTCAGCCTCGAGATGTCTGTGATTCCAAGGAAATAATAATATGACAAAGTAAATATAAGCCAAAACTCACGCAATGTCTCCTGCTGTAGAAGGTGCACCATACTCATCAAAAAGCCGCATGAGATCCCCGAACTGACCATGTAGATCACCAAATATCTTGATGGGAGCCTTGAGCTCTAGAACACTTGGTTCAGATGAAAATATCTTTTCAGCACTCTCACAAAGGTCAGCTATTTCATTACAATCTAAAAAGAACTGCCGGCGAACAGGAGGCTTCCATCCACGAGGTTTTAAGAGGTGGGCTATGACCTGATAAAGGAACCACATTAATAACATTAGGAAAAAAAAAACTTCATATGCAAACAAAATAACATTTTTCTCAGGAGAAACGGTTACATTGAATCCAATCCGGCAATAATTTTGCTATCCCACTGTAGGAACTAAAACAATAGTTGAAGAATATCCACAAGAATATTAGATCAAGAAAGAAGGGGTTTCAACATCATGTAAAAATGTTACAAATGATAAATTCTATGAAAACAATATTCCGGCACCAGCATCATTCTCAAGTACACACATAAAATGAAAAACATCCCGGAAGATTAGAGTACTTCTCTGAAAACAGATACAATACTAAACAAAGTCAGAAATCAAATATAAAGGAGGTAACAACTACAGAAGTCAAGAATTCTTGTATGATTATATGTCTGCAAGTAGGAATCACAATCTACAGAAAAGTACAAATTATGAAGTCGGCACAATTCCAAGATCAACATTGAGCAGTATGAACAGTAAAATGGCTGAAACAGAGGAGGGAAATAACTGAAGATCATCTTATGCAAACAACAATTTTTCCAACGATGTAACAATCTATAAACAGCAACATCAGTCTGACTCGATGGCTATTCAACTTTATGACTAATGATTCCAGCCTCCTGATGAGCATAATATTACCACTCTATATATAGGCCAGAGAATATTCTGGATTACATGTCAGTCAAAACATTAGGAGCATCAAATCTGGTCAGATGTGCAATTTCCCGAAGATTAACTAATTATGTAGTTTTAGTAACTTAACAGTTGATACCTTTTTCGGAATGCTGTTGATGGACATCTGGCGATCTAGGAGCTTCCTTGCTGCAGTTGCACTCTCTGGGGTACCATAGCTCACACGACGACCTTCATTTTCAAACTGATCAATTGAAAGTTGCCTAACCAAACCACCTAAAGCCCCACTAGTTTCAGCGGCTACAACCACCTGAAACAAATGGGACCAAATATCAGCCATCCAGTTTGATCTAATTGAGGCTTAGTTACATAGTAACTGAGATCACATTCAAAAGGGTAATTGAAATCAAAGACTGACAGCTCTATGATGCAATCGAACTCCAGATGGAGCAATGTTATTCAATGCATTTGAGTTGGGCTTTATCAAGCTAGATATTTGTGCCCCACTAGGAGTAGCCTCTGCTCCTCGATCCCTGTCAGGCAGTTCAACTTCCCCATCGTCGTGTCCTAGTCGGGCCTTGGCTGCAGCCAATGTTGCACTAATAGCCTCAGCTTCTGCAGCTGATGCTTCAACCAAATACTCAACACCTTTGTTCATTCTCCTGAAGAGCAGTCAGATGCATTGGTCAAGCATGCGGCAAGCAACAACTAAGTAATAAGAAAAAATCAGAGCAGGACATTTTTCTTTACCGATGGCCCTGAAGCATAGCATTTTCAGTGCTTATATCAGTATACACGTCACCATTTATAGGAGGAGCTACAGGGTTTCCCAGCACTACAGCACCATCAGGAGCCACAACATGAATGGCCTGTCTACTCCTTTCTTCGCTAAATCCACATTTTCCTGCCAGCCGCCCAGACTGAACATCAGATGCAGCAGCTACAGCTGCAGCATGTGAAGCTGCACTTGTCGTTTCAGCAGCTGCTAGATCCTCAGCAACAAGAAGGTCATCAAGCAATACCCCTAGACAATGATAGAATAATGTTGTTATTAACCTCAAGAAACAAGAGAGAGATCAGAAACCAATAGAGCTTCCATAACCAAATTTGATTAGGCAACAATGTAAACTACAAAAGGGAAGGGGTGTAAAACAGTACATTAGTAACTAAAAGCATGATTCATCTCTTAATCTCTCTTCAATGTGATAACAGCTTGAACATGCAACCAAAAGCAAACAATGCATTGAACCAGCATGATCATGACACATGAAACCTAAATTCTACATACTTGCACTATATGGAAATTGGTTCAATCTATAATCCAAAACATTAACAAACTTGTACTTTCCATGATAAAATAACAGGACTTGGTTAAAGCACGCTTGCACTACCTATGTAGTTCTAAATTAATTGTACACATAACGTGATAACTACATGGTGCTCACTCAAGATCAGTGTAAGCAAAAGAATGTCAATTTTCTTATAAAGACACTGCTTTAAATAAAGTCGAGATGAAAAGCAGCATAGATGGAAAATTTTCTTGCTGATCTCCCAGCATCCTTTTTTAAAAAACATGAGAAACAAAATAATTTATTGATTGAAGGAGGATCATACAAAAGGGAGATGAGCTATTTGCACAACGGCAAACGGTTACAAAAATGACTCCCGATCAGCCAAAATATGTACATGATCATAATTACAGAAAGATTTAGGGAGAGAACACCAGATCATTTTACAACAATAAAAGGTAACATAAGTTGTATAAGAAATGAAGTTATCACTTGCTGCAGTAAATCATAGCAGAAAAAATAGAAATGGACATCTCAAAGTCAGAAAATGTGAGCGCCTTCATCACTTACCACCCCGCAAACCACCGTAAATAAAGATTAAGTCACCCACAGCAGCAGCTGCATGCCTACAACGCCTTGTTAACTCAACTGCAGCATCCCCACCTGCAGCATCTGCGCTGTACCTTCCTGTTCTAGGACTTGTTACAACTGATTTTGTATCACACCAGATGCCTGCTGCGGTATCCAACACTAAAAACAGTAGAAACACAGTAAATTTTTTATTTTGTTTCCCTTAAGAAAACTCCAGATAAATTAAATGTATCAATTTCAAACACATAAAGCCAAAAAGTAAAACCACAGTGACCATATTTCCAATGAGAGTAAAACTATGTGGTATAATTTAATATGTAGCTAAGCTCAGCGATAAAAGCTTTTGTGTTTTTGGTAAGAAACTGAACTTTCATTTGAATAATATGACAGAATGTCCAGGCATATTAAAAATAAGCCCACAAAAGGAATCCCACAACTAACTATGGGAAGGGGTTCCAATCTAAAAGAATAAAATCAAACTAATAAATACAAAAAGTATGATAGATGGAAGGGCACAAGGAATAATTAAACCTAACAACCGCCCTAACTTCCACCCACATCTCTCCACTCCTCTAAAAATCCTATAATTCCGCCCCAGCCAAATCCCTCAGAAAACTGAAAAAACAAGCTGTCCCAGAATTTTGCCCTTACCACGAAAGGGAGAATTCAGGGGTATAAGTCATGTTGATGTCAAACAGTTTTGAGTTGCTACAGAAGGGGATCTAAAGACTCCAAAACTCCACCCTCTCATTTTGAAGACTCTAATGTTCATTCTATCGTTAGTCTTAGTAGTGTGGAATCATTAGTGCAGCCTTTGGAAAATTATTTTCACGATTCTGTGCTTGAGGTCTTCTATGTTGCTAAGATAGTGATAAGGAGCTTCCTTGTCTCCTCCCTCCTTAGTGCCTTGCAAATTTGCTTCTCTCAATAAAGTTAGTGGTCTTAAGATGCAAGAAATTCCTCCTTTGCTATCAAAAGGTTCGGTGAAAAAGTTGTTTTTGGTTGTGATGATCTTTACTCATTGTTCAAATGGTACTTCAGTTTTGGTCTTCTTCGAACGTCCTAACCTTTTTTCAGTTTTGTTTGAGAGCTATTATCTTCGTTGGACTATTTGTTTTGGTTGGGGCATCTGTTTGTTTTATGGGCTGCAGTTGGTGGTTGTTTTTTGGTTTAATCATCGGTTGTAGCCTTTTCTCTTTCTTTTCTTGCTTGTTTTTGGGCCTTTAGTTTTCAGTCTCCTTGCTGCGTTGATGTTGTTTTTTTTTTTTTTTTTTTTTTTTTTTTTTTTTTTTTTTTTTTTTTTTT
>NW_019268519.1:4800674-4813127 GCF_002738365.1 Cucurbita moschata | reverse complement strand
ACTTTTTTTTTTTTTTTTTTTTTTTTTTTTGCTTTTTTTGTAGTTTCCAGTGGGCTGCTTTTCAGATTGAGTTTGTTTGCCCAGTTCTCTCTTTCCAAATTCTTTCTTTGTTCAGCTAGTGAGCTGGCTTTTAGTTTCTCTTTGGCATTCTCTTTGTGGGTTTGCTTTTTTGTTCTACTCGTTCCACTTTGTTACTTTTTCACTCTGTTATGAAGTTTGTATCCCTTGAGCGTTGGTCTTTTTTTCATTTATTTAATGTAACGTTTCTGATTAAAAAAAAATTATTCTGCCAAATATCCCCACGATTAACAAAAAAGGGGAAGGAGAACTAGCAATAACCTTAAAATAAACATCATTGAAAAATGGTTTTAGGAGTTCAACGGATTCCAAATCATTCTACCAAACATCCTAAGCATTTATTAAAAACGAAGACTATAAAACCCCAAGCCCACTACTTTTGAACCAAGATTTGGGATTTGAATAAAACACTTAACAGCCCTCACATTTCCTAAGTTTTTTGTGACTTCTTCTTTTATCAGTGAATGTCTAGGTAAGCTTGAGCACATGACTAATCTTTACAGGATAACTGCTGGACTCCACTACAATTGGTTGCTAACAAAACACCTAGAATATTAAATCCTATGTAGGTGGCCACTATAGAGCGAATGTATTCACTCTAAGCCCTTTGAATTTAAGCCTGCAGCTAAAATGGAACATTTTGTTCCACCAACCTCTCCAATAAAACCAATAACTACCCAAAAATCAAATTCAGAATGCCCATTACTTATCTCTGCCTCTTTCTATGAAATTCCCTTCCTAAGCACCATCATTGCTATGCATGCATTTTATGAATGCATAATATGAGCATTCACGTGGGAAGAAGTGGAAATGGTGAATGGAAACCTTCATAAAGAACTTTTTTTTATATAACCATGGATGTTTTCAAGCCTTTTTATGAACTTCAACATATTCCTCAAGACATTGATCTGACTTCACAATAATTGGTGGCATTCAGCCAAAACTTTGAAAGATATGTATTATTAAGATAAGGTTTTTTTGAACAAGAAACGGAACTTTTCATTAAGAAAATGAAAAGATTTAACATTAGATAAGTGGTTTCATGTTCGAATACCTGACCTCAAAGACATTTAAACACATATCTTGTCCCTTTAACCACTAGCCCACCCAGGATAGTTTGACTCAAAAGAACTTAAGTAACTTGAATATCCAATACAACATAGCAGCATAAGTGGGGAAGTTAGCACTAAATCACTGAAATCAAGAACCTGCAACACTTGACGAATCTTCCACCATGCGCCCCCCACCAAGTGCCCCTCCAGACACATGGAGTCGTGCATTTACGAAGACCTGAAAGAAGTACAAGCACATGTCCAGACTTCCCGTAGTGTACAAAGTTACAGAGGGACCAAAAGAAAGAAAGAAATCTTACAGCAGCATGTTGATATCTTGCAGATGGTGAGACACCAGGAGCAATTGCCCACTCCCAACGGCCATCTCTGTGCTTAGCTAGCCCATAGGCACTTGCCAATGGCTAAAAAAAATTAGAAAATGGATTAAGAAAAAAGTAAAGTACAGAACTTATATATATTGAAGAAACAAGAGTATCGTACTCCAAAATCATAACATATGGAACATTCAGAAAACATAAAACCGAAAAAAAAATAGTAAACAATTGAATTATTACTTCAATTGTCTCCCTTGCGTTTTTTCCTTCTGTGTTCATTCTTTGAGTTGGTATACCATATCTTTAAATAGAATTTATATAGAGTTTATCTCGTTAATCACTCTTGTAGCACGTTGATTTCTTCTCAGCATGTATATACCAAAGATGCTCAAACAAACCAAAGATGTGCAACCAAACCAAAGATGTGCCTTGTTTAAGAAGGCTTTCGAGAACTCTTTAAGATTTCGGGAGAGGAGATATAAATTGCATTGTCACAAAATTTGCTGATTTATCCATACCAAAAATAATGACGTTCTGATGAAAAATAAGGAAATATAAATTCAACTAAAAAATACTATAAGATTCTTTGGCTTCCTTCTGGAAATCTGTAAATGTCCTTCAAGGAGATTCTCCCGATATAAGAAATTAGTGATGCCTTCCACTATTTCCATTACTCAAAGTGCTTTTATAGAGGTTAGGAATAAAAACATCCTCGATACTGTTCTAATTGCAAACAAAATTTTGGAAGATTATAAAACCAAGAAGAAAAGGGGTTGGGCTTTTGAAGCTTGATATAAAGAAAGAAGTTGATCAAGCTGACTTGGACTTTATTGAATAAGTTTTTAAGATAAAAAAGGTTTCGGCCGAAGGTGAATTAAGTGGATGATGGAGTGTGTTTGTGGTTCAAAAAAGACAAAAACATGAAAATTACGATACCATTTCAGCTCCTTTTATATTTCTTCTTCTTTCCTCAAATAACGACTACTCCTTCCTATAATATTCTCCTTTCAAATATATGTGTACACATGAACAATGATTGTTGGCTCTCTGAAGTCCTAGATCATAATTATAAAAATGAAAAAAATAAAAAATAAATCATAATGCTTGACATGAATTTGCACAAAACAATATGAAAGCAACCATCCACAAATAATAAATACTATGGAAGGATTGACGATTTTTAAAACTTACCACACTGTTTGCATCCCTTCCTCCACATAGCAGAAGAAGACCATCAGACCGGGCACTTGCAGTTGCATACCTAATTAATATATGGCTAGATTAGGGATAACGATGATAACATTGAACAGAAATTCGTTCTGGGCCAAAGGATAGATAGTAAAAGGAAGTTCACAATTTCCAACAATTAAATTATCAAAATTAAACCCAAAGTTCAACATCTTCAAAATGAAAATAAAAGAAAAACAAAATTTGCACAAGCCAGCCTGAGGTATAAGAAAATTGCACCCTCCAACTAAAGATGATATTTGCTTTGCACCGTCACATTTTTCAATTGGATCCATTAACAACTCAAAACTTGGTAAAGTGTTAAAATTAGACCAACCATTAATGACATTAAACTCTGTCTCATTTACCCCACACATACCTTATCCATTTCCCAATCTCAACCCCAACTTCACTGTTTCCAATTTCCACCTTTTTTTCAGGGTCCTTTATGAATGGTTTGAAATCTTTACAGAACTTTGTCTTTTCCTTTTCTTTATTTTTCCCCCGGTACACTTTGTGTCACAATCACAAACAATTGAAGGAAAAAATGCATTTATGCATAAGTGAGAAATCAAGAGAAGTTTATAATAACTCCAATTGCATACATGTATAAACGAGAAACAAAGAAAAGTTTATTATGACTCCTTTGGATTCTGCATCCTTTCCCCTCTTTGTAAATTTCACACATCAATGAAATTGTTTTTTTTTTTTCCTTAGAGAGTGAGGGAGAGAAACAAAGATAAGGGGAAAGCTTACATGCAAGGAGGTGGACCCTCGCCTTCAGGTTCTAACTTGCGCCATTCATAAGGCTTGGCTGCTGTGTCCAGCGCCCATACATCAGTCAGTGGCCGTTTTCCTGAGTAGTGCAATGAAATAATTATACATAATCCATCTAAAATAAAATAATAACGGTTGAAGGAGATTTGTGTAATTCCATACTAAACAAGGGAAGTAGTATTGTAGTTGACGTCCTATTTAGTTACCTACTAAGGATAATTATTTAGATTTATTGTTACCTACTAAGGATAATTATTTAGATTTATTGTTACCTACTAACTAAAGACTTATTTAGATTTATCTTATCTTATTACCTATTATATAGGGATTTGTTTAGATTACCTAATATCTAGATAAATAATTTAGATTATCTATCGCCTTAGATTCAGTCAGCCTTTCTCTCAAAGAAAGGGACATGTAATTCTTTGAAAATATTTTTTAAAAAAGAGCAAGTTAATTTAGACTTGCAACAATAACTAATGGTTATAGAGGTTCCTACATGAACCAAATGAATTATGGCATTAATGGTGGCTATGACATATATGAGAAGAAGAACTTTGGACGGTTTACAAAGTGAAAGAAAGCAGATCGTTGAAGAAACCTTTAATGGACCATTAGAAAGCTTAAAGGTTCCTTCAACAGATTCTCTTCGTTTAGAACAGGCAATGGCAAGAATACATCCTTTTGGAGTGATAGATTTATGGGTGGAAAATTGACCTTGAGACCTTTACAAATATTTTTTAAGTTCTCGGAAGAAAGATTTGTTGATTTTGTGAGCTTAGAGAAAGATTCCAAATCATGGAAAATCTTCATAATTCATAAGAAGAAATCTCAAACATGGGGAAATAAGTGAACTTTCTAAGCTTTTACAATAGATTTGAGGAAATTCCTATTACTAGAAAGGAAGATAAAAAGGTGCTGGTCACAAAAGATGCTGCTGGAATAGTTTCCATAAAAATCCCTTCTTGAAGAATTTGTTGATTCTCCACCCATACCTTAGTAAATATGTATTTGCAATGTGGAAGACATCCGATAAAAGTGAATATTTTGAATGACTAGTTCTTATGAAAGGTCTAAAACTAAAAGAATTCAAAGAAGATGACGATACTTGGTAATCACACCGAGTTATTGTATTTTGTATACCGAAGCAGGGGGGTCTTCCTTATTTGCTCAGAAAGGAGTCAACACATTTTTTAGGGAAAACAGATAAATTGAGAGTAAAGATCACAACAAATCAAACATTATGCAGCTTGTTGGTATGTTTTCTTTTTAAGAGTTTAGTAGTTACTACCCCACAACACTGAAAAAAATGCCAAAGGTTATTCAATTCTTGTTGACTCATTGAGGTGCTTTCTTAAACTATTCCTAAAGAAATCCTTGTTAGGATGCTTTCTTGCAACATTCCTAAAGGAAGTCTCTTTACATTTATTCAGTAGCTTTTCGAATGCCCATGATAGGGTTTCTGTTGCTTGTATTCCATCCGAAACGATGCAGCCCATTTGAACAGTTTCAAATCGTAGATCATTGGATATATTTTCAAAATATTAAAAATAAATTATGAAATATTGGGCACTGTGATAAAATGTGTTAAGACTTTATGGTAGCAACAAGAATGAACGAATGAACTGAGAAACTTGTGATAATTTTCTTGTTTGTTAAAAAGAAAAAGAGAAAGAAACCTTCTAAACATTTTATCTTGGCATCCTATACAAGGGTCGAACATTATTGCACTTGGTATCCCTTCTAAATTGAAGCTCCTTGATACTTAAACCCAAAAATCCTTCTAAATTGAAGCACATTGATACTTAAACAATACGGAAATATCACACTCCACAACTCTTGTTGGCACACGATCTCAACAGCCTACTCACAAGGTTCTCATAACCCCATTGCCCAAGCAAAGCATGTCAAATATGCGCCTCCACAAACTAAAAGCATTAAGCAACCAAGCAAAAATATGGAAACTCTCTGTCCCAGCCTTCACAATTCACATCGTGAAGAAGTCAGATTATAACCTAGTAACACATGCCCCCTTGCTGACACTGCTGGGAAAGATTATTGAATCTTTTTGAGGTGCAAATCTGTCTCCCAAATCAGGTGGATGGGTGGTTGTTTGAATCTCTGGGAAGTTCTCCTCAAGAGCGCCTTTTCAAGCTTGTGGTTGGAACAGAATAGAAGGTTTTTGAAGATAAGTCTACTCCGGAGTTTAGTAGGGATGATGTACAGCTAAATGTTCCATGGGGGTGTCATAGCTTTAGCAAATTCTTTTGTAAGTACCTTTCTCTCACTTTTATTGAGCGGAAAGCTCTTTGTACTCTTCTGTTGGGGGTTCTCTCTTTCCCAGCCCATAGATTGTCTTTCCTTTCTTCCTTTCTGAATACATATCCTGTTGGTTTCTTTTAAAAATAAAATAAAAAAATAAACCTAGTAACACATGCAATATGCCGTATGGCATCTTGACTCAAACGCTTACATGGCTTCTCAAAAAAAGCAATACGCTTCTCAAGAAACTATAAATGCAATAGCCACAAAGCTATTAATACTCACGATAAACTACAAAGGAGAATGCCATATATGTCTATCTCTATCCAATTTTGCTCTCTTCGCAGGCATAGCTTGGATCCGCGAGGCCATATGCTTCTGCTATGTGATATTGTGGTACTTCTTAGGATATTATTCTCAAAACTTTTGGATAGTCCATTGCTCTACATAATGACCCAACCTTCCTCCTAACTCTCTCTTGGAGGTTCCCCCTTCAAAAGGGAGAAAAGCTTCTTTGGATGAACTTCATAAGAGCCTTTTGTTGGAGTGTTTGGCAAGAAAGGAATCGACGAATCTTTCAAGATAAGGAGCTTTCATTTCACAGTTTTTTTTCCATGCTATCGTTATCTTGGTTGTTTCATGGTGTAAATGATCTCCACTCTTTCATCACTATAGCTATAACTCTCTCTTTTCCAATTGGAGAGGTTTTATGTAACTCCTTTGGATGGGGGCTTTGCCCCCGTTTTGTAATTTCATACCATCAATTAAGAACTTCTTATCCAAGAAACAAAAAAGAAACTATAAATGTACTACTATACTCATTTAAAATAAGACAAAGTAACTTGCCATCATTGCCGCCAACTACCATGAGGTATCTTTGTCCCACCAAAGCCATTACATGTCCATAACGTGCCCCTGGGCCATGACCATGCACAACAACCCTACAGGATTCGGAACCCATATATTATTGAGACAAAACGTAAAATTCAAACAAGCAAGAACATCTTCAAAATTCTAACCTATGCCATCTTGGACGTTGCTGTGTGAGATCAAGAACATGAAGATCCTCAGAAGATAAACCAGCGGGACCAATTCCACCCTATATTGAAATAAAGGGGCCTAAATAAATTATAACATTGATCATAGAAACTAAAACATGATTCTGTATATATGAGAACTTAAATAGGATTATTAACATCAAGATACCTGAATAACTACCATTGTTCCCACAGCAGTTGCCACATGTGCGGCCCTTGGGGTGGGTGGTTCTCCAAGTGGAGTAACCCTAAAAAAATAATCCATGGACTGTAGTAATTCAATGAGAAGTAAAGGAAAACGAGCTGATTAGAAAAAAATCATTCCCCGAGGCTTACCTGGTCCATTTATTTGTTAAAACATCATAACAATGCACATCAGCAGTTGCACCAGCTAATCCTGCTCAATTAGTGAGACAAAATTGTCAAGCATTAAAGTAAATAAAATAAAAGAGAAAAACATTGAAATTTATCACTAATACTATAGAACTGCTTAAAGAAATACTGAGTAAATTCACAGATAAGATTAAGGTATCAATTATTGATGATCCCTATGTTCAGAAAAATCAAAATCAAATCAAATAACTCTTTCTACAAGTCGAATTTCATGTTGTCAGCACTCAACATAAGCACAATTATCTGCAGACTAGAACAAAAGTACAAGAGTAGGCAACTTAAAACATTTATATTTCAGAGAGGTTAGTCCAGCTTGTGGATTGACACGTAGGGTAAAAACCTCAATATTATACTCAATAGACAGAGGGTAGATACCTGAATATCATAATCAATTATTTAAGATAAGCTGCAAAATTTGTGATGATTTTTATCAATGCCAAAAGGGATTCATAACCCAAACTGATTAAGAGCAATTCCAAGAACATACATCTTTTTTAAATCTTTTTTTTCTTTTCTTTTTGTGTGTGTGAGAGAGAGGGAGAGCGTGTGGGGGTTTGTGGAGATGGGATCTTCACATTGAAGACATCATCTGCTACATAGCCCAACCTCGGTTGATAACACTGAATAATCAGCACGTTCTATAGAACTGGAAAATTGATTAACCTTCAGTTCAATATTGGAATATGCAAAGAGCAGAGAAGTAATTCGATCAAATAGCACGCACAAGAACGTTATATAAAATGCAAATTGAATAGAAACCCAAAAGGCTGCGTGCAAACAGTTTTCAGATGATATTACCACCAAGAAGCAATCAAAAAGCAACAAACTTCAGTTTGCAACCGAGAAAGGGAAAGGAGCAACCAGAAAGTAAAAAAGAAAAGAGAAACATACGGATGCCAGCATTTCCCGCCGACGTAGGTGTCCCTGTAGCTGCAGAATTGCCCTCGAGAGCAGTGGCACCGCCAAACAAGATAAGCCTCGGCCCTAAGTATCCCGGAGTCCCCTCCTCACCAACAGACGATACCGCAGTCAACGTGTGGCCGCAGCGCGGCCCCGGACCATCTTCCTTCTTGTCCATTAACGCATTCACCACCGAGTATGTTGGCGCATGTCTCGGCCCCACAACTGGGATTTGCTGAACCTGCGGCGTAGACGACGCCTGCTGTTGGGATGTCGCCGTCGACTGAGTTGAAGATCCATTTCCCCCAGGAGGCTGCTCCCCATCCTGGTCCCCATCCATTTCCGCAGGCAGCGACGCCGTGCCCTGTTCCTGCGCCAGATCGTGATCAACCTCGGACAACATAGACGAATCAACTTCCATTCCCATCAACCCTCTGATTCAACCCCTACCAAAGAGATCCGAACGAGGATTCACAACAAACACGAATCTCCATCAACATTCAAATTTCCAACCAAATCCCATCGCCGGAACCCTAGAGCTCGAAAATCCTCTGTTTCAATCAATCTCCCAATAAAGCGCTGCAATGAAAACACAATCTCCACAACCTCCTTACCTCTTAACTCGTAATTCACCTCACGCGATAAAGCTCAGAAGCAAAAAAGAAGAATCAAAACTCCGATGACAATCTCCAAGACCCCCTCAAACACATACGTACAATACAAAAGCAAAAGAGAGAAAGAGAAACGAATACAAAGTTTTCTCTCTCCCAATAAAGCCCAAATTCAGTCAAAAAAAAATTACCGGTATTGCAACAATGAACGTAACAACAACACGTCTTCCATGGACGAATAGCTTTTGATTTCAGGACAGAATGAAAATCGTAACAATGTTAGGAAACACCGTGGGGAGGAGGAACGGCGGCGGCGGAAGGAAGAAGGAAGGGTGGAAATGGAGGACTTTGGTCACCGGAATTACCGAAGACGGATTGGAGCTTCTTTGTTTTCTTAAACCGAAAATTTCACCTCCTTCTTCCAAGGTGTTTTTTTTTTTGCTTCAAAATCCGATGGGGTCGGGACAACTATGCTTTCATCTTTCCCCCACGCGCTTTTTTATAGCGCGTGTCACGTCCACGACACTCGTCTTCTCTCTTTCTTCAGGTCACAAATGGACGACAAAAATAGTTTTTTAAGATTTTGTTTTCAATTTCCCAAAATTAATAATTTGTTTCCTAAAAAAAATTAGAATGTTAATGATAAATTTTTGTGGTCGTGTTGATAGTTCGATCCATTTTTTTTATTTCTCGAGCTTTGACATTAACTTAAGAAAGAAATCGTCATGTATTCCTGAATTCAACATCGACATAAGAATGAAATGAAACGAAATAGTTTTGAATCATATTTTAATTTGAAGGTATGTTAAGCCTTCATTTGTATTTATGTGTGTATGTTTATGTGTGGCCCAATAGGTCATCATAGTTCATTTCTGCTGTACCCGGAGGAATATGATAAAGCTACGTGGATGGGATGTAGGCCTCAAATGAGAAGGGCAAACACGTGCTCCCGTTTCAATTAAGTAGCAATACGAGACATTTTCTTCGAAGCTAAACTATGAACTTGAAGAAGATATATTTTTGTGCATGACTTAGTTGGGGCACACTCCACACACAAGCACCACCCAGCTTAGGGGACTAGAAAACGCCTTTCAATTTCTCCCCGACCTTGCCGCCTTCCTTAACAAACTCTTGAGCCTCCTTTGTGTCGCCTTCCTCATAAAAGTCATTTGTAATAAGAAATTGGCCATGAATCTCCTTTGATAGATCTCGGTCTAACTAATCAAACTTACTATCATTTTGTTGGCTCCACTACACCCCTACAACTTTTACTATGTATATTTCTAGGACGCTCAAATGTGATTTTACGATTTTAATTTTGAACTCTCTTTAAAAATTAAACTCGTTTTCATTTACTTTCAAGTAGCCATCATTCGACTATTCAACGGAACTGTAATTAAAACAATCCTTTTAATTTTAGTGATAAGATTTTACAGCTTTGATGTTTATATAGATAAGATTTGCATTCTAACTATGTAGCTTACAGGCGAGTAATAATAAGATTTGATACTGCCAGCCTACATCCACAATCTCCCCTACTACTCGCCGGAGTACTCGCCGGAGCTCCGTTGCAGTTCATTCGTTTAACCTCGCTTTACTGGCCGCTGGACATATGATTTGTTGGGGTCCTCAGTCTTCAGCTTTGGCGGTCGAGTTTCCCCTTTCTTAGCCTGTAACACAAACAAAAATTTCAAATTTGGGCCATTTCAGTCGCATGCATTCATCACTTCAACGCAACCTGAGTATTCCATATCTCACCTTTTTTCCACCCTTCATAAAATCTCTCCAGCTTGAAACCTGATGAAGAAGGGAAAGGCAAAAGTGCAAATTAAACCATTTGTTCCGTACAGAATTTGGTAAAGAATCAGAGGTTCAGAACTCCATGTTCTAGCTCCAAGTTGAACATCAAGTATTCATGTTATGACGTTATGTTAAGCACTAGTAAGTAAACCAGAAAACTTGAAGGTGTTAAACCAGATAATAGAACCAGAAAACTGGAAGAACAAAGCATAAACTTTTTCCTGTAAAAGAGAATAGAGTCGCGAGGCAGACGTCGGCACGTGCAGGGAGGCTAGCACATGTAAAAGGGTCTGAGCTTTATACGTCGTACTCTATCATTGGCATGAATCTCCCTCCCTATATCTGAGAATTCTGAATGGTCGTCTTCTCTTGCCTCCAATGGCATACCAACAGGCAAAATTACTCATTCTACAGTCTTACAGAACCAAAACAATAGCAAAACTAGATCTATTGTGTTTATGAATATAGAAAAGTTAAATACTAACCCTCTGTTCTCTTGTTCCTTCCCACTGCTCCTCATGCTCACGTTTTTTCTTCCACATTTCTTTTGTTTCTTCTTCATCTTTTTTCAATCTGCCTTCTTCCTCAGAAATCTAAATGCAATAATAGCAATATAGACAATGAATAATCCTTCCCAAATATATGAAATTAAAAGAAATCCAGAGGCATATCAAATTATCTGAGCGTCCTGCATACCCTCATCTGCATCTTTCTCCTCCTCCATTCTTGTTCTGTTAAAATTTCTCGAACCTTCAATTTTAGCTCTTGCTTGAATTCTTCTGTACTCTCATACTGTTGGTCGTATTTTCCCTGTGCCAAATCAACAGGCATAAGAGGTCACAGGCATCAAATTACAAAACTATGACAAATACTATACATAAATCATGTGAATACGTCAACTCATAGTATCATAATTTCAACGGTCCAATCAATTTGCAGTGTCACAATCAAGTTACCTTTATATTGATTCAATTTCAGTATTTCGTCAGGCAAGCTAAATGCATTGAAAATAAAGAATAAAGAGCAATTGGAAGATTTCTCACAAAGCCATTACATAGAGGATGATTAGGTTACTGTTGTAACAAATTAGGCCAGTTTGAGGATGAATTTTACATGTTAGATGTAATATTATTGTAAGTAAACGTAAAATCTTAGTTATAGACGCCTATTAATTACTTGACCTTTATCGTAACTTAGCTCAACTTTTTCACAAAACTTTTCATTCACAACATGATAAGGGAGTGAGCTCTGTTAATTCACACAAATTAAATGGTAGCAGTCTCACAAACCAACTATAGATTTGAGCCATAAATGGATTCCATTGATATTGCAAGTAGAACATAAAGTAACAATGAAATGTGAAAAGAAAAGGGAATTCAGCTCACCTCTTCGACCAATGACTTTATTTTAGAAGCTGTATCTTTCTTTAACTGCTTCTTCCTCTTTGCTAGGAGTTCTTCTGAAGTTCAAAATAAGTACAAGTGAAAAATTTTCCCAACTCCATAGAGCTCCAGAAAATAAAAGGGGAAAAACAAGTAACATAACTGAAGAAAAAACATCCACAGGCAATGAAACTCAGCCTATCCAGAAATTTGAGGACCGAGGCCACGTAAATGAACCTTGTAATTAGGAGAACCTAGACTCTACGTGCATTTCAGGCCAACTTCTTATCTCACATTTAACCAAGTTTTAATATGTAAGCACAAATGGACGCGGATCTTACTGCACCAAATATGGACAAGGTTGCTAAGCCAGACACTAGGCAGGAGGACACTGAGGTAAGACCAAAACCAAGGTCTTTTAAATTAGTGAACTTACACTAAGACATAAACTAAGTTCACTGTTTCAGAAAAATATTACTGTAGAACCAAATTAAACTCTTCAGCCGTAGATTTGTTAGTCACTAAAATTGTAGATATAAATTATTAGTTTCCACGACGTACGGGATAAAAAAAAAAAAAAAAAAAAAAAAAAAAAAAAA
>NW_019268519.1:4770555-4800094 GCF_002738365.1 Cucurbita moschata | reverse complement strand
AAAAAAAAAAAAAAAAAAAAAAAAAGCAACCAGGAATGCATTTTATGATGTTTACGTGATTCCTTGGATTTGGTAGGCTTTGGCCTTTCCTGTATTTCATTTATTAACCAAATTCATTTCACAAACATAAATAAATAAATAAATAAAAGCCTACATTTTGTGAAGGTTAAATTTTTCTTTGTAGAATAGTTAAAGGTTTTATTTGTTCTTCCAGAAGACAGTTCGGGATTATGATACTTAAACCAGGATCAAGTCGGTCTACTACAGGCACAACGGATAGTGTAATCTAAATATGCGTAAATATCAATTCCCCTAAATCATATGGTGGCATGCGTAAATATCACTTGATCAGATGTACCTACTACGTGGAAAGCAATCGAGAAACTGTCAACTAAAATGCAACGCAATGGAAAGATATAGAGATATGGATAGGCATAAATTTAGTTCTCTCTCTCACCTCCAGTATGTGTAGTCCCATTATTTTTGGTATCTCACTAAAAGCATTAGTTCACTTGCCTTTTGCTGCATTGACTTGGCTAAGAATATAATCCCTTTCTTGCTCATCAAGTAATAGCTTCTGGGCTTTTGCCAATGCTGATCAGCACCAACAAAGTAATTTTAGTTGGATATTACATGCATAAACAGTTAAATAATATCTAAATAACCTTGAATGCAAAACATTAAACTGAACAAAATTGATATCATAAATCAACATACCTCCAAATGCTTCTTTTGCTTGTGGATGCTTACACTTATCAGGGTGAACCAGCAATGATAACTACAAATGATTAGATATTTTTAAGTGAATTAGATGAACTCTAAAATACATAAGCAGTATAGCTTGGGAGGAAACTAGACCAGATTTCATGCTGAGCAAAATTACCTTACGATATTGCCTTTTCACCTCTTCTGGGGACGCATCAAATGGTAACTTCAGATACTCGAATGGATTCAATTTGAAGCAGGACAAGATCCTAAAGAGGAAAGTCCCAACAGTTACAAAAGATGAAAAAAAAAACTAACATCATCTTTGAAAACAGTACATGAAATAAGATGATCAATATTGTATTATTATCAACAGGATCATGCACAAAAGGAGAAACGAGGTACCCTTGTTGGACATTGGGGCGAAGAAGATTAGTTTTTAAAAAAATGCTTTTTAATTGGATCAGATTTTAAAAGAAAATAAATTAAATAGACAAAAAAAGGTTGTAAGAAAATTCAATTGAGTCATCAAGTAGAGACATTGCAACATCAATCCCAAACTTCCTACTATACCTTCTCCTACCTTCAAAATTATATTTCTCTCCAATCTCCCAATGAGCAAGTTTTTATGGTTAATCGTTATGATATTGGGTCCCACAAAAATTTCCCATTTCCATGTTAGATTTCTACATTTCCCTTGTATGTGTCCAAATGCATGATAATACTTCAATCTCTCTCAAAATTTTAGTTTCTATCTTATTCTCCATGTTTTCTTGTCCCACTTTGAAAAGTAGCAGAGAGATGTTAAGGAGGCAGGTCCAACATAAAGTATACCTGAGTTTCACAAAACCAAGTGGACTTTCACTAATGAGTTAAACATTGCCAGAAGGGTTTTTTTTTAATTATCTTTTTACCAATGAGAAACCGGGTCATTAAGAAAATAAAGGTTGAAAGAAACAAACCCAATGCGGCCTTTTTTTTTTTTTTTTTTTCCTTTTGTGTAAGAAACCGAGATTTCGTAAAAAAGGAAAAGAAAAAAGGAAAGAATATAAAGGCATAAAAAAAAGATCCAAACAAAAGGAGCCGAAAACAAATTGCAGATAGCTTACTCCAAGGTATTGAAGACAGGCTTATTTAGTGTTATCCACAATTTACTACTAAATTCTGTCTTACATGTGACAAATCTAGAGTGTAGTTTATGGTATTCTATCAGACACGGTGTGGGTCATAGCCACTCTACTCCACAAATAGTTTCTTAATAATCTTTATATTTTCATAGCCACTTTCTAAGGAATTTCGGATAGAGACATGTAGTAATTGGGAATGTTGGACAGCGTGGCTTTGAGCCTAGAAGTGTAACATGATGACCATGATGATAACCTTCTTTCTATTTATTTAATAATGGTCTTTTTAGAAACAGAAGGATTTGGAGTTTCCATTTAAGGGCAATCCCAAGTGCATACTTACCATTCGCCTTTCTTACAACCATATTTGCCAGCAAAGTCTTTGATATTTTTTGTTGTAATGTTCATGCCGATAATCTTTATTTTCTGAAGGTTGATGTTTTGTCTTCAGAATCTTTTGAAGAATTTTACCATCTCATACATATTTTTTATGGAGACATCTGTCACATCAGAGAAGTGGATTGTGTCATCTGCAAACAAAAGGTGATATATACCTAAGCCTTTGTTTCCAACTTGAAAGTCCTTTATCTGCCCTTCGTATTTAGCCTTGGTGAGTAAATAACTAAGGCAATCCATTACCATTATGAAAAGAAAAAGAGATGGTGGATCCGCTTGTCAAAGAACCCAAGTAGCATAGATTTTTCCTCTTGGTCTTCCATTAATGATGATGGAGAAGTTTGTGAATGAGATGCAACCCTTTATCCACCCTCACCATTTTGGGCCAAAACCTTTTGCTACAAGAATGTTCAAGGAAAGTGCAATTGACCATGTCGAAGACTTTTTCCAAGTCAAGTTTGATGACTACACTTATTTGTTTCCTTTTTTTCCATTCGCTTATTAGTCATTTGCCACGAGGGATTTATCAAGGATCTGATGTCCCACTACAAATGTTGTTTGTTTAGTAACCATCAAGAGGATAACCCTTTTGAGGAGTTCTGATAGCACCCTTGCTATAATTTTGTATAGTTCGGTCGTAAGACTTATGGGGCAAAAAGTCAACAACAACATAAGCATCCATTTTCTTTGAAATCAAACATATGTATGTTTCATTTATGTTTCCATTGATAATTCCATTAAGAAAAAGTCTTGGAACACTCATGATATGTCTCATAATGTTTCAACACCTCTTTTAAAATTTTGTGGTAAAACCATCCAGTCTCGGAGTTTTCTTCAGAGCCCAAGAGCTTTATCGCCTTCCCTACCTCTTCTTCGGTGAAAGCAACCTCCCATTGTTGATCAACTAGGATCAAATCAAGATCGTGGGAAAATTCGATAAGGGCATCGTCCTTTGTATATAAAGATGTGTAAAAGGACAAACTCTTAGCAATTCCATCTTGGTTAACTAAACTTCTACCTTATGCCGATAGAATTTCCATGATGGTACTCTTTCATTTTTTTAAGGCCATGATGCGATGGAAGAATCTAAAGTTTATGTCGTCCTCCTTGAACCAACAATTTTTACATTTTTGTCTCCAAGATTTCTCTTTCTTTGTTGCCAACGAGATAAGCTCAGCTTTCATGAGCTTTTTATGCGTGTGTTGAACTAATATGATAGAGTTGGTTTCCTCCATTTGATCAAATCTAGCAATTTATGTAAGGTGTTGTCTTTTTCTTTTCTTCCTTTTTTTTTTTTTTTTTTTTGGTGAAAATACAACTGAAAACCTCCTTATTCCATTTCTCGATGACTTCTTTTAGTCTTTTGAGTTTGTTAATAAATCCATGTCTGTAACGACCCAGATCCACCGCTAGCAGATATTGTCCTCTTTGGGCTTTCCCTTTCGGGCTTCCCCTCAAGGCTTTAAAACGCGTCTGCTAGGGGAAGGTTTCCACACCCTTATAAATGGTGGTTTGTTCTCCTCCCCAATTAATGTGGGACATCACAATCCACCCCCCTTCAGAGCCCAGCGTCCTCGCTGGCACTCTTTCCTTCCTCCAATCGACGTGGGACCACCCCCAAATCCACCCCCCTTTGGGCCCATCGTCCTTACTGGCACACTGCCTCGTGTCTACCCCCTTTCGGGAAACAGCGAGAAGACTGACACATCGTCGATGTCTGGCTCTGATACCATTTGTAACGACCCAGATCCACCGCTAGCAGATATTGTCCTCTTTGGGTTTTCCCTTTCGAGCTTCCCCTCAAGGCTTTAAAACGCATCTGCTAGGGGAAGGTTTCCACACCCTTATAAATGGTGGTTTGTTCTCCTCCCCAACCAATGTGGAACATCACAATGTCCCAACCTTTCACGATGAGGCATGCTTTTCCACTAGTATACTACAATTGGCAAAAAAATTTAATGCGGTCTAGCCACATATTCTCAAAACGAAAGGGCATGGGGCCCAATTAAAGCAACCCATGGAAAGGCACCGACATTAATGAATTTTTTAGGAGACCGTTGGTAGCCATAAATCTGCCAATGAGTGTCAAAGTAGATGAGAATTTGTTGTTTGACCAACTATAAAGGCCATTGCTATGGAGAAGGTCAATGAGTTCGGCTTCTCTTATGAAGTTATTTAAATGTCTCATGCCTCTGATGACTTTTCACCTAGATTTTTCATGTGCCCACATGGAATATTGAAGTTGCCGGGCAAAAGCCAGTTCTCTCTGCAGAGGCAAGTTAGGTCCTGTAATTCCTACCAAAATATGGGTCTTTCTTGGTATCTGCAGGAGCATAGATCCTTGTCCAAAAACTGTAACCGTCTACCATAGTAATATGTGTGGTTAGGGTTAAAGACCTTTGGCATTCGAAGATGGTCAGAGTTGGATCATTCCACATCATTAAGATCCCCCCGATGTTCTGGAGGCATCCAAAGATGTCCAATCAATATTTTTAGCACTCCAAACGAATTTACAACCCAATGATCAACAAAATTCAATTTTGTTTCTTGAATAATGATCATAGTGGGATTGCAGTTGAGGAGTTGAGCCGGGATCACTTCTGCCAGTCTCCCAAGCCTTTGACATTCCAAGAGACCATTGTTGAGGGGAAGGAAAGAGATAACAGAAGTTACACAGGTATACTTGAAAAGTGGCAATTTGATAGCCTTTCCACTCAATATTGATGGGAGCCACTTATCAGCCGATTTAGGATTTAGGGTAGCCCAAGAAATTTTAGAAATTTCGGATGGGAAGGAGAATAAAATGCATATGGGCATCATCTTGTTAGATGGAGTAATATTCTCTATCCACTTGTCCAAAAAGTCCTTGGACTACATTCCATGTTGGACAAAAACAAGGCATTTCTTGCAAAATGATAATCACGATACAACCAAGAAAAAAAAAATGTTGTGGAGGAACTTAAAGAGAAAAGTACGGATCGACTTACTTAAATTGGGCTATGTTGTCAAAGGTCCTTGGAAAAACATTGTAAAACAATAAAGCCTTATTACCAATTGAATTGGTCACTAAGTTGGTGATAGAATCAATATACTTTTCTAGACCGATCCTTTGGTGAATAGCTTCCCCTTGGCTTCTCACTTACCCCCAAGGTTTCTCTCTGTAAAGAGGCCACGGTTAAGGAAGTTCCGAACACCACCAAAAGTTTTTGGGTCCTTAGACTTTGGAGGAACTTGAAGGATGTAGAGGCTTTAAAGTGGGCAGAACTCAACCTTGACCTTGACCTGATTATAATCACACAACTTGAGGATACTTAGATATGGCCTCTAATTCTAATGGTCACTTCTCTACAAAACCATTTATTTTAGATATGGGAGATACCACTTGCCTTATGTAGACATCTTTGGCATATGGAAGGGTACCAAAGAAAAAAATAAATTCCTATGGGAAATTTGGCACTAGAGCCATCATCAACACCAAAGATGTCCTTCAAAGGTGTATACCCTACTTGGCTTTATCACCTGTATGGTGTTCTTTGTGTAAGGCTGATGATGAATCCCGAACCGTATCCTTACTCAGTGTTCATTTGCACGGAAGTTTGGACAAAAACTTGTGATTCCTTTGAATGGTATTTGGCTATTCCTAGAGACGTGAAGGATCTTCTCATCATTGTTCTGTTGGGGCATCCTTTCATGAATACCAAGGCTTTGTTATGGTTAAACATCACTCAGCCCTTCTTTTGGGTTCTTTCAAAAGAAAGAAACCAATGAGTTTCTTTTTTGGAAAAAGAGTAAGAAGTGTACTCTGGTCTTGTCATCTATTATACTATTTCTTGGTGTATAATGACTAATCTCTTTGCTTCATATGCTTATGCTTCTGTGATGACCAATTGGGAAAGCTTTTTGCAACCTTCATGGATTATCCATCCTTTTTGTAAGTTCCACACATCAATGAAATTGTTTCTAATAAAAAAGAAGCTGCACAAATGAAATTTCTATTGATAATATTATCTGGGGCGTATGTTTCACCCTTTTCACTAAGTTCTACCACAGGTCCATCTGGGGAAAGAACTTTATATGATCCTATGTCTTCACTCTTCATTCACTTTCTCAGCTTCCACTTCAACTGCCATAATTTTTTTCCTACAATATGAGATTGGATCTCAAGAAAGGCACCATGAACTTCTTACAGACATCCACAAATTTCTTCTCAGAACCTCATCATCAGAAGATATAAAAGTTTCATCCATCCACTTAAGAAACTTCTGCAATGAAGTTTATTCTTTCAAACGACACCACTCTATGGAACAAAGTTGAGTTCTCATCACCCACTATTAACTATCTAAGTTCGCGCTTCAAAGAGATTCCATACAATCAAAATCTTCCGGTGGAAAATATATCAATACAATCTAAACATTCACAAAGCATCCCATAGCCACACTAATCCAGATTCTCATTTCCCACGAGGCAAAAAGAACACCGAAAATACAATCAAAAGACTATAAATTCAGAAACAAAATCGTCGTTTTAAACAAGTGTGTTCATTTTAATCATCAAACTAAGCATAGCCAAACAATTCGCTTACAATATCAGATTCGTCCACTTTTAGGTAAAGAACTAAAAACATTGCCAAAACCCAACAAACCCTAATGCTGTTTAACTCTGAAATTAACGGCATACACCCCAAATACAAGACAGAAAAACGATGCTTGGGGATACAAAAAAAAATAAAAAAGGGAGAGAAGGAGACCTGATAACTTCGTTATCTCTCTCGACTTCGCTGACTTCTGCGAAGAAGCTCTTGAGAAGCAAGTCCTCCTCGGCAGTGGAGGTGGACTTATTGGCCTCACCCATAAAAAGTTGGGTGGTGTTTCAGTTTCACTCGAGTCGGAGACTCCAAATTGATCCTCTATTTGCCGCAAACTGAAGTTATCCGATCAAACACCCGGCTGAAGCATAGAAGCTGTGCCGTTGAAGAAGGGGGAAGGGATCGATTGTGAAAATTTCGGAAGATCCGATACCCGAAATCACAATCAAACCGGTTCAGACAATTTAGGTTTAGGGTTAAAGAACATAAGGATTAGAAAGCAACAGAAATGTCCACTCTCTATTTCAATTTTTTCGAGAATTCTTTCTCGATATATAATTAAAATATTGGTTTCAAATAAATCTTTAATTAACAATCATTATCTAATATAATTTCTTCCAAAAAAAATATATATAATATTTTAATAAATTTGATAATATATCTTAAACAATAATATAATATAATATAATATATTTAAAAAATTAAACAAAAAAAATTATAGAATTAAATAAATATAATATAATTAGTTATGTCTAACTCAATTTATAAAATTTTCATTTATTTGATTCCAATCCAACCAAAATCGTGACTGAATTGATCGAATTTTTTGAATAATCTTATTCTTGTGAAAGAAGTCTGATCTTCCTGTTTAAATATTCAAATCCTAATCAACGTTCACAAATTTGAGTTGAGTTCACAATCGTAACTCTAATATCAAAATACGTTGATGTTGTAGGTTAGGAAGCTAGAACGGAATGTTAAATTTGAGTTCTTCATCTACACCAAAACACTGATCGAGTCTTTGTGAGTATTTCAAATAAATCGTTAGTAGTTGACGCCCGAGATGAAACTGGTCACAAGCTACCTCCAAATCGAGTTTTTGTGAGTTCATTTCAAATAAATCGAACTCGTTCATTCTAAATGTGAGCTAAGAAGGTAAGTGATATAATTTTTGAAGATGATCTCATTCTAATATTCAAATTCAACCCTATGGATATGGCTAGTTGACTATTGGAGGTTGTGAGCTCATCTCTTTAAGCAAGTCAAAGATATAAATTCTAGTCTATAATAAAAGGATTACACAAATTTACTAAAATGCCCTTCGATTAAAGGTTCCCATCGTTTTGTCCCACAGCTCTAAGCTAAACTCCTAGGTCGGTCGTTTGTTTCATGAGTTGGGAATGGTCAGTGCAGTGAGATTTATGGAACTAATCGTGCTAGGTCGACTGTTGAGCCCACTCTAGCTCAGCCTGTAACGACCCAAGCCCACCGCTAGCAGATATGGTTTTCTTTGAGCTTTCGGGCTTCCCCTCAAAGCTTTAAAACGTGTCTGTTAGGAGAAGGTTTCCATACTATACGAGTGTTTTGTTTTCCTCCCCAACCAATGTGGGACATCACAATACCACACCGCCTGGAGTACAAGTCACTAGAAAATCAAGCTATTATAGCGAGCGGCTAGAGATGTATGGAGTTGAGGAGCAAAGCTGTAGATAAGATCGAAGAAGATGCCAGACTCTCGATATAAAATGGCTATTCCTCATAATTGATCCTAGCGGAACCATGACAATTAAGATCTCAAGACACAGCAACACGGATGATATAAGAAATAATAGACTTACATCATGATATCTTTTTCTTCTTCTTCTTCATTCTAATTCCAACGCGGCGACCTACCCTTTCAAGACTTCATTTTTCCACCTCATTTATCATTATAATACTTCTTGACTTTTGAACTTCCATTAACTTCTTTCTCTCCCCATTTGAAAAGGTCTTCTCAATTACTCGAGAAATTATTTGAGGCGGTCGACCCAATCTGACTTACAATTTTATAACACGATATTATTTTTAGAAAACACGTAGATTCGGGATCCAATTGCTAGTTAGAAATATAAGCCTATGTCCAATTGCTAGTTAATTAGTTTACATGAAATCGTTATCAGGGTCGATAAATTTGGACAAATTATTCAATCAGACTATCGGTATATGGCTACTTCTTTATAACCGTTAGATAGAAATCTAAAAATACGTTTGTCATCTAATCATCGTTAAATACAAAAAATGAAGCACGTTGACAATTTCTATCCTCCACCAATCAACTACATTTTTTTCGGTTCGGTTGACTCGAATTTAAGAGGGTAAACTCCCCAACCTCCTTCAGTCACATCTCCATTTCATTATAAAACCCTCATAACCCATGGCAGCTTCAAGCTCACAAAACAGCAAACCTTTGTTGAGAGGTTCATCCATGGCGGTTGAGGTTCCTTCAGACTTTCTATGCCCGATATCTCTACAAATCATGCGAGACCCCGTGACAATCTCGACCGGAATCACGTACGATAGAGAGAGCATAGAGAAATGGCTGTCATCCTACAAAAACCGACATGTCGTTGTCCCGAGCTGCCCCGTGACAAAGCTACCACTGAGCGAGTTGGATTTGACGCCAAACCATACGCTCCGTCGACTGATTCAAGGGTGGTGCAGTCTCAACGCGGGCGACGGGGTGGAGCCGATCCCAACCCCTAAAGGGGAGGTTGATAGAGGGCAGGTTGTGAAGCTTGTTAAGGAGGCAATGAGATGTGGGAGCTCAAGGCTTGAGTGCTTAAAGAGATTGAAAGCTATTGTGGTTGAAAATGAGAGGAACAAATTCTACTTGCAGGCAAGCTTACATCCTCACAACAACTCCATCTTTACGTGTTCACCTCGGTTGGAGTGGAGAACGAAACATTCTTTATAAGGGTGTAGAGACCTCTCCGACACATTTTAAAAACTTTGAGGGGAAGCCCGAAAGGAAAATTTTAGTTTATTTGAACCCAACTCAATTCAAACAGTTCATAAACTAATCAATCGCTTGTTCGTCGGTTTGAGTTGATCGAGTTTTTCAAGTTATCGAATTTTTTCAGTATTCTTATAGAAAATTGCTACGTGAATTGATTTTCAAATGATTTCACAAAAAATTACTTTCAAACTCGAGACTTGTTCTTATTATTTATCGTTGGTGATAATGTAGGAGGTCGAGTCGATGGAGTTCTTAACTTCCGTCTTAAACAACAATGATGAATCCATGATAGAAGAAGCCATAGAAATCCTTTCAAACACCAACTCACCCACCACTCTCCTCAAACACCTACTAACCCAAAACCCTAATCTAATCCAAACCCTAATCTCCATAATCACCATAACCAAATCCTCCATCTCAAGCGCCGCCGCCATAGCCTTCCTCAGCTCCCTCTACACCATTTCCGACCAAACCCACAAAACCTTCACACAAGACACTCTCTTCATCCACCTCACACGAGCCTTATCCGACCAAATCGCCACCAACCCATCTCTCCAAATCCTCCTCCACTTGGCCCCACATGGCCGGAATCGCTTCAAAGCCGTCAAACACGGCGCCGTTTTCCACCTCATCCAGCTGCTTTTTGGCTCCTCTATTCCACGTGAGTGTGAGCTGGCCATGGCCACCTTGGACCGCCTTTGTGAATGTGCTGAGGGACGAGTTGAGCTGCTTCGGCACGGCGGCGGGGTTGCCGTGGTGGCTAGGAAGATTCTCCGAGTGTCGAATTTGACGAACGAGAAGGCGGTCAGGATTTTGTACAACGTTTGTAAGAACAACGTTGGGAATTTTCGAGTTTTTGAGGAGATGGTGGAGGTTGGGGCTGTGGGAAAGCTTTGTGCTGTGATTGAAGTTGGTGGGAGCTTGAAGATCATAGAGAGGGTCAAGGTGATTCTTCATTTGATTCAACGTGCTTTCGACGGTTCTAGTAAATGTGTTATCGTAATCCCTCCGAGATTTGATTGAGTTTGAATGTTTAAAAATATGGACCTACATACTTGAATTGCTGGATTTGATCGATTTTAGTTAATATAAAAAATGACTCAGTATTTAGTTGGTGGATCGACTTGGACGATAGTATGTATATTTTCGATCGTGACTAATTCACGAGTGGTGTGTAGATTAATGATGTTTGTTAGGTTTGGATTTCAATTTTGTTCAACCGCCCGGGTGGCCTAAGATTTATTACTTTTATGAATATATATTTAATAACTTAATTTAATGGATTCAATTATTTATAGACGTGACAAAATGAAGTCTTAATATGATATTTATTTGGTTGACGTTGAAAATGGCCCAAAAAAATAAATAAAAAAGAAAAATCTTAAGAGGACTCAATTGTAAAACATTAATAAATTTCACGACGGTTTGTAAAAGGTTCGAGATGACCCGTAAAAATTCTACAAGGGTTTATAGCCTATGTTGGATTAATTCTATCTGAAGTCACTCATTTTATATTGGAGAACTCCAGATATGAACAAGAATTAATCAGATTTTTTCTTCAAGATACTTTAAATCGGGTGATAAGTAGAAATGTCTATTTTACCTGTAGGGACCGGGACCCACTCCAAACGGTTTCTCCATTAGATAAATGGGGTCGGAGACAGGGTTATATTCCTCGTCTCCATTCCCACCGGACTTTTTATATATATATATATATATATATATATACTCTTTTGGTTTGCTAAAAAAATGAAATAGTTAATTTTGAGATTCTCAATTTAATATTTAAATTAATCTATTTTTTTTAATGGTTGAAAGTATGTTATAATAAAATTTGAATTTATAGAAATAATGTTCGAATAATATTATATGTATGTTTGCTAATGAAATACGTGACACGATAGAATTGGATGTAACCTTATTTTTTGGATTACTTAAGTTACTTAGAATTTTCAATTTTTTAAAAATAAAATTCATCTCAACACAATTTTTTATTCTAATTATGTTTTTTTTTGTTGGGTTTTTTAGTTGTTTTCTTTTTGGGCCATGGACCAAGTTTTTGAGTTTTCTTTTTGAACCTCAATTTGTATGAACAAAATCATAAAATAGCTACTCATCGATATTTCTAACATCACGGGTTAACAATAACTTCATCCGAGGTATACAAAGTTATAACTAATAAGTCACACTCCTGAAACTTTAGATATAACATTTTCAATCTCATCAAAAACAAGTTTATAAACATGAGATCTCATCTCAGTTGGAGAGAAGAACGAAACACATTCCTTATATGGGTATGTAAACTTCTCTCTAACAGAAGCATTTAAAAACTGTGTGACTGACGACGATACGTAACAATCCAAAGCAAACAATATCTATTAATGGTGGGTTGACGACAACAACACGTGACACAATATTTACTCGTAACCCTAAATCAGTGAATAACTAAGATATAGACGAACTATAACTATGACAATAATAGATTAAATTACGTATCGTTTACTTGCTACTTTCCCGTCATTTATCTAAATTATACTGAAGTTATAGCTGTATCGATGAACGTTTGCTTGCAAGTTAAGAATCGAAATAGCATGAAGTTGAGATAGAGAGAATATGAAGGTTTTGAGTGGGAATAAAAAGAGAGAAAGAGAACCATATTAATTGGTTGGTCTCCTTTTTTCAAGACATTTGTTTATTGTGGAGATGAAAAAGCAAAGGATTTGAAATTCAAAATGGAAAATTCAAAAAATAAAAAAGGGGTTTATACCAAATTACGTGTCACTCATCGATACGTTGCGTTTTGTTTGCAAAGTCTTGAATTGCCATTTTTGTAAACACAGCACCTTTCCTCAATCTTTTGCAATTCTACCAATTTTTGGATAATGAAATAAAAGTTATTATTGCCTTTTAAATTATTTTTTTTAAAAATAAAAAATAAAAAAAAATAAAAGAATTATTCCATTTTAAAAAAAAATCGATTTTTAATTTGGCAGTTTTCAAGGTTTATTTGTTTACGATCCTCCACTTTTAAAATGTTTGGTTGTGAAACCGATTTGGGTTAGGTTCGTATACCCAAGTCGACTTGTAACGACCCAAATCCACCCACTTTTAAAATGTTTGGTCGGGAACCGATTTGGGTTAGGTTCGTACACCCGAGTCGACTTGTAACGACCCAGATTTACCACTAGCAAATATTGTCCTCTCTAAGCTTTCTCTTTTGGGCTTTAAAACGCGTCTATTAGAGAAGGTTTCCACACCCTTATAAGAGTGTTTTGTTCTCCTCCCCCAACCAATGTGAGACATCACATGACTAAATGCTATTTATACTAAAAGTGAATATTAGTACACTGTTCGATGTCTGGCTTTAACATCATTTGTAATGACCCAAATCCATTACTAGCATATATTGTCATCTTTGAACTTTTCGTTTCGAGCTTTCCCTCAAAGTTTTTAAAATAGTATGGAGAGATTTTCACACTGAATGTTTCGTTCTCCTCTCCAAACAACATAGGATTTCACCGTTTGTCTGTGTATTTTATTAAATCTTAAAAATATTTTTATGATACGAATTACGTTGTTACTTAATTAATTTATAAACTAAATTATTATAAAATACAAAATACAAAGATTAAATATTCTTATGAAATAATAATATATTATTACTTTACAAGGAAGGTGTGACATAAAGTCTTATGAAATAAGCCAAAATAATAATAATAATAATAATAAAAAGAAATTTCTTATAAAAGTGATCACAATTATGATACAACAATTTCTATAAAGGTTAATTACGTAAGGTATCTCTTTTAAAAGTTGCCTTTTAGCATTCATAAAGTTTAATACTAATTAATTTTATATATAATCACGACAAATAGTTAATAATAGAACGAGTATTTCAAAACATGCAGTAGGTGGATCTTATAGCTGAAATCGAAAAATACAAACACGTGCAACTATCTTTCATGTTTATAGTCTCAAATTTCATTTTCAGGTCGGTTTCGATGCATAAAACTTCTCTATACACGTCTCGTACACATGCACGTGAACCCAATAAATGGATACCTTTTCCATATGAAGATGCACGACATACATTATTTACGAGACTAACTATGAGATCCACATCGGTTGGTGAGGAGAACAAAACATTCTTTATAAATGTGAATACTTCTCCCTAGCAGATACATTTTAAAAACCCGAAAAGAAAAGTTTAAAGAGGATAATATGTGCTGACTATGGAGTTGGGTTACACTAACATACATGTTACAAAGGAATACTTGTATGGGTGGATTCATGAATCAAATTTGTTCGAGAAAATAATAATAAAATATGTAATGGTTTATAAATAAAGTAAAGTTTTAAATTAAATTATTTTTTTAAAAGCTTTAGAATTATGAATATGATACTCATAAATGGAGAATTACAGATGTCAGCAAGCAATAAATCTTAAATACCACTTCTTAAAAAAAAATAATAATAATAATTAATTTTCCAATTATTTTGTTTTATTTTTAAAATTTATTGTGTGATTTTTCTACTTTGGGATGATTCTCAAATGAGTGGGTATCATCCCTAAGTTGGATTCTTGCTCTTTTTATCTCCAAAAATTTCACATGTTTTTTATTTTTTATTTTTTATAAATAGTTCAAAATATAATTATTTATTTATTTATTTTTAAATTATATATATGTTATGGGTAAAATTTTCAAGTTAGCCAATGCATGGTAACCAGTATTCGAGGTTGAGGTGCTACCCCAAATAACTCTGTACCATGTAGGGGACAACATGGTGAGTGCTAGCCTACTTGTCATCTATGAGGGTTAGCTGACGAACCCATCTCACATGCAATGAAGTCGCTTAAGGTTGTCTCGATATACGCTAGTTCCATTGGTTACCTGCATGATCAACACCCTCTCACAGAACGGATCCTCCGCGTAAGGTAACCAATAACTACCCTCATGATCTATGCCTAACCAGAGGATGGGTCCATTATTTAGTCACGCATCCCTAACTAGCCTCATGCTTAGTGTGACAGTGTACCAGAGTGGCGAGGGAAGTGAAAGCCCCTCATACACTATATTGGTTGCTATCGACTTAGGAGGCTACCTTTGTTTTCCACAGTTTCTGTGGTGGTTTTCTAGGTCTCTAGGGAGGTTTGATGATCTTGATAAGTTTTCATGTTTTCTATTTTTTCAATTTTGACTCCTTGAGTCTGGATCAATGAAGAGTCCTAGGGGTCTTACCCTTTAATCATCACGCGCCTACACACGCGCAAGGAGGTTTTGCACGCGTTGTGGGTGGATTAGGCACGCTCTTAGCCTGCGACGTATCAAATTCTGATTCATGAATGCATCTCCGACGGTGAGAGTTCAAATCTTAAGCGCACTTGATTTTCCACAAATCACTTGTTGTCCAACCGCGCACCATTATCCAATGCTTGACACGTGTCTCCGCCTTCTTTAGTCGCGTACCACTGATCACTATCCGACACTTCATTTTTTCATAGATTCAACCTATTTTCTTATGATTTTCATAACTTTTCCTACATATCTCGAATCAACTTAGTTTCTCAATAAAAAAATACTAAAAATTTAGAACTTAGTTCGGAGTGAAACTCTCACATTTGAATGAAAATTAAAATCAAGAACTTAGATACATATTTTCGATCTTCTTCGCTTCTCGATAGAATTGAGTGATTCAGAAGTCTAGAATGGATATACCTAACCTACTGAGCATTTATTGTAGCTCAAGAAATTGTGGCGAAAATTCGGGTCCAAACTATATCTTACTTTTCTCTCTCGAAAAACCCTAAACTCCGTTCCTTTTCTTTCCTCTCGAACCAAATCAACAGTAAAATTAGCTACAATTATTTGGGAAAAACATCCTTAAAACTGGTTACTTATCGAGGAATCCTATGAAATGGAATCTTGTTATCGCAACCAAGTGTTGGAAAAGAAGAAAACCACTCAATGAGCCTAGTTTACCAAAGCATCTCTTCTCCCCTTCCCTACCATATCACCAAATCCATTTGGAGAGTAACACTACGCTTCCAAAGTTTACAAGGCCAACACCACCACCATTGTTTGGAGGCAACCAAATGATACTCAATTAATAAGATTCTCCTCAAAATATTTATAAATAACGAGTCAGTCCAAGTCCAAGTCCATTACCGCTAGCTGATATTGTCCTCTTTGAGTTTTTTCTTTCGAGTTTCCCTTCAAAGTTCTTAAAAAGCAATGTTTTGTTCCCCCTCTCTACCTTCGATCGTTCCCCCTCCAACCAATGTGGATCTCACAATCCACTCCTTTGGAGGCCAGCGTTTTTGCTGGCACATTGCTCGATATCAGGTTTTAATACCATTTGTAACAATCTATATTCACCTCTAGTAGAGTACACTTATAAAGAATGCTTCTTTCCTCTCTACAACTGATATGAAATCTTAAATAACCAGATTCACAGTAATACATTTTTTTTTTTTTATAACTCAGAAGGTTTATAAATTAATTAATAATAGTTGAAGTTCAAACTAAGATTATAATTGGTAACTATTATTATTTTTATTGTTTATAAATATTATATTAATAAATCCATTTCAACATGTTATTAAACATACATTAAGAATGTTATAAATATAAAATATAATTGTAACGCCCCATTTCTATGATTCAGAGTATGAATTCAACACCCGATGTTATCTGTTTGTCGCTTCTAAGAGTAAAAACTACTACAACACCCAAGTAAAGGAGTGACATATGAACGAACCAATACCAATACCAATATCAAATCCAAATGAGAGTAATCTTGAGAATAGAACGACTAAAAAACACTTAAAAGAAATAAAAGTCACTACCTATATCAACAAGGTGCACTTTCCTTTTCGATGGCTCAATCATAGGAACTGAATGGTTAAGCGTGTTCCATGGATACATGCACAAAGCATGCTAGAAAGACTCACGTTGGTATGTGGGTATTGTCTTTACTCTTGAGAAGCGAGGAGTAGGTAATGTGACCATGTTGTAGAGGATGTAGGAGAATGCTAGGGCTATCAGGTCCCGAATCACGGCATGAGTCGTTACAACTAGGTAACGTGACTATATTGCAAAGAGGATGTACGGGAATGCTAGGGTCATCAAGTCCCGAATCTTGGGCATGAGTCGTTACAATTACTATCCCTACAAACCACCCACATGAAAATCCCGTAATATAAAACGAGCGTCACACCAACTTTGTTTATTTTTTTAATCAAATCCCTTGTTCTAAACAAACGCACCTAAAGTGAACCGACCACATCATTCAAAACTATTATATTTCATAAATACTTTATAAATTACTTTAGAATTTTAATTTATGTAAAGTTGGATTACCCTATAACCTCCAAAGTCAAATAGTCTCAAAATTATTTAATCTCCAAAAGAATAAGAACCACCGACCTTCCTATACTAAGCTTAATGATTTTCAACTTTAATTAAATTCAAATCATACTTTAGATTAATTAACATAAAGTTTCATAGCATAACTTGACCATGTAATTATTAATTAATTATCCACAATTCCCTTCACAAAAATATTTTATAATTGGCTTAATTAACAAAATTCTCTCTCTTACATTATTTTATTTTCTAAACAATTTTATTAATTATGAATTTAAACACTAAAATGATACCAACCCTAAAGCTTAGATTCAATTAAATTAATTTAATTATAAAGTTAGGCTTTAATTTTAGAATTTTAATTGATTAAAGTACACACTAATTAAAAGAATGGCTGTGGGGAAATTTATTATTAATTTTAATTATTAGTTTAGTCAATGGTCAAAGAACAACTTTTGACTTTTCTTTTGACCTTACTTTTTTTTTTTGTTTTTTTTGTTTTTAAATAATGATGTAAAATATTATATTCTTGGGAACTTTTAAAGTTTTTAAAAGTTCATGTTATTATAAGATTATATTTATTTAATTAATTATGCTTAGTTAATGTTATGGAGAGTCAAATATGTTTAGTTAATGAATATTTCTTGAATGGTCAAACATTTCAAATTCCCGAACAAAAAAAACAAGAGCTAGTAGTATATGTCGATGAATCAGGGACATATCTAAACGAGAGCGATCATAAGGATAGAATAACTAAGAAAGATTTAAAAGAATTGAAAGTTGACCTATACTAACAAGGTGCGTCTTCCTTTTCAATGGCTTAATTATACAAACTTCATTTCTATGTTGGGTGATCTCTTGGAAATTTTTCTGGGATGCATGTGAGTGATGACAAAACATGTTGGAAAAGCTTGTGTTGGTCAGCGACGCTAATCTTTACTCTTAAGAAGCAAGGAGTAGGTCACGTAATCATGTTGCGGGAGAATACCGAGGCCATCATGTATCGATATTTCTATTTACATTTTTCGTTACAGTTGCATAATATCGATAATTAAGGAGAAAAATGTGGCAGATACTGCAAATAGGATTAGGGTTTGTATTTTTTCATCAACTATTAACACGTTGCTCGTTCTAATCACCAGAAAACGTTGTATTGATAACGAAGAATCAAGTCAACATGGTTTTTAGCGATATAAATTGTATTAGAGCGATGATGATGGATCGATATCGAATATAGGTGGACAAATGGTAAGTGGACAAAGAAGTAGGGCAAATGAGGAAATTAAGAGAACCATCTAAAAGAGAACAAAACAAAGGGAAGTGGGAGAGTGGCTAAGGAGGTTTTGATGAGCATTTTTATAGCCTTTGAATGTCATGACCTTATTGGTAGACAAACAGCATCTCCCATATGTTTTTGTTTTTTTTTATAATATGTTTTTTTGGTACAATGTTACTTACACGTGTTGACCTTTTTTGTCCCACACGTGTACCCTACAAGAGTCTATTTTCTTGTCTCTCACAAGCTAATGATGTTGGATTATGTTTTAAAATCATCCTAAATTCTTAACTATGTTTGGAAAAATTAATGGTATTGTGTAATGTCGTGAGTTCGTGCTTTTCGAGAACGTGTAGGTTGAAAGTTGAAATTCTTTGTCGTACTCGATTGTTATACTAACTATGAATGCAAAAAATACCATCGTGTCACTTGATGTTAAAAGATGTGAGATCCCACGTTGGTTAGAGAGAGAAATGAATCATTCTTTATAAGGGTGTGAACTTCTGATAGGGAGAAGTTTACGAAGATATTCAACCTGATATAATCTAGTAGAAACTGTTAGATGAACACGACTCTCCACATGAGCATAAGCTCTCATGGCTTTGCTTTGGGCTGTCCCAAAAGGCCTCATACCAATGGAGATAGCATTCCTTGATTATAAACTCATGATCATTCCCTAAATTAGTCGATGTAGGACTTTCATCCAACATCTCCCCTCGAACAAAGTACGCCTCCTCTTCATCAAGGCTCGACTCCTTTTCTTTTTGGAGTTCTTTGCTTGACATTTAAGGATTTTATTGACATGACTAAATTTAGGGCATGACTCTGATATCATGTTAGATGAGCACGACTCTTCATTGGTAGTGAGGCCTTTTGGGGAAGTTCAAAGAAAAGACATGAGAGCTTATGCTGAAAGTGGACAATATCATACCATTGTGGAGAGTCGTGTTCATCTAGTAGAAACATGGTAAGATGACGTGCGTAGAGATGTACTGCCACTTAACTAAGTGGAGGCATGTAGTATATAAGAGCGTATTAGTATCAAGTAGTTTTAGTTACAACTTGTATGGATTCGACGATGAAAATAATGCATTATCTAACCACCTCACTTATATGACAATCTATTTTATTCTTTTTCATTTTTAAATAATAATAAATAAATAAAAAAGGACAAAATGGAAGACAAAAAGAAAATAAGAAAAGAAAAGGCAATTAAAAATTTTAAAAAAAATGTGGACGTGGGAGCTTAATTAATTATTTCCACATGAATTAGAATATTCTTTGTTGATTTATTTATTCATTTAAATTTTTGTCTCTCTCTCTCTCTCTCTCTAGAAATGAAATGATGGGTTTGCTTCCTTCTTAAGCCATTGTCTTTTGAGTCTTATCTCTTAATACAAATATTGTTTAATAAAGAAAACTTTCATCAATTTCATTTTTAAATTTAAATTTTTATGTCACTCTAATTAATTAATATTTAAAAATAAATAAATAAATTTTGTTCGACTAATATTTTGATTTGATTAAAAACTAAAATTTGAATAAATAAACTAAACATCCCGAACTAACGTAGCCCCAAATATTTATGGTTGGGTTGAATTAGGTTTATTATTTAATAAAAATTGTTTGAATTGAAAAATTTACGACACAAACACTCGACCTACAAACACGTTAATTAGGGTATTGTAGTTGTATTTTGGTTGTAAATGTTCTTCATATTTACTCGTTACATTGTTGTTTCTTTTATGAATGGCTCGATTTCTTAAGGGTTGGCTCATTGAGAACTTTATTATGTAAACTCGGTTGATTTATGAACTTCTTTTTTGTTATGTTTATTTTTCCACCCGAAATAAGACATGAGAGTAAAGAAGAGGTACATGAATGAATTAAGACCACATCTGTATGAGAGCAGTTTTAAGAATAAGATGATTAAGAAAAACTTAAAAAGATTGAAAGTTACTACGTGTACCAACAATGTGCATCTTTTTTTATGTTGGTGTTCTCCTGAGAATTTGTCTAAGATGCATGTAAATGAGCACAAATCATGCTAGAAGGACGTCATGTTGGTTTGTGAGAATAGTTTTCACTCTTATAAATAAAAAGTAAGTAACATGATCATGTTGCGAGGGATGTATGAGTCATTAGGTGTCGAATATGGATTTCAAATCCAAATCCGAATCCTGGACATGGGTCGTGTTATAATCGTATCAGAGTGGTAATTCTCCCGGTAAAATGTGGTTGAGGCACGAACGAACGTGAAAGCTGGTGGAAATATGATACTCGAGTAAAGGAAGAGTATATGAACGAAGGACAAAAAAATAAATAAAGGTAAATCGAACCTATTTACATTTTGACATCACATATATTTAAATTAAAATATAAATAAATACCAAAGCAATCAAACATATTTAAATTAAAAAGTAAAATGCACTAGACAAAGCGCCTAAAGGAGAACTTTAATTTCTTTTTTTTCATTTTATTTCTAAAAAGAAAAGAAAAAACATTTGTACATTTTGACATCACACCGTTCTTTTTCTTTTTGTAATATAGAATTATAAAGTTTTGATATTAAATAAAAATATCAATGATATTTTAATTTTTTTAAAAAAAAACGTGTCGAAATGGTCGAAAAATACAAACAGGAGCTCAAAAGTTCTTAGTATCATGTCTAAACTTAACCAAATTTTGAGTCGATTAGGAACGTCTGAGTTAAAAGCTATTTTTTTCATTATTAAAAGTCTTTTGAAGATATCTCGTCTTTTTAAATTATTAGTTTTTTTATTAAAAGGAAAAAGATAAAATGACGGAAAAATGTTAAGATAATGTATAAATAATAAGTTAAGAAATGAAATTGTTACTATAAAATAATGGTTTAGATCAAAGTACGATGTACATAGTCTATGAATACCTTTTTTTTGAGGCCTTTCATCCTCTCCATTGGTCCTTCCCCTTTTTGCTTTTTTATTTTACTTTTAAATCCTCCTTAAGGACCCTTTTCTTTTCGGGTAGGACCTGAAATCTCGACTTTGGATTTTGATTCTTTTATGTTCGGGATGTGTATCAACTTCATATGCATAGTTCTATGTGCACCACTTTCGTATCCATAAAACCCATTAGGTTGATATCAGTTTCGTTATCTCTAAATCTCGCTACGTACTTATCGATTTCATACATAAGTATATCCATTTTAGACACATTGTAACAGCCCAAACACATCGCTGGTAGATATTGTCCTCTTTAAGCTTTTCTTTTTGAGTTCCTCTCAAGATTTTAAAACGCGTATGCTAGGGGAAGGTTTCCACACCCTTATAAATGGTGTTTTGTTATACTTGATGCTTTAATGTTCGTGGACACCCAACATTTTATATATATATATGTCGTACAGATACATGAGGTCTCACAAGTCAAAAATGTCGTTTTAATACATGAAATGTTTTCATCGTTTCACATGACTATTATAAACTCATCGTTCAAATCATGACTTAAAAAAAATTAAACGTTCATCTACACTAAGATCACTTATGGTACAACCAAACTCCAACTCACTACACAATCATACAAATCTTTTTCTTGCTAACAACTTGTATAGAGCCTAAGACCCATCAACGAATCAAGTTAGATTACTCATTCACAAAGAACTCTATAATAAAGCCCGTCTTAGTTTGCATCGGGTTTATTCGAACTTGACCGATCAAAAGTTAAGGTTTGTTTGAGCTCTTCGACCAAGATTAGACCTAATTATCTCTAAAGGGTGTGAATTGGATTGCGAGATCCCACATTAGTTGGAAAGAGAAACGTAGTATTCCTTATTAGGGTATAGAAATCTCTCTCTAGTGGACACGTAATAAGCGATGTTACAGTTTTGTATACAGACTCAGATTTCTTTAGTACAAATTTAACGTTCCAAGTAAATTTCGGTAGCTATGGCCCGTTCTTTATGATCCGTTCTTGCACGTAATAGAATAATAGTATAAACACAAAATGATTTAAACCTAAAAGAATCATCGAAGAAATAAGAAAGCAGAGAGTAGTGAGATGTCAAGCTTTCCAACATGAAAATATTCCAAAGATCTGATCACCCAATTTGGATCTGATGCAACCAACAACATCAACGTATGCCTTATTTTTGTTGCATTCTTTGTCTTTTCCGTACATTTGGTACAAAATAATTATACATTCTAATTTTTTGTACATCATTGTTGTTCGTAAATAAGTTCCCAACATGTTACGGTAATCATAATAGTCTGCTTATTAACTAGGCGTATACACGAGTAGGGTTAAGTTTGAAATTTTTTTCAAACCAATTTAAAATTTCGAGTTAGATGGGTTAGTGATTTGAGCACTCTGAATAGAGTTCACAATCCAACTCTCTATTTGGGTTGTTTTGTTTTAATTAATTTTAAAAAATCTATTTAACCATGATGTTACATATCAAACATTTACCGGTAGTAACAAATGTCAAATATTCTTAATCTTCGTAATAATCTTAAAAATAGGATAGGGTGGTGTCACGACCTGATTTTCGAGATTTTGAGTGTTGGACCATGATTAAAAGACAAAATACAAGCAAATGAAAGTAAGAATTAAAATAAAAGTGAAAGTACAAAAATAGGGTAAAATTGAGTGCGATTAAGAGTAACAAAATATCATTGTCAGAAGAAAATGAGAACAATACAAATAGATGTTGTTCAAGTTATTTACAAACGGGAAACGGAAGCGGGATATGAATACAAATGATAACCCTAAATAAATGCAAATTAACTGATGACACGGGTCGACCTCTGTGACAGCGCAACTCCCAAGCACCTCCCCTCTTGACGCGTGCCTAAAAAAGAAAATGAGAAAAGGGTGAGTATGAAAATACTCAATAAGCAACCTACTTCTAGGTTGTCGTTGCATCCAATTCCTAATAGGTTTCCATGGATTTTTCTCTAGGCTCTAGAAAGTTTTCTTATATGTCGACCGTGTCAGGGCCTAGAGTCATTACCGCATTCACTAGGGGTGACTATCATGAATCTTCTACCCATGTAGTCCATAGTCCATGTGCAGGACCAATTTATGGCATCACATACATTAACCATGACTTGTCCCTACACTCTATAGAAGCACTCAACTTGACAACTAATTATATAGACTCAAATCTCTCTCTGAGACCGGTTTACGAGTTGCGACGTCATCCTTAACCCGTTTATACACTCAATAGAAATATCCGGGTCGTCTAAAATCTCTCTCCAAATCGGAGTTATGGAGCTGTGGCAACACTAAAAGAAAATGGAGTATTTAATTTCTGGTGGTCGCTGCAGTAAACCTAACTCAAAGTTATTGGCACATTGTCCGAAGAAGAGGAATAATTGGTCGTAGTTGGAAGTGTCCTCTCCAAATCCAGAGCTAAATATTTGGTTATTTTGTGTACCCTTCAACTTTACAGACAATAAAAAATGCATAACTGTGTAGAGGCAGCAAAAGACAAAGCTGGAGACAGAGTCTATTCATGGTGGCGTTAATGCGGGCCCTCTTATCGATTCCCATGGCGGACTATAAATACCCACTTTCCTCTTCCCCTTTCGTGGCAACCTCATTTGCATCATCTTCTTCTTCTTCTTCTTCTTCACTTCCCCTGCTTCCCTTCTCTGCAACTCTGCACCTTCAGCGGTCTCCTTCTTCCGACCGCTGCCGGTTGCTGTAGTTGCTCTTCTAGAAACACTCAAAAAAACCCAACAGCACAAAACCAAATCATGTCGCCATTGAAGATCTTTCAAGCTTCCTGCGACGACAAAAAACAGGGCATCGTCGCTGTTCTGTCCTCCGACCCCGACCGCTCCAAATCCCAACCTTCTTCTCTCCGAAGAACACTCTCTGCTGACATGTCGTCCCATAAATGGATTTCCCAAATGAAAAATGTCGCTTCTTGTCAAGAATTTGGTCTCTGGGATTCAATTCAAGAAAGGGAGAAAAAGAAGAAGAAAACAGAGGAGGATAAAACAGAGTCTGCTGATATTTGGGGCTCTGTCATCAAATCTCGTAAGGATTTTAATGCTAATCCTTATGTTCCTCCTCGGCAAATGGGTAAGTGTTTAAGTGAGAAAAGCCTTGAGATTTGTACTGAAAGTCTTGGATCGGAAACCGGCTCTGATGGGTTCTCGTCGTATCCATCATCGGAGAACGGAGATTCCGACGAGGAGGAGTTTGAAGTAGAGGATCAAGGGAAGCCGATGAAGTATAGCTATAAAAAATCACCCCCCCGCCGGTCGTTTCCTCCACCGTTGCCGACACTCTCCGGCCCGGATGGAGAGTTAGTACGGATGCAGCCCCGCCGTGACAACGGCCGGTTGGTCCTCGAGGCCATGTCCGTGCCTTCACAGAGCACCTTCTCCGCCCAACGTCAAGATGGCCGCCTCGTTCTCACCCTCGTTAATCGCAAGCCCATTAACGAGGTAAATCACTTAATTAGCAAGCTAATCTTGATCAAATACTGCATTAATTATGTAAACAGTCAATAAAGTTTAATCCTTTTGTTCATATTCTTAATCCAGATCAAAGAAGAAGAGAAAAAGATTGAAAATTCATCACAATTACCAAGTGGGTTACTAAAATCCCACAGATTAGCATCAATGATGAACAGAAAATCAAGAGTTTTAGCCAACAGGAACCCATCACTCCCTCCACGCCCAAAGACAGCAGCAGCAGCAGCTCAGCCAATAACCCCCTGCGCCGCCCCACCTACCGCAGCGTTGTTGAATGCCTACGAGTACTACTGGAGGTCGAAGCCGAGCTCGAAAGCGGGGGCGGCGGCTGTGAACCCGCTCGGGCAGCAGGGGGCGGCATTCAAGAATAGCAACAGGAAGATTATGATATGCAAGAACAGAGCAGTGAATGAAGAAGAACAAATGTTAGTGATGTCTCCAAAAGGGAGCTGTAAGGAAGTCCGGCGGACGGCGGTGGTTTGGGAGCCACGGTGCATTGCCACATCCTAAGTAGTTGATGATATTCATTTGGCGAAGGCTGTAAGCTAACTGTTGTAGCTGGGTGTGAATTGGGTTCTTAATTTAGTGTTAACTTGCCTTTCCACTCTTTGGGGAATTATGTTGAAAAGAATAAAAAGGTGTTGAAAGAGAAAGAGTGAGAGATTATTACTTTTCATTTGAGAGAAATATTTACCCTTCATGAAGTTTAATAATATATATAGTTAAATTATTAATTTAGATTTTGAATTTTGATCCATATCGAGACTCCGAACACGTACATATAGGCTAATATTATGAAGGATTAGGTTGAACTAGATATATGATGTGAGATCCCATATCGGTTGAAGATGAGAACGAAACATTTCTTATAAGGGTGTGAAAACATCTCCCCAACATACGCGTTTTAAAACCGTGAGGCTGATTGCAGTACATAACGGGCCAAAACGGACAATATTTACTACTGGTGGATTTTGGGCGTTATAAATGATATCAGAACTAGACATTGGGTTGTGTGTCAATGAAGACTCTGAGCCCCTATGGATTGTGAGATCTCATATCAGTTGGAGAGGGGAATGAATCTTACAACAATTCAAGAGGGGAATGAATCTTACAACAATTGAAGAGGGGGAATGAAACATCTTTATAAGGGTGTGGAAACCGTGAGGCTGACGAAAATACGTAACGAGGCTAAACAGATAGTATTTTCTAGTTGTGGGGTTGAGCTTGGAGCGTTCATATGATACGAGAACACCCTAATTTGAGCTGCGGCTATATCGTAGCTCACCACGAGTAAAGTCATCAGGTTCCTCATCTTTGGTCACTTTTCATTATCTAGATTGGAATATTTGTTAACCTAAACAAATATCTTTTAAAACATCCAATAACATATTCAGGCTAGCAATCATAAAAGGCTGAATAAATGCTCACGTCAAAAAAAAAAAATCTCTATCAACTAAGCAGAAGATAGAAAGAATATATACTCTTTTTTAGTAATAGAAAACTCAAGGGTGCATCTTGTATGTGATCTTCAAACTCGATTCAAATCGGCTAATATAATCTTAAGCTTGAGCTGTTACAAATGGTATTAGAGTCAGCCACTGGGAAGTGTGCTAACGAAGACGTTGGCTCTCAAGGAAGGTTGATTGTTAGGTCCCATATCGGATGGAGAGGAGAAAAAACATTCCTTACAAGCATATATAAACCTTTCTCTGACAGACACGTTTTAAAATCGTGAGGTTGATGACGATATGTAACAAACTGAAGGAGACGATATCTGCTAGCGGTAGGTTTTAATTGTTACAAATGGTATTAGAGCCAGACACTAGACAGTGTGACAACGAGGACGTTGGCTCCCAAAGAAGGTGGATTATTAGGTCCCATATTAGATGGAGAGGAGAACGAATCATTTCTTACGAGGGTGTAGAAACCTTTTTCTAACAAACGCGTTTTAAAACCGTGAGACTGACCACGATATGTAACGAGCTGAAAGAGACGATATTTGCTAGCGGTAGGCTTGGATTATTACACTTCCTAACTTAAATGTTGAGCAAACTCGACACTCATGAAAGATGTTACCTTTCACAATTCCATTCATACAGCATACTAGATTAGATAAACACATTACATCACATCAACCGTTAAATAACACATAACGAACGACCAATAATAAAAATAAAAGATCAAACTTAAAAACGAAGGACCAATAATAAAAATAAAAGATCAAACTTAAAAACGATTCGATTAGTGAGAGAGAAGTACACACAAAATCTTAGCACCATCTTTGACGAAGTTGAAAGTGTCATGTCTGTCTATGACATTGAATGGCTATGGCTGTTGTTTTGGGTAAGAATTTAGAGAGCCAATAAAGCTTTGAAGTTGGGTCACTTCCGAAATGACTGACTGCCCTCTATTATGGGAGCATCATGATCCGCCATGGATACGCCTTTCCTCTTTCACATTCAAATTCTCTTCAACTTTTCATCTTTTTTTACCCACCATCCTCATCGCGTAACAAACGGAGGATTTCTTCTTATTCACCGAGGTAAAGCAGCATGTCCACTAGTAGCGCCAGTCGCGGTTGACCCATCATCATCTCGCGTCGGATCCCTCTTGGATCGGGAGGCCGAAGCACAGTGAGGGATTGAATTGGAAATATATATACACGAATTGGGTAAGAGTTATTTACTGATTACTAGGGTGATTGATTCAAAAGAATAATAATAATGAAGTGAAGATATATGCTCCATTATTGAAGGGGTTATTAAGGCTTGTGAGCTCTTGTAGCTTTTGGGAATCATTGGGCTTTTTAAACCCAATGTTGGGTCAAGATCCAAGCCTTATTGAATTTGGGCTCAACGAGCAAGAGCATTGGGTTGTGGCCCAAAAGAGAGCCCACATAGAGAGGTGAGGTAGGTCCATAATTGGAAGTTCTACCTTGGAAATGTAGCGGTGTATTGTCTTTCCCGATTTGGTCCGTTCGGTATCGTCATCAGCCTCACAATTTTAAAATGCATCTACTATAGAGAAGGTCTACCGCTACTCCAACTAGTGTCTCGTACTGTCCAATGATTGACTCTAGTACTATTTGTAATAGTTTAAGACGACTACTAACAGATATTGTTAGCCCTACTCCAATGACTGTCTCGAACCATTTGGTGACAGGCACTGATACCATTTGTAACAGTCAAAACCCACCGCTATCAAATATTGTTAGTCCTACTCCAACCCGTGTCTCGCACTGTTCAATGACTGGCTCTAGTACCATTTGTAATGGTCCAAACCCACCATAGCAAATATTGTCCACTTTGACTTATTACATATCAATCACCATCAACTTCACAATTTTTAAAACACGTCTACTAGAGTACTAGAGAGAGATTTCCACACCCTTACGAGGAATGTTTCATTCCTTTATTCAACCGACATGAGATCTCACAACTTGTAATTTCATCTTGCCCAACTATATCAAAGGAAAACTAGCTCTATCACTAAGGCAAAGAGTCGTATCTTCCTTGTAGCCTACAATATGTCCTTCATTTTGTATCATGCAATGCCTTTTCTAGGACATAAAAGTGAGGTAATCGAGTTATACAGAGCACTCATCAGTTCAAAAACAGAATAGTGCAGCCATAAGGACAAACTTTTATATTTCTTTAATGGAACTCAAGCCATGGGGATGTGTAATGGAGTAAAGCGTTCTTGAGATAAACAAGAATTTCCATCCATTCAACAAAAAAGTACAAGAACTAACCTAACTTGGATCATCACTTCCCCAAGCTTCATCCCTCAACTTGTGGTGCCTTCTTCCAGTTTTCTTAGTCCTTTCATCGCGAAGGCAGTGGGGAAATCTGGAAACCTCAATCCTAATCCTTGAGCGATCAGCCGCCGGGCTATTCTAACATCAGTCTTTGGCCTCAGCTTTGCAGGCTCCAGATCTGACATTACCACAGTAAACCAAAACCAAAAATGGAACATTACCTTTTTTTTCAATATAAGGTTAAAAGGGAAGATCTTATGAACGCTAGCAAATTCAAGGAGCAGCTCATACCACTCGGTGAAATTGAGCTCAACAGAGTATCATTCTCATCAAGTATGCGTGCAGTGAAAGGAGATCTAATACGATTCAGAGCCTCGAGTGCTGCATCAAAAAATCAAGATAGTTATCAATGCATGAAACAACTTCATCAACATTACCTAGAGACATAAACTGTGCCGAAAATTCTAAACTATTTACCAGCTGATGGTGTCTGAAAAACTACAACTACGACTGACTCATTGACCCAGCGAAGGAGAACTCCAGAATTCATGCACCTCCCAAGTAGCCTTTCAAGTTCTATTGTTCTGGTAGTCGGTGGAAGGTCAGCTAGGACAAGAACATGTTGAGTACTATAGTGTTCTGGATTCACACAAACTAAAAAGGCTTAGCTCTCGTGTGATAATTATGACTTCATGTCCACAAACATCAATATAAAACACATTCTATCATAACAACGAATAATTTCCTTCCATCATATTTGAAAACTGTGACATACTTAACACTTGAGGGGCATCTTCCGCCTGCAATACTTGAGGAGCATCTTCCCCCTGCAATACTTGAGGAGCATCTTCCCCCTGCAATACTTGAGGA
>NW_019268519.1:4768392-4770242 GCF_002738365.1 Cucurbita moschata | reverse complement strand
ACTTGAGGGGCATCTTCCGCCTGCAATACTTGAGGAGCATCTTCCCCCTGCAATACTTGAGGAGCATCTTCCCCCTGCAATACTTGAGGAGCATCTTCCCCCTGCAATACTTGAGGAACATCTTCCCCCTGCAATACTTGAGAAACATCTTCCCCCTGCAATACTTGAGGAGCATGTTCCCCCTTCAATACTTGAGGAGCATGTTCCCCCTTCAATACTTGAGGGGCATCTTCCCCCTGCAACACTTGAGGAGCATCTTCCCCCTGCAACACTTGAGGAGCATCTTCCCCGTGCAATACTTGAGGAGCATCTTCCCCCTGCAATACTTGAGGAACATCTTCCCCCTGCAATACTTGAGGAACATCTTCCCCCTGCAATACTTGAGGGGCATCTTCCCCCTGCAATACTTGAGAAGCATCTTCGCCCTCCAATACTTGAGGAGCGTTTTCCGCCTCCAATACTTGAGGAGCGGTTTCTGCCTCCAATACTTGAGGAGCATTTTCTGCCTCCAATACTTGAGGAGCGTTTTCTGCCTCCAATACTTGAGGAGCGTTTTCCGCCTCCAATACTTGAGGAGCATTTTCCGCCTCCAATACTTGAGGAGCGTTTTCCGCCTCCAATACTTGAGAAGTGTCTTCCCCCTTCAATACTTGAGGAGCGTTTTCCGCCTCCAATACTTGAGAAGCATCTTTGCTATTCGTATCATTGATGATAGTTGAAGAATCAGATAGCTTATCACTGCACGATTCACGTTTCGTCCATGCAAATTTCCCCCTCCCATATTGTCTAGTGGTTCGGAATTTTGTCTCCTTGCCTTCTGCTAGATACTGTTGTTCACGTTTCCTCCTTACAAAATCACATGGCAGGAGATCTGTACGAGTTTCCCAATCTGTGGAATTGTAGCAACCACTTATGCTAAATCAATCATATTCTCATTGTAATAATCCCACAATCCACAGAAAGACACTCTTTCTAAATGAATGCACATACACAACGATCTTTGTGCTTTTTTAAGACAGACTAGACAAGACAGTGCAATCTTTAGGTGTTACAATCATAGATGCTACTTCAAGAAAGTTGTCTTTAGGCCATATAACTGAGGCAAGTATGCCCTATCTAAACAAGAAGGTCTCTTAGGTCAAGAAACATACAAAATTGTAGAGCTGCAACCTAGGAGTTCTCAACACGGAGTAATTCGTTTTAAAAAACAGGACTCCCAAAGCCTCGCAAGGAAACAAAGAGAGCGTTTAAGGATAAAATGTGCCATAAGTTAACCCACCCAAGTAGACATGAAACTACAATGAAATACAGAGCAATTTCCATCAAATGTAAGTTGAAGGCAACGTAAATGTACCTTCATCATCATCATCCCAAGACCCAATATAGGATTGAGCACGCTTTGCACTTCCTCTACTATGATCCAAATTACCTTCACAAGAAAAACGTATATCATTCCAACTAAATATTAGCAAACGAAGGAAAGTTTTCAAGAAAAAAAAAAAAAAAGGTGCACAATCATTCAACGACCCATCACAGAGCATTATCTCGAGTTTCGTCTCGCTATGATCCCAAAATCCATTCCCAACGTAACTAATCTCATTAAGATTTTGAACTGGTACGAACAACTAGCTGTTAAGAGATATCAACGCATATTCCTAATATAGCCGTCGAGTTTATCCAGTGAACTAAACACAATAACTCCATTGATTTTAAATGAAAAAAGACGAGAAAATTTCACCAGTTTGAACGGATGCTTCATCGACTGAATCACTTGAGGGCGAAGGTCGATCATCTTCCACAATCTTGGCATCCCTAAAAGATAAAAAGAGAAAAAAAAAAAAAAAAAAAAA
>NW_019268519.1:4741291-4768334 GCF_002738365.1 Cucurbita moschata | reverse complement strand
AAAAAAAAAAAAAAAAAAAAAAAAACAAAATCAGCTAAAATCGAATTCAAACCTATTCGCTCTAATCAAGAAAATCCATCGGAAGAATGAATCAAAGCATAGCTTAAAGAATCGGAACTACAAAATCTTGAAAGGTAATTTTACCCAACGGAAGAAGAGACTTGGGATTTCGAAGCCTTAGGCGCAATGTCGTCGACTAGGAACACAGGTCTAATAGAAGCGTAGAGACGGGACAAGTGGGAGAGAGCGATGGCCGATCGGAGAACTCGATCACTGAGGTCTGTGGTATGGAGGTAGCGAATGACCGATTGAACAAGAGAAATAGCAGCATAAGTGTCTCCGGAAGCGACGAGGTCATCCGATATCTCACGCCAGTCGTGAATCCGCCGCTTCATCTCTTCCTCTATCTCCTTCGCTTCATTTGATTCCATTGATGAAGAAGATGAGAGTTCAGAATCTCTGCGAAAACAGCGCAGANATGTTCCAAAATTCAAAAAAAAAAAAAAAAAAAAAAAAAAAAAAAAAAAATTATCATGCTCGTTGGCAACGAACGAGCTCTGTTTCTCCCCTTCCTTATATAGTTTTTTCCACGTGTACAGTGAAGATGAGTTTTAACTACCATTAATATCCGCCATCAGCTATAATAAATTATATAAATCCAAATAATTATCCAAAATCTTTTAATTAAATTCCGGTTTTTTTTTATGTTTTTTTGTTCGAAGAATATATATAATTTAATCAAATTGTATTTTCAATATGAATAATAATAATATTAAATAAAAATTAAATATCATTTTAGTCCATATATTTCTAAATATCTAAATTTAGTTATATACTTTTAATAAATTTTAAAATTAATTTAATTTGCCTCATAATGATAATTTTATTTAAAAACAATTACGAATATTTCTATAATTTATATTTTAAATTAATTTAAAATTTTGAACGATAAATAATGTTTTGAGTTTAACTAACGCTAATTATTGATATGTCGATTTTCGATATACTGTATTAGTTTGGTTTAAAATTTTGTAAACGCTGAGGTTTGAACCTTTGAATTTATAGTTTATAGTATACGTTTTATATAAATTGAACTATACTCGGTCAGTGATAATAAACTATTAAATATATAAAAGAGAAAAAAATTAAAAGAAAATAAGTTTTTTTTTTTTTTTTTTGTAAATAGCCCAAAGACAAAGGGCCCATGGACCTTCATGAAAGTGCAAAAAGTAGCAGACCCACTTTATTGAAAATTGGTCTAAGCCTTGACTTAGCGAATCTCGAGTGCAATGTTAAGGAATGATACATAAATGAATCGAGACTGCATCAAAATGAGAGTGATCCTAAAGATACGATGGTTAATAAAGATTTAAAAGAATGGAAAGTCACCCCTATACCAACAAAGTGCACCTTCCTTTTCTGTGGCTCAATTATATGAACTTCATAGTTAAACATGTTTTTTTTTGGACTAATTATATGTTCGATGACCTCTTGAAAATTTTCAAGATAAATGTGCGGAAAGGACTCGTAATGATTTGTGGGGAGTAAGTAATGTAACCATGTCACAAGAGAATGTCAGGTCCATCGAGTGTCGAGTGCTAAATCTGGTAGGCATCCGAGCCTCATCATTAACCAAATTTCCTAAAACTTAATTTAGCGTATGAACCAATTCAGTTACACGTAGCTCTACCTTTAGCTATATTTATAATTATTTGCAATATCATTTTTTATTTTATAATAATAGATAATTATACCATATTTAAAGGTAGACATAAAATTAGGTTTGAAATGATTTGTGATGAAAAAAAAAAGCCTTTTCTTTGCATAATTATGAGAGGGGTATAAATGGGAATTAGATAAAAGATTGATGATTGTGAATGATAGAAAATATAGGTGAAAAAGTCGGCAAGTAATAATGAGCAGTCATAATCAATGTTCTTCCTTTTTTACCCTTATCCATTATTTTTTTCATTTTTTTTTTACTTTGAATTATATATTTTTAATTTTAATTTGTATGTAATCATTTAATAATTTTTAATTTATATAACTCTCTATAATTTGACATTATGATAATATTTTTCATGATACGACGATTGTGTGTGTCAGTTACTCTCACCACCCAGTAAGTCAACCAACTAGAATTTGGATCGCCATTGGCACGGGCAACGTATACTCAAGCATCTAGCCCTGTTCTTCAGAAAATATTATAGAAAATGGAGATAGAGAAAATATAACCGCCCAAATCCACCGCTAGTAGATATTGTTCACTTTAACTCGTTACGTATCATCATCAACCTTACAATCGGAGAGCGGAATAACGAAGAGTTGACTATATTGAAAGTGAATGCAAAAATTTAGAGGCATGAAAGGGGATATGTGGAAAAGAAAAGAAAAAAAAGAGAGAGGAAAGAAGAGAATCATTGTCTGGCAATGCCACTTTGTAGTGTCCAATACCAAATTATTACAAAATTCCTATGGTAAAGTCAATGTGGAAAAGTTGTAAACTATTTGCTCTAAACACAATCATTGATATCCCATCAAAAACCCAATTCCCCCTATGGCCTAGTCCTTGGCCAAGGGTAATTAAGATGGGTCAAGTCGAGGCAGGTTTTATGCTTAAAGTAGATGGTATCATATCATTGTTGAAACGAGTTTAAATATGTTCGTGCATAATCCTGATTTACTACTGGGCTTTGTGAATAGGTGTTGTACTCTAAAAAAAAAAAAGAAACGCCTTGGATAAGATCATACGATCATAGAAGCTAGAGAAGTGAACATGTTTTCTATTTACATATGACAGAGATGATGTGTCGTGTTGCATTGATTGTACTGGTTAATCGTATTAATGTCTAAATCTAGTTGGTAAAAAAGGAACGAGTGTGGACTTTTGGGTGGAGAAAATGGTTCGTGGATAATTTTGTGAGTTTAACAAATTCATAAGTGTTGCCCGATCAGTTTGGTTAAAATATCATCACTGGCCCAATAGGGTTAAGTCCAACCATTGTATGAGTAATTATATTTACGTTAAGAAAATGATTTAGGTATTTTAAGAAAAAACGTTGAGAAATTTTAGAAATAAATTAAGTACTGTCTAGTATAAATACCCTCCACCCTACTGAGTTCATCATCCCAAAAAATCCCAAACAATACAAGTAGTAGTTTCTATAGAGATTTTGTAGATCTCTTCTCGATTCTTATTAAAGTGTGCGAGTGTTTCCCACCGAGAGTTGTATTCAACAAGTTTCACATTGGCTGATTAAGGGTAAGATCATGAGTTTATAAGTAAAGAATACCGTCTTCATTGGTACGGTGTCTTTTACAGAAACTAAAAGTAAAGGTATGAGAGCTCATGCTCGAAATGAACAATATCATACGGAGTTTTGTGGTTTTTAACATGTATCAGAGTCGTGCCCTTAGCATAGTCATGTCAAAATAATGTCGAATATAAAACTCCAACGTGACTACCTCATAATATCTATAGCAATTACTATTAGTCGTCTAAGATGTCTTTGATATTACCTAACAAAAAAAATTTAAATTATAGAAAATGCACACACATGCAACATGATTATGACTATAACGGGACCTAAAATCCTGACAATTGGGGTCCACATAGTCCAATGTACATCACTTTGATGCACATTTAACCTAATGAACGAGCAACGTTTTCATATTTTCGTGACTTGATAAGATGGAAGTGATATCAAATCTAAAATCTAATATCCATTTTAAGATCTCAATCTTTAGGTTATGATTGTAGTAATGACTTGAATATGTTTTTGTGGTCACCATTCCAATTTCAAGTTATTTGTTTTTCCTTTTTTAGGTGTTTTCTTTTTCTTTAAATAAAATAGCGGTATTAAAAAAAAACTCGTACGACTTAGGCTGGATTACGAAATTATTTTGGTCAGCGTGGATTAGAAAAAATGAAAAATTTATGAATTGAGTCAGATTCATGAGTTACACGAGTTGAACCGAACCAAATCAAACCAAATTTTTTATTAATTTTAAAATATATAATTTTGCTCCTAGTATAGGGTTTCCTCGAACCTGCGTTCGAGGAGGCTTGACTCCTTTTCTTTTGGAGTCATTTGTTCAACATTTGAAGATTTACCAATCTATTAGCACGACTAAGTTTAGGGCATGACTCTGATACCATGTTAGACGAACACGACTCTCCACAATGATATGATATTGTCCACTTTGAGCATAAGCTGTCGTGGCTTTGCTTTGAATTTCCCTAAAAGCCTTAGACCAATGGAGAGAGTATTCTTTGATTATAAACTCATGATCATTCCCTAAATTAGCCAACGTGGGACTTTCATCATCCAACAATTTGCATTCCCTGCAATACCGTAACATGTTTCTTAAAAAAAATTCTGAAGGGGTTATCCGAGCACGTTTCATTTTCGAGTTCTTACGATTAACTCATCAAAAAGAATAATGCATCTTGTTTATATAGATAATCGCTATTAATTTTTTAAATCTTTCGCAACCGTAGTTTCATATCATCATAATCCAGTTCATTCATGTCCTTTCCACAATTTAATGTCATCAGGATCACTCTTGTTCATTCACGTATCTCTTATTTACTCCGACGTCATAAATCTAACCTAATAAAGATGAAGATAATGGAACTCGATAAATGAAAGCAATTAAAAAAAAAGTAATTTAATAAAAGAAAAGAATAAGAAAAAAAAAAGGCAAGTGGTTTGGTCGGTTTGACTGTCCTGTTAATTTGGACCCCATATTTCTTAAAGAATAAGATATCCAAACACGTTGGTATATATTAAATGTATGCATAAAACGACTAATCTTTGCATACTAAACGACAACAACAGTGTTTCTAATGTTCATCATGGAGATCGGATAGTCACACCAACCCATTATATTTTGAGTAGGAGATAAGAACCACAAATCAAAACCCTAAAGCCAACCTCATCCAAACATGGGTCAATTCTATCGCATAATTCGAGTAATGTCTCGTGTTAGAATTTGTATTTGGCATCTGATGGGGACAGAGCGAGCTAAAACGTTCTAGGTTGGTTTGTGTGGATAGTCGTCGTTCTTAGGAAGAGTTCAAGTCAACTAAATAACGTAGTTATGTCGCAGAGAATCAAGAGAATATCAAGTCATCATTGTAGGATAACAGTCCCACGTCGGCTAATTTAGGAAATGATCACGAGTTTATAATCAAGGAATACTATCTTCATTGGTATGAGTCATTTTGGAGAAGCACAAAGGAAAGCCACGAGAGCTTATGCTCAAAGTGGACAATATCGTACCAATCATGTGTCAAATCTCAAATTGGATAGATTCTAACCCTTCCGTTTGTGGATAATATTTATACAAAATTCTAGGTCAAGTCACATGTCTACTAGTAGTATCACATTTAGATATTGATTCGCATGTCTAGTGGCTACAAATCCAATCAAATGACATTTTTCCGATTCGTATGGTTGTTGATAAAACAAGTATGATTTTCTGTAGTGAATATTTTAATGGTTAGATCACATCAATCAACTTCGTTTCTTATTTATCGATCATTACGAGCCTATCATCTACCTGTTTCAAGGAAAATAAAGAGCATGTGTTTAGAGTTGAGGGGTCCCGGGGCACACTTAAAAAAATTAAAGAGAGATTATGATTTGTGAACAAAAGTTTGTAACATATTGTCCAAAGTTAAATAGTTCGAAATCTGCCCCATCTTAATGCTTTTCCACCTCGATGGCCCCTACTTTTCTATGTCTTCACTCATGATGTAATCTTCGTAATCATCTTAAAGTAAAGTTGAGTTGTAACTCTATTTTTAGGTTGATCAGATTGACCCGACCAATAAAATGTCAACCCATGAACTAACTTAAACGTCTCTGTCTTCTAAAAGTCAACCCAGCTCAAATCGGAAAAAAAAAAAATCAATCCAACCCAAATTTTATAGTTTAGTTGGGTAATCGAGATTGGTTGAGTTCTGAAGTCATATAGACACCTATACCACATATCATACACTGAATTAGATAGTCAATCCAAGCCTATCGAATATTTAACCATTCAAACTACGTTCGAGTAGGTATTATATTATTACAAACATAATTATAAATATTTTTAAAAAATTAAAAAAATAAATAAATAAATAAATAAGGGTTACTTGTGGGAGTGTGATGTATTTTTACTTTTAGGAAATTTCATCATTGAGCCCAACATGTCTTTTCAAGGCCCACCATTACATTACTCCCATTTAATGGGACCTTTTTTTTTTTTTTTTTTTTCTTTTTTTATCTCTAATAAAATAAAATAAAATAATTATGAGTAATACATTATTATTATTATTATTTTAATTACGAGTCTAGCGACATGGATGTGGGCGAGAGCGTCTCCTAGTGTTGAATGTGGCGAGAGGTGTCTAAGGGGCGTCAACGAGGAGCATCTAATGGCATAGGGTTTGTGTTTCAGAGTTTTGTCTAATAATGTTAATAAATATAGATTGGACCGTTTGGTTCGGGTTGACTCGAACCTTTGTCCAATTAACCCGAACACAAATTGAATCTATTCGATTTCTAAAAATTAATTCAAAATGTTATTTAAGCCAATAGAAATAATAAAATATATTTTTTTTTAGAAAAAATCAGAAAATAAATAATAAAAAAAACCAGACGGACCCAAAATAAAAGATTGTCAGATAGAAAAAAAAGGAAAGAAATTTCCTCCTGGAAACGCAATGTCCGTACTGATGGGACCCGGTCCAATCAGTGATTTGACACCTGTCACATGACGTGGTGCTTACAAACAACACGTGTTAGATATAACTTTTCATTTTTTTTTGTTATTAAATTACAAATTTAATGTTTATAATTTTAAAAAACTTAAAATATAATTCTTACCATTAAAAAAATTAGAATTAGTCATAAAATTTAATAAAACTCTAAAAAAAATCTCATAGCTTTTCATGAGGATTTTATTAAATAGTTTACATTAATATAAAATTTTTAAAACTAAATTGGAACGTCTAATTCATTTTTATTTCCGCTCTAATTTGGAGTACTTTGACCTAATTACTTTTTTTGAACAGATATCCAATTAGTTTGATTTGATTACTCCCCTCGTTACCTTTCCAGTTCTTAATTTTCAATTCATCTCACAAAAAGACATCGTTCCAACCAAATCATAAAAATATAGTGTCAAGTCTAAATCTTGTCGATCACGGATAATAAAAAAATAATCCAACTCGAAAGAAACTATAACAACTAAAGTCTACTGCTCCTGTTACGTATTGTCGTCAGCCTCATGTTCCTTATTTGCAATCGATGTGGGATCTCATGATCCACCCCATTGGGGCTAGTGTCCATACTTGCACACTGGCTAGTGACGGACTCTAATATCATTTATAATAGCCAAAGCCCACCGCTAGAAGATATTGTCCACTTTAACCTGATACGTATCGTCGTCAGCTTCACGACTTTAAAACGCATCTATTAAAAAGAAGTTTTCACACTCTTATAAAGAATGATTTGTTTTTCTCTCCAATCGGTAAACCGTAAATAAAATAACTAATAGTAATAAAAGGTCAAGATTCTCACACTATACTTGTCTCCTTCTTGCAAGAAAAATTATGATTAGAAAAATAAAAAAATAAAAAAGCTTTCCGCCCTATAATCTTCAACGATGATTTGGTTGAGCCTACTTTCCACTTTCAAAATCTCTCTCTATAATATATATTTACTTTATAAAATTATTTTCAAATTTTTAATCTCTTTTCTTCTTAAGTTTCAAGTTTAAATCACGTTTTAAATCACGTACAACAATAGGTCGTGAAGAACATGAAAAAAATTTATATCGTACAGAGCAGGTAAGAGGGATCAGATGAAGTAGAAGCACGAGAGAAACAAACCAGGCACGAAGAGATTGTCGTTAACAACCACTTGATAATCAACGATGTTCGTCCTGAGGCGCACACTAAATTATATTATCAATAATTACCATAGTTCTTTCCGTTATATTATTTATTTCACTAATGACCCCTAACTTAAATCTCGCTATAGTGGCTTAGAAACCTACCCTCAACGTGATATATTGTCATTCTAGACTTGAATATCGACTCAAGTGATTAGAAATTAGTGTCTCTTAATAAACTATGATTTTAAATAGAAAATTGAATCGTCAACCTTTAAGATAATAATTAGTATTTTTATGATACTTAAGTAAAATATGGTATATGAATGAACTGAAACTACGTCTGAATGAGTGTAATCTTGAGGATAGGATGACTAAGAAAAACTTAGAATTAAAAGTTACTATCTATACCAACAAGGTGCACCTTCCTTTTTGGTTGCTGAATCATAGGAACTTCGTAATTAAGCATGTCTTAGTTAGAGTAATACTATATTGGGTAATCTCCTCGAAATTTGCTTAGAATTCATGTGAGTGAAGACAAAACATGTAGGAAGGACCTTATCGGAGACAAATGTTGATCAGATGCCAAATCTAGATTCCAAATTCTGATTCGAATTCTAAACATGGGTCATTACAACTGTATTCACAGAATAATGTTCGGGTTGACACATGACTATCCCTTAACGAGTTTTGGATTCAAATATTCTCTCAGACCCACGATGCTGGAGTTGTTCTCGATCCAGCACTTGCAAGTTTTCGTTGGTTATGTTGGATGATGAAAGTCCCACATCTTCTAGTTTAGGGAATGATCATAAGTTTATAATTAATGAATACTCTCTCCATAGGTACGGGACTTTTTGGGAAGCCCAAAGCAAAGCCATTAGAGCTTATGCTCAAAGTGGACAATATCGTACCATTGTGGAGAGTTGTGTTCTTCTAACAGGTTAGAAGCGCCATACACGAGAAAGTGGGAGTTTGGACGAAAATTGAGATGTTGACAACCCAATTTACGATTTGAATCGAATGGTTTTGGATAAAGTCGATGAAAGAAGTGAGAAATTGACTTTTTTGGCAATGTCGTGGGGTCAAAAATGTAATAATTTTGGGTTTTTGTTCATCATATTGGTGGCTAAGACAAATGAATCAAGGGTGGACCCATAATATATTGTTGATAGAGAAGATATTGCGATATCCTCTACAATTTCAACCATATGTATCATACCCTTTTCTAACCCTCGAACAAAGTACGTCTCTCTTTAATCGAGGCTCAACTCCTTTTCATTTGGAGTGTTCGAACAAAGTACACCATTTGTTTGATACTTCAGTCATTTTTTACTATGCCTTCGAGACTCACAATACTTTGTTCGACATTTGAGGATTCTATTGACATGACTAAATTTAGGGTGTGACTCTGATACCATATTAGTTGAACACGACTCTCCACAATGATATGATATTTGTCCACTTTGAGCATAAACTCGTGTGACTTTGCTTTGGGCTTTCCCAAAAGGTCTCGTACGAATGAAGATAGTATTTCTTGATTATAAATCTATGATCATTCCCTCAATTAGCCGAAACTTTCATCCCAGAGTTAGAAGATGCAAAATCAATGGGTATTAGAGCTGCTCGATATTGAAAACGTGTTTAATTCTTTGGTTCATTATGTAGAATAAAATTCAACGTTCTTAAACGCGTATTTTTTAAAAGTTGTAGAGTGACAATTTGTTATTTATTATTATTTTTTTCTTTTAAATGTTGAAAAAGTGAATAAGAATCAATCTCTCATGTTTCTCCCAACTACTATTAGGCTCCTTCTTTTTATGTCCTTCTTCCATAAAATAAAATAAAATAATTTATATATTTAAAAAAAATAATTAAATTAAACTGACCGGTCAGTCACTCACCAACCCAATAAAAAACAATCAGTGCAAGTCTGACCAGTGTCTTGGGAGTTTGCGAATCTCTCATACGTCATCTCAGCCGTTGATTCTCAAAGTACATTACCAATCAACGCTCAAAAACTCACCTTCACTTTTCACTTTTCACTTTTCACCACCATGTCCAGTTTTAAGCTTCAAATAGAGATGCTGAGTTGGCAAAGGGGATTTTTTGGGCCTTGGGTAATTCTTTTTAAAATAAATTCTGGGGTTAATATTTCGAGATTTTTATAAAAATTAATTAAATAAAAATTTAAAGATAATTTAATTAAAAATTAGGTAATGTTTAAAAAAAAAAAATTAAAGTACGACAACCATTCTAACAATGTCAGGTTATTGTCGAGAATCATTTCACGTATAAATATATCTTTTTATTTTCAACTCGATAGTTATATGTTTATGATATTCTTAATCGATAATTTACCATAGTTGATTGTGTCATTAGCAAAATCAAATAGGGAATTAGAGCGAAAGAACGAGCTTTTGGACAAATATGTTGCAGGATAGAGAGACACTCGTTAGGGTTAACACGTGAAAATCTAACAAGGTGTTCTTGGACGAGAGAGAATTTGAGCTCAGTGTCACAGGTATGCTTGTCCAAGGCGTGTTGCCCATGGCCGCATGCCCAACTCTTTATAGTTTCTCATATTCTATAGTTTTACTTTTGTATTTCTAGGAAGTATGACGTTTCAGAAATATCATGTCTGGGTCTATCAAACATGAAATGCCTTAAAAAGTACTACAAGGGGATACGACTAGTTGTCAACTTCTCCCTACCCAAAGTTATATACTGTGAGCCGTTGTTATTTCTCTCTTACGTGCTTATATAACATCTCTTTAAAAAATCTCTCTCTATTCTCGTTTTCTAAAACCTTCTCTTAAAACCGAGGCCAGAGGCTCGAGCATACGTCGCTTGGTCGTAGGCGACGCAAGAACGAATTGACTTAATTCACTTGTCGTTAGAAAGTGAGTGTCGCACAATCACAAATTCGCTGCCATAAAAAATGCGATTGTGACACTCAAGGTGCATCCAGTTCTATCAACAATAAAGTATAAAATGGGTTTCTTAAATGAGCTTGAAATTCCATTATTGTTAGGCCGATCTCTCCTAAATTTAGTGCACTTAAAAAGTTGCAATGTCGTGTAAATAAGTAAATTTTATTGAATTAAAAAAATAATAATAAATGAGTTAAAAACAAAATATTTTTTTAAAATGACTATTTGGGCTATAAATTTAACTTCAAATTTTGCAAAGGAAAATAATAAAATATATAATATGAAAAGGAGAGCTAAGATTAGGTTAAAATATAGGTGCAACATGAACATACTTGATTAGGGTCTAGGCACACAATTTTTAATATATATATATATATATTCTTATTAAAATATCTTTTTTTTTCGTGTTCGATTATTTGATTATGATTTATTTTATTTATTGTATAAATACGTACATATTTGAAGTTACGTGGAGTAGATTAAGTATGACCGCAAAGCGTCGACTATAACAACCGTGATGTTGTCGCATAACAGAAATACAGAAAGAAATAAAAGTCAAAGATCATAAGTCATGTCCTCCATCACGATCTTGGATGAAACTATCCTTAAAATCGTGTGCCGGTGCTACTAGAATGATAGTTAAGAGTTGACGAGACGAATGTTATGTATGAAAGTACTCTATATTGCACCATATCACTGAACTACTATTTTTTACGTTATGGAACCCCATGTATATGGTGTGACTATATCAGTCACGATTCTTTTGCTTTCCTTTCATTTCAGCTACATTTGACTGCATAAAAGTACACATGTTCAAAGTCAGGTTTACGGAGTGCGAAAGCGATGCTTGCTTAGTAGATCTATGTGCATGTGCATGAGTTGGGTGTATGGATGTACTGCACATCAACCCATGTCGAGAATGTAAAGTAGAGCTCAAGGACAGTCATATCTTAGGTCCCACGAGCTATGTGTTTTTCTCTTTCGATGGCATGTAGTAACGGGAAATTTTTAAAAATTTTAAGATAATATAATATATTTATGGTTAGGCAAATGTAATTATGTTTGGTTAAGAAACCCAAAACACCATTCATTCACTTTATAGGGAGAGGAGTGGAATTTATGGGCTCAAAACAAAGGTATGCCTATAAAATAAAATAAAATAAATCCAATTATATCCCCTCTAAAATTAAGCATCAATTTAAGCAATTCTACCGTACGTTACATTGTAGCACCGGACATGAAAGCTTTCTTTATCAACACTCGCACGTGTTTCATTCTCTATCTGAAATAACTCAAACTCACTGTTCGCAGAACTTATCTGCTTTAACCCATTACAAACTCGTAGAACTTATTTGCTTTAACCCATTACGTTTTACATTCTTTATCTGAAATAACTCAAACTCACAGCTCATAGAACTTATCTGCTTTAACTCATTACGTTTTACAGTTTTAAAACGTGTTTGGTAGAAAGAGGTTTTGAGACCGAGAGGTGGTATCTCACACTGTCATTTTAGAATCTCAACTAAATAAAAATAGGATTAATAAAATAATGAAATTGTGAATATTTTACTTAAAATGCACAAAGAAGGAATATGATTGGTGACACGTGTCATTTTTCGGTTGCACTGTTGGTTTTTCCTCGAAAGCAATAAAGTAAACAAAGTAAGGTTGCATGATAAAAAAATAAAAGAAAAAAAGAAAATAGGTTTTTTTTTAGGGGAGGGGACATAAAGGGTAATTAAACTGAAAAGGTAAGGGCAATCTGGTATCTGACGTCACCGCGACAGCAACACGCACTACATCACAGCCCAACCATACCCCACCACCTGTCCACACAACGACAGTTACCACTCCCTCCACCTCTTCGATACCGACAAATTTATATATTTTTCCCATTATCTAATTTATAATTTTTGTTTTTTAATTTTTAATTTTTTTTTTTGTAATTTCTTTCTAATATAAAATGACCAAAGGAAAAAAAATATATATTTTTGACTATTTTTTAATTATTTTATTTATTTAATTAATCTATTTAGTGTTTATAGAAAATAAAAAAAAAAAAAAGCGACAATTTTGAAGAGGTTAAAATTGTAATTTTAACACAAAATAATAAAAAAAGCCGTAGTGGTACTTTATGTAAATAATGGGCTTTCTGAGGCCATTTTGGGAAACTCACATTTTCTCCTTGTCTTCTTTTTATGGCGGACATCACCGGAGCTGCTGCGCTTTTCTCGCAGAGAGTGATTCCGAGAGAAAATTTGCAGAGGCGAAGTGAAAGAGAACGAAGAAAGAAGAACAGAACATACCCACTTCCATATCCTTAAACAAATCCCATTTTCATCTCATTTCACTGAAAAAGAACCCATCAGGACTCACTCACTCTCCGATTCACAAACAGGCTTCCCCTGTTCTTCTCGGAGTTTGATTCCCCCTTCATTTTTTCCGTCTCTGGAGCTCAGAAATGGAGCAGATCATGGCAGTCTACAAGATTCAGACCTGTGGGATAGTGTAGGTTTTTTCAGCAGAAACCGGTTTTCGCTGGTTCTGCTCTGTTTCACTTTCATTACACCCTTTTCTCCCTTTCTCTCAAGCTTTCGGCTCGCCGGAGCATGGCTTGCCGTAGAAAAATTGTGGGAAATCTTGACCCAGAAAGGAAAAGAAGTGGTGGTTTGAGAACGAAGCAGGCGGGGAGAGGATCGTGCCGGGGAAGTTAGAAATTACGAATGAAAAAAAATCGAAAATAGCTTGGGAAATGTTCTGTCTCTCCGGCGCTTGACCATTTTAACTTCTTGGTCTCTACTGTTTCGTGCATGTTTCTATCGGATTTGGAAGAAATTTTCAAAGCTTTGAAGATAACAAAAGATTGGGTTCGAGCTCTGTTTTTGTAGCTATGGGGTTTCTTCTTAAAGAGACACTCAAAGCTCTTTGTGGTTCGAATCAATGGTCTTATGCTGTGTTCTGGAAGATCGGCTGCCAAAACCCCAAGTAAGATTCATTCTCTTCAACCCCATGAAATCCCATATTTCCCTTTTAAGAATGATGGGATCTGGGTTTGTCAATCCCTAAAAGTGGGATGTTCATTAATTAGCTTTGGATTTATGTTTCTTTCATAGCTTTGGAAGTAGAATGGTAATTAACTAGCTAGATCCACATGATTGGTTGAAGCAGATTGTTAGATATCTGTTCTTGTTCGGTTGTCACTGACTGAAGCATCATTTTCTTTTGTTCTTCTATGAATTGATAGCCAATTATTTTGGAGTTGCAGGCTTCTGATATGGGAAGAATGCCATTACCAGCACTTGCCCAGCTTTGAGTCTTCTGGTAATGGGAGTTCCAAATTATTACCCCTTGAGGACTGGGAAGGATGTTCATCCATGCAACAGGCGAATCAAGTGGAGGGCAAACTTTTTTCACTAATGAAACAAATGATGTGTAGTAAACAGATCAGTCTAGTAGGTGAAGGGTAAGAAGCTTGCAGATCTCAGTTACTTTTTCTGTCAGTTCTAGTTTTATATGAACATGGTATGCACATTTGTCGTTTTCAGGATTGTCGGGCGAGCTGCGTTTACGGGAAACCATCAGTGGATTCTGTCGAGCGATTCTACAAAAGATGCCTATCCACCAGAGGTATGTATTCATTGGAATCATGCAGAAATGGGATTTTTGGCGATTTCTTGTTTTTGAGGTTTTGATTGTTTTGGTATGTGTTTCCAGGTTCTTAATGAGTTGCATCAACAATTTCTTGCTGGGATGCAGGTTTGATCATTTTGTTAATAAAACTGTTGTTTCCTGTAGCAGTTCTATGAACAGCTTTTGTATCTTGTTTGCAGACCATTGCTGTTATTCCTGTTCTTCCTCATGGAGTGGTGCAACTGGGCTCGTTCTTTGCTGTGAGTACCTTTACCAGTGCGCATGTTACCAAATTTTATGTACATGGTTCTAATAGTTTGAGAATTTATCTGTAATGGCCCGAGCCTACTACTAGAAGATATTGTCCTCTTTTGAGTTTTCCCTTTTGGGCTTCCCCTCAAGGTTTTTAAAACACGTCGGCTAGGGAAAGGTTTCTATACATCTTATAAAGAATGTTCCGTTCTCCTCCCCAACCATTGTGCGATCTCACAATCCACCCCCCTTCGGGGCCTAGCCTCCTTGTTGGCACTCATTCCCTTTTCCAATCGTTGTAGGACCCCCCAATCCACCCCCTTCGGGGCCTAGCGTCCTTGCTGGTACACTGCCTCGCGTCCAACCCCTTCAAGGCTCAACCTCCTTGTTGACACACCGCCTTGTGTCCACCCCCTTCGAGGCTCAGCCTCCTTACTGGCACACCGCCTTGTGTCCACCCCCTTCGAGGCTCAGCCTCTTTGCTGGCACACCGCCTTATGTCCACCCCTTTTGGGGCTCATGGCACACCGTCTCGTGTTCACCCCCTTCGGGGCTTAGTGTCCTCGTTGGCACACTGCCTCGTGCCCACCCCCTTCGGGGTCTAGCGTCCTTGCTGGCACATTGCCTCATGTCCACCCTCTTTGAGGCTCAACCTCCTCGCTGACACACCGTTTTGTGTCCACCCCCTTCGAGGCTCAGCCTCCTCGCTGGCACACCGCCTTGTGTCCACCCCTTTTGGGGCTCATGGCACACCGTCTCGTGTCCACTCCCTTCGGGGCTCAGTGTCCTCACTGGCACACTGCCTCGTGTTCACCCCATTCGGGAGCACACCGCCTCGTGTCCACCTCCTCGCTGGCACACCGCCTCATGTCCACCCCCTTCGGGGCTCAATCTCCTTGTTGGCACACCGCCTCGTGTCCACCTCCTTCGGGGCTCAGTCTCCTTGCTAGCACATCGCCTAGTGTCTGGCTCTGATAGCATTTGTAACGGCCCAAGCTCACTGTTATCAGATATTGTCTTCTATGGGCCCTTTGGACTTCCCCTCAGAGTTTTTAAAATGCGTATACTAGGTAAAGGTTTCCACACCCATATAAAGAATGCTTCGTTCTCCTCCCCAACCGACGTAGGATCTCACATTATCAGTCTTTTTCATTACATCTCGTATTAGCTTAACGTTTTTCTGTTTTACTCATCATATTTCCAAGTTCCTTCACTGATTTTCTCTAATTGCTCCTTCAGATCATGGAGAACTTGATGTTTATAAACAAAGTGAAGAGTTTGATACTGCATTTAGGATCTGTACCTGGTGCTCTTCTTTCTGAGAATTATAATGGAAAAGATCCAGTTGAGAAAATAGGTGTGCCTGTGACTTCAGGAATGGCTGGACTTACAGACCCTTCTCAAAGTTGTTTTGTAATTAAACCCTTGTTGGTGAATGAGAATTGCAACCTGCAAAACAACTCATTGCTAGCTTCTACGTCTGGTCCGCCTTCTAATTTTCCGTTACGAGAGAATTGGCCTAATCATCTTGCTGCTTCTTCAACACCACAAAATCCATACTCGACCCAAGCTTTCGCCGTGTCTCATCAAAATCTCAGTCTGCCAAATGTTACTCAAGTGATGAAGCCGAATCTCCCTTCAAGCGACAATTTGGAGTATGGACGTGCTCGAGCTGAAGTGATTCTCCCAAATCCTGAGGCACGGATGAACCAGCAGGCTTCTTCTACTTCTTTTTATAGCTCCCAACATGGTGTCATTCCATCATCTACTGGCCATACCAGCCTGAAACTAGTTGGAAATCCGAATCGTTCTACTGTTTACGTTCAGCAAGGTGCTTATAACTGCTTAAATCCATCAAATAGTTGTAACTTGTCTCAACTTGTGGCACATGAAAATAGTTCTCTGACCACCAATCATCCGTTAGTCGAAAGCAGACGGTCCAAGGAAAAGAAAAATAGTTCTTCGAAGCCATTTTCAGTTTGTAATGACCGCCGAGCAACTGAGAAAAGTGTATATGGAGTTGAGCAAGCTGGAATAGAGGTACAAAATGCTCTCAAGTCCAAGACCGAGGAGGTTTCTAAATCGGGTCAGGTAGATCGTTCAGTTACAACCGAGCCACTATTACTCGAGAAGCTAGCTCCATCAGAGTCAAATAGAGATAATGATTTATTCGAAGCGCTTAATACTACATGGACTCAACTAGAGAGTGCCATGTCCTTGAATGAGTACATGCCTTGTCTTGCTAGTGAGTACTCAAGCCATTTTATTAGTGGATTTGAGAGCCCAAAACTCCCACAGATTAAGAACAAACAAACATGTTCTTTACCTTCTTCAGGTGATGACTTGTTTGACATTCTAGGTGTGGAGTATAAGAACAAACTACTCACTGGCAACTGGAATGAAGACAGGAAGAATTCCGATGCATCTCAGATAATGAACGCGCTCGAGGCTGGATCAAGTTCAAACGTCTCGTCTATGTGTGAAAAGATATCAAAATCTGGAATCAATCCCATGACAGCCTCTGACCATCTCTTGGATGCTGTAGTATCCAGAGGCCATTCTGCAGATGATAGCACTTCTTGTCGGACGACATTGACTAAAATCAGTAGCTCCTCTGGTCCGAGTAGCTCGGTTTATGGACAGCCAAATGCATCCAATCTCATGCAGGGGGGAGTTTTTGGTGTCCCCAAGTCCCTAGATATGGCAAATTGCTCTCAAAGTTCTTCAGTATATGGATCTCAAATCAGTTCATGGGTTGAACCAGGCGATAACTTGAAGCGTGACAGTAGTGTGTCGACAGCCTATTCTAAGAGGCCTGATGAAGTGAACAAATCGAGTCGTAAAAGACTTAAACCTGGAGAGAATCCTAGACCGAGGCCGAAAGATCGCCAGATGATACAAGATCGTGTAAAGGAGTTGCGGGAGATCGTGCCAAATGGAGCAAAAGTAAATCCTTTTACATATATATATATATATCTGTGATTCTAATGAACTGTCACTAATTTTGTGTCAATTTCTTTTAACAGTGTAGCATAGATGCATTACTTGAAAAAACCATCAAGCATATGCTTTTCCTGCAAAGTGTTACAAAGCATGCTGACAAGTTGAAACAGACCGGAGAGTCTAAGGTATCGGAGTTGTTAACCGTTCTCTTATCGCCCGATATTATATTTTGACAGTTTTTTAGTGAAGAGTGTTGAGAGATTGTAATCATGGTTGAGAGTTTTGTTACCTTTGCTTATTGAAGATCACGAGCAAAGAAGGCGGACTCTTTCTTAAAGACAACTTTGAGGGTGGGGCGACGTGGGCGTTTGAGGTTGGTTCGCAAACTATGGTTTGTCCTATCATAGTCGAGGATTTGAATCCGCCACGTCAGATGCTTGTGGAGGTAGGCCTTCCATTTGAACTATATATAATGTTGAAGCTCTCCAGTTAGTTTGTTATTTGTATGGTTTATATTGACATGTTCATGCTGTGTTTGTGGCAGATGCTTTGTGAGGAGAGGGGTTTCTTTTTGGAAATAGCTGATTTGATCCGTGGAATGGGATTGACTATACTGAAGGGAGTGATGGAGACACGAGATGACAAGATATGGGCGCGGTTTGCTGTCGAGGTAAGTCAAGAACATGGTATTGGTGTTGTAGTAGTTGTCAAGCAATTCTCTGGGAGGTCCCATATCAGTTGGAGAGGGGAATAAAGCGTTCCTTATAAGGGTGTGGAAACCTCTCCTTAGTAGACGCGTTTTAAAACCGTGAGGCTAACGGCGATACGTAACGGGCCAAAACAAACAATATCTTTTAGTAGTGGGCTTGGGTTGTTACAAATAGTATCAGTCTAGACATTGGGCGGGGTGCTAGCGAGGACGTTGGGCCCCAAGTGGGGTGAATTGTAAGGTCCTACATCGGTTGGAGAGGGGAACGAAACATTCCTTATAAGGGTGTGGAAACCTCTCCCTAGTAGACACGTTTTAAAAACTGTGAGGCTAACGGCGATACGTAACGGGCCAAAACAAACAATATCTTTTAGTAGTGGGCTTGGGTTGTTACAAATAGTATCAGTCTAGACATTGGGCGGGGTGCTAGCGAGGACGTTGGGCCCCAAGTGGGGTGAATTGTAAGGTCCTACATCGGTTGGAGAGGGGAACGAAACATTCCTTATAAGGGTGTGGAAACCTCTCCCTAGTAGACACGTTTTAAAAACTGTGAGGCTAACGGCGATACGTAACGGGCCAAAACAAACAATATCTTTTAGTAGTGGGCTTGGGTTGTGTGAGGCTAACGGCGATACGTAACGGGCCAAAACAAACAATATCTTTTAGTAGTGGGCTTGGGTTGTTACAAATAGTATCAGTCTAGACATGGGCCAAAACAAACAATATCTTTTAGTAGTGGGCTTGGGTTGTTACAAATAGTATCAGTCTAGACATTGGGCGGGGTGCTAGCGAGGACGTTGGGCCCCAAGTGGGGTGAATTGTAAGGTCCTACATTGGTTGGAGAGGGGAACGAAACATTCCTTATAAGGGTGTGGAAACCTCTCCCTAGTAGACACGTTTTAAAAACTGTGAGGCTAACGGCGATACGTAACGGGCCAAAACAAACAATATCTTTTAGTAGTGGGCTTGGGCTGTTACAAATAGTATCGGTCCAAACTTGAGCAGGGTGCTAGCGAGGACGCTGGGCCCCAAGGGGGGTGGATTGTGAGGTCCTACATCAGTTGGAGCAGGTAACGAAACATTCCTTATAAGGGTGTGGAAACCTCTTCCTAGTAGACATGTTTTTAAATTGTGAGGTTGACGGTGATACATAACGGGCCAAAGCAGACAATATATGCTAGTAGTGGGCTTGGGCTGTTACAAATGGTATCATATCTGACACTGGGCGGTGTGCCATGGAGGACGCTAGGCCCGAAGGGAGGTGGATTATGAGGTCCCATATCGGTTGGAGAGGGGAACGAAGCATTCCTTACAAGGGTGTAGAAACTTCTCTCTAGTAAACGCGTTTTAAAACTGTGAGACTACTAGCGATACGTAACGGATTAAAGCAGACAATGTTGATACGTAATGGACTGAGCCAATTTGCTTTACTTTTACAGGCTAACAGGGACGTGACTCGAATGGAGATATTCATGTCGCTCGTTCACCTGTTAGAGCAGACGCTTAAAGGCAACAACGTGTCAATGGCAAACGCGATAGATAACAGCCATATGATCGTCCACAACTCCTTCTCTCAGTCGACCCCAATCGCTGCAACTGGCAGGCCTGGTAGCTTGCAGTGAGCAGCTTGCTGCCTGCCCTTCAAGTTCTCGTGGGGACGTTGAGAGTGAGCGGCGATATCGCTCGCTATGACTAACATGTTTCCAGTGTTCCAAGGTCTGTGGTTGTTCTAACCTTTTGGCTTGATCTATCACCCAACAGTTATTAAATCATAGTTGTAATTTGGCACTGAACTCAGTATTAGAAGGGAAGATTTGTGTAGTTTATTTTAGTAGCGTGTTATTTTCTCCATGAATGTATAATTGTTTTCATCAAAATGGGGCTGCTGTTCGCTCTTTCAAGCCATCTAGTAGGGGTAGAGTATTAGTCCTTTTATCCACTTGAAATGTTAATTGTAAAAGGTCATCAATTATGTTGTGTTGAAACTTAGTAAACTGGGTTAAGCAACCGAGTAGCGAAACATTCTTTACAAGGGTACGGAAACCTCTCTCTAGTGGATGCGTTTTAGGACCGTGAGACTGATAGTGATGCGTAATAGGTTAAAGCGGGTAATATCTGTTAGTGGTAATTAGGAGCAGTTACGAGAGACTAGAGCGATCAATATTTGAAAATACACAACAAACTTTGGACTTTCAATTTACTAGTACAACAAAACGTTCGAATATGACATGACATAGTTTACAAAATAGTTGACACAAAATGACAAAGGGTTCATGTACAGCGTAAATATGGGAGACCAAGACACAGATTTATCTCGATCCCTATAACCTTGCCTTGACTGTTCCATCTAGACTTCATTTGAAAAGATTAAAATACCATGGATGAGTGTAAAAGTACTTAGCAAGTAGGTTACTCTCATGGTAGTTAAAAGGAAGCAGGGTGACTTCCAAGGGTGCGACCACGATTAGTGGCTGTGAATGTCGTAGGAGTGGAGTCAGAAGATTCAAGGGAGCACTGGAACAACTCGCTGGTTACTAAAGGAAGTAGGGTGACTTCTATGAGTGTGACTACGATTAATGGTTGTGAATGTCGTAGGAGTGGAGTTAAAGATTCAAGGGAACATTGGAACAACTCGCTGGTTGATAAAGGAAGTAGGGTGACTTTCATGGGTGTGACCACGATTAGTGGTTGTGAATGTCGTTGGAGTAGACTTAGAAGACTTAAGAGAGCGTTGGAACAACTCAAAACTTTCAGCTTTAGAGACTACATCTGCAAAACAGGGGAAGGAGTGAGAGCCATTTGAGTAGTAGAAAAAGTTGAAAAGTCGGTGCGAAATCCACCAAGAAATCAGTGCACCTTATCAATATCCTCGACGGGTCTGTCAATGGCATGAAGTTGGTCACATATTGTTCTGAAGGTACGGGCATATTCAGCAACAAGTTTGGTGTCGCATTTCATCAGTTGCAAGTTATCCTTGAGTCTCAGTTCACGAGCTTTCGAATGATGGCTGAATGTAGTTTCCAACATAAGTCAAATGTTAGAGAAGCCGTTGATCAGTTGCTTTCCACGCAAAATATTTGATGTTGAGTGTTCGAGAGCTTTGTGGTTCAAAGCGGGGTGGTGAAATAAAGTTCCATTAACATAGCCTAGCATGTCTTGACTCTCTGAGAGTAGTTGGCTTGGTAAATTAAAGGAGCACTCATACCATGAGAATATTTGCTAAAACTACCGCACCAAAATGGTGCCGAAAGTTCTCTATTTATAATCATTTGATATTAGCAGTCAAATATGATACATATGGTAAATTATAATGGAAGCCTAAATATCCTCAACATATATCAACAACCATTTCTACGCTACCCATCATCAATACACTATTTTTGTCAGTATTACTAAAAGTAAGTTATTTTGTGCACATCACGACATGTACGTTCTTTCAATGAGTATCGATGCTTCTCTATTTTCTGACTCCTTAGACGTTGCTTACTTTTTGGTGCTTCCTTGGTTGAATGGGTACACATCAATTTCTTTAGGCTTCAAATAGGCTTGTTCGAATTTTATGTTTCGAGCTCCAACTTGAACTTGATTCGATGACGATTAGACTCTACAATCCAACAACAAAAAAAAGAAGATTCTCTCAGTAAAATATTTGAAGATGGAAAAGACATAAAGTAAAATTAGATTAACCATGTTCATGCTTTACAGTCATATATATTGTTCCAAAATGAGTTACATGAGGACATAAAATCATGCGTCAAAGTAGAGGTACATATTCAATCCAAACATATCAACATATTCTACTTCCAATGCCCTATCCATTGCTAACACTACGTGCACCTCTCATCTCAATTTAAAACTAACCTAAGTTTTATTCTTATCATTTTTATGTACATTTTAATACCAATATTTATATCTTTTGATATCTTTTGAAGTCGGTTTTGAACCGTTACATAATTAAGGCTACTTTCATCATGTTCCCGATATTTCAACAATAACACGATATACGTGTAAAAACTTTAGTAGGAAGGCAAGTGTGAGAAATTTTACCAGCCAACTGTTAGTACGTGTATTTATTGATTCTCAAATTTTATAGGGTGTAAACTAGAGGAGAAGTTTTATTCTTCTTTGTTTTACGATATCAAACTTCAAAATTTTTATTCCTATTCGTTCCTTCTTGGCTTTCGCCTAAATCAACTAGTAAGAGTGTTTGTAGGTTAGGTTGAGATATTTTTAGACCCAACTCAACCCAACTATGAATTTTTTGGGTTAGACCGGTTCGGGTTATTCAGGTCATTTATTCAACCCAACCCCAACCCATACGATTGTACAAATATTAAGTTGGGTTGATCAGATTTTTGAACACTTCTATCGACGAGTCTTTTTGAAGACTAATTTGGGCATGCATTGAGCGTTCGTGAATCGAGAATAAAGAGAGATTTATGCCAACGAATTTGAGGTAGATATTACATTATGCAATGAAAAAAAAAAGAATCAAAATAGATATTTGATATCGTAAAGAATAAACAGATCAACCCTGATAAGCATGGAGACACTTGAAGGAAGTGACATTGTGATGTAGAAAAGTAAGAATGGTTTAGAACAAAATCAAGAGGTGAAAGTTTTAGAACATTTGAATGATGGGGTTTCCATTCAATGGTTTAGATTGCCAAAGATTAAATAGGGAAAATCTTTATACTTGAGCTTGTTTGTATCAACATGACATAGACCGACTAGGATCGTCACCAAATTTATGCTACCCTCGTTTTAGAACTCGAGAAAAGCCTACTCGGATTATATATGTATACATACACAATAAAATGTAATGTAGATGGAAGACCTAAACCTATTCAAAATTCGGTCATCTAGCTTATGCCTGTTCATGTGAGATCCCATATCGGTTGGAGAGGGGAAAGAAATTGCTTATAAGGGTGTGGAAACTTCTCCCTAATAGACGCGTTTTAAAACTGTTAGGCTAACAGTGATACGTAATGGGCCAAAGCGTATCTGCTAGCGGTGAGCTTGAGCTCTTACAAATGGTACTAGAGTCAGACACTGGGCGGTGTGCCAGTGAGGACGCTAGGTGTCACAATCGTCTTTTCAAGTATGACCGTGGCACTGGGCCCTCAAGGGAGTGGATTGTGAGATTCCACATCGGTTGGAGAGGGGAATGAAGCATTGCGCTTATAAGGGTGTGGAAACCTCTCCCTAACAAACGCGTTTTGAAACTATGAGGCTAACGACGATACGTAACGAGCCAAAGTGTATCTGCTAGCAGTGAGCTTGGGCTGTTATAAATGGTATCAGAGTCAGACACTGGGCGGTGTGCCAGTGAGAACGCTAGGCCCCCAAGGGAGTGGATTGTGAGATCTCACATTGGTTCGAGAAGGGAACGAAATCATTGCTTACAAGGGTGTGGAAATCATTGCTTTAAAGCCATGAGACTGACGACAATACGTAACGAGCCAAAGTGGACTAGCAGTGGGTTTAGACTGTTAGAGTTCGAAATATAGGACAATACTTATTAGAGGTGGACTTAGGCTATTACCGTCCGAAATCTGATCATCCGATCATCAGCATGTAACGTATATGTCTTTGAATGTGGGATAAACATTGTTAATTAGGTATGCATTTGAGATTTAAAAGAAATTTGACATCGAGGTGTAGAGCCATAATAAGAACAAGTTTAGCCAACGGTTCAAATCTGGTGGAGAATGTTTCCTCGTACTTCTCTTCAACATGTTCCTAATAAGTTTTGTTTTAATATAATCTTATATGAACAAATAAATAGGACAAAGTACAAAAGTGGAATATATTGTTAATACATACCAGAACATTGCTTCATAATTCATAAACTTAGTGCTCTTTGTAGCAAAAAAAGACCTTCTTGGAGTGAAGCTCTTCCCTTTCTTATATAAAAAGTAATTCCAGAGTTTCAAAACATAATTTTTGCTATAACTTTCAAATGGCATATTTTTGTAAGCCCTTTTCAACAACGCATGTGAGAAGATATTGTAGCTTGTTTCTCATTTGGCATCTTATTATTCTTACAAAATTCCAAAAAGGGTTGCTATATATATAAATATTATGACTGAGCTAGCCAAATGAGAGTGATTATGAGGATAGTATGTCTAAGAAAGACTTAAAAGAATGGAAAGTTACTACATATACCAATAGTGTACACCTTCCTTTTCGGTGATTTAATCATAAGAACTCCGAAGTTAAGTGTTGTGAGATCTAACATCGGTTTGAGGGAGGAACAAAACATTCCTTATAAGGGTGTGAAAACCTCTCCCTAGTAGACTTATTTTAAAAACCTTGAGAGAAAGCCTAAAAGGGAGAGCTCAAGGAGGACAATATCTGCTAGCGGTGGGCTTGAGCTATTACAAATGGTATCAGAGCCAGGCACCGGGAAGTGTGCCAATGTTGACGTTGGGCCTTCAAGGGGAGTGGATTGTGAGATCCCACATCGGTTAGAGAGGAGAATGAAACATTTCTTATTAGGGTGTGGAAAACTCTCTCTAGTATTTTAAAAACCCAAAAGGGAAAGCTCAGAGAGTACAATATCTGCTAGCGGTGGGCTTGACCTGTTACAAATGGTATCAGAGCCAGACACCGGGAGGTGTGCCAACGTTGATGTTTGGCCTCCAAGGGGAGTGGATTGTGAGATCCCACCTTGGTTGGAGAGGGGAACGAAACATTCCTTACAACAATGTAGACATTTTTCCCTATCAGACGTGTTTTTAAAACTTTGAGAGAAAGTCCAAAAAGGACAATGAAAATTTTCTTAGCAAACATGTGAGTGAAGACAAAGTACGGTGACCATGTTGCAGAGGATGCAAGGAAATGTCAGGACATACAGAAGCCGAGTTCTGATCCAAATCGTGAATGTGAGATGTTACATATATAGTACACGGTTCTTATTTATTAAGTTATATTTGAAAAAACTATTCCCAAGTACCCTTAGATCAACAAGTTAAATGAATGAAATATTTGAGAAAAGAGAACCTGGAAGGACATTATATAGAAGATGGACGGCCAAAAACAAAACCAGCTAAAAAGGACATTAGGAAAATGTGAAGAGAGGCATATAGACAAAGCTGGTTGGCAAAGCAGCTGAGGTTTTGATGCCTCACCAGATTTTGCAGAGGGCAACATGATCGATCACCAAGTTTCATGGAATCAGAATATGTCAAATGTTTGATTCTTTCTTGCAAACTTGTAATGATTTTTGTTCTCTTTTTTTCCCCTTTCAAATTAGGGATTCATCTGATTTGATACCTACTTTGTTTTTAATTTATTTCCAAGAGAGAATATGAAAAAGTAATATGGGTTGGAAAGAAAATGCTACCATATTATTTTATTGAGTTTGTTTCTAGTTTCAATTCCAAAACATTTGAGCTATACTCGTGTTGATTGTTATAACGATTTAAGTTATAGGTTAGGGTTTAATATGTAACAGCTCAAACTCACCAATAGTAGACTGTATCGATCCGTTATGTATCACCGTCAGTCTCACAGTTTTAAACGTGCTTGTTAGAGAGAAGTTTCTACATCTTTATAAAGAATGCTTTGTTTTTCTTTCCAACCAATGTGGGATCTCACAATCCACTCCCTTTGGAGGCTCAACGTCCTTGTTGACACATCACACAGTGTCTGACTCTAATACCATTTGTAGCAGTCCAAGCTCACTACTCATAGATATTGTCCATTTTCACCTGTTACGTATCAATGTCAACCTCACAGTTTTAAAATGTATCTGTTCGGGAGATGTTTTCACACTCTTCTAAGAAATATTTCGCCCATCTCTAATCAATATGGGATCTTGCATAATCTCGAGTCGATATCAAACTCATAGACATAGAAATGTGAATGAAAATATATTCAATATACATGCTTATAATATCATTGCATTGAGACCCCTTTTCTATATATGTGTGAACCCCTCCAAATCTTAAAGCATTTTGTAAATGCTCAATGTTTTTGGGAATGAATATGGGTTGATCTGTGACTCTGATTGGTCAGTTGTGTGATTAAAATAGATATGATCAACTTTATAAAAGTTGAGTTTCAATGGCTGAAATTGATACCATATGGTTCAGGAATATATGCAATTGAACATAACCCTATAACCAACAGGAAGAGCCTCTCACTAATGGCTACAAAAATCTTAACTTTACCAGTCTAGTGAACAAATCTTCACATGTTCTTGATATGCTTTTTTTTTTTTTTTTTTACAACTCAAGTCCACTTTTAATAGATATTGTTCTTTTTGAACTTTTTCTTTCCGGCTTCCCCTCAAGGTTGCTAAAACGCGTTTGTTCTCTTTAAACTTTTTCTTTCAGGCTTCCCCTCAAAGGTTGTTAAAACGCGTTTGTTCTTTTTGAACTTTTTCTTTTAGGCTTTCCCTCAAAGTTGTTAAAACGCGTATGCTAGGGAGAAGTTTTCATACTCTTATAAAGAATATTTCCATACGCTTATATACGCGCTTAAAAAAGACATATCAAACACATACTCGATAACGAGACGTTTATGGATGACAACAGTCCCCGAGCTGGAGTGTTACATTTTCACACAATTTTCAAATAACCTTTCAATTTTGTTGGTTGTTTTTTTACTTTTTAGGGTACAAAAGGAGGGAGACAACATAATTTTTTTTTTTTTTTTTTTTTTTTTTTTTTTTTTTTTTTTT
>NW_019268519.1:4718330-4741225 GCF_002738365.1 Cucurbita moschata | reverse complement strand
ATTTTTTTTTTTTTTTTTTTTTTTTTATGTTATTATAAATAAGAGATATGCTCCAACACACAGTTGCCACAAAGCCATTGATTTCCATCTCTGATTAGCCAACACTTGTGCTTTTTTCCCTCTCTCTCTCTCAACAAGGCATGGAAATGGGGTCTGATGAAAAAGTAGGGCTAATGCGAAAAGGGTTTGAATGGGTGAAGGGGTTAGTGGGAAAGCTAGGGGAAGTTAGAAGCAAGGCAATAGCTTTGGGTAAAGATGATCCAAGAAGGGTTATTCATTCACTAAAACTAGGCCTTGCACTCACCATTGTGTCAATACTTTACTATTACAACCCACTTTATGCCAACTTTGGAGTTTCTGCAATGTGGGCTGTCATGACTGTTGTTGTTGTCTTTGAATTCTCTGTAGGTATGATCACTATTAAAACTTTTTCCTTTTTCACTCTCTTCTTCTTGTTCTTCGCTTTCAATTTTGAGCGAGTGCTATCTCTTTTTACACTTCTTTTCTGAGATCTCAGGTTGGTTAGAGGAGAACAAAGCATTCTTTATAAGAGTGTGGAAATCTCTCCCTAATAGATGGGTGTGGGACGAGAACGAAACATTTTTTATAAGAATGTCCTAGTAGACGCGTGTGGGAGAAGAATGAAGCATTCTTTATAAGGGTGTGAAAACCTCTCCCTAGTAGATGCGTGTGAGAGAAAAATGAAGCATTTTTTTTATAAGGGTGTGAGAGGAGAACGAAGTTTATCTTATAGATGCGTTTTAAAAACTTTGAGAGAAAGCTCGAAAGAGAATATCGAAAGAAGACAAAATCTATTAACGGTGGGCTTGAATTGAATTATTACGTATGTGAGAAGACTTTTCTTTTACCTCAGAAAAGCAAAATTCAGGAATCTCCCCTATCTAGCTAGATTTTAATGGTCAAAAGCAAGTTTTATTTGCTTTGTTCTAGTTAGCACACAGGTAAGTTTTAGCTTTCGACACACTTTTTAAGAAGAAGACCTAAAAAGGTGTTGGGCTCTCTATGATCAAAATGTTCTTAAAAATGGATGAACACGTAACAAGAAAAGATGAAGTACACCGTTAGTAGATATTAATTTTTATTTTTCTTAAAAAATTTTAAAACCTGTATATTAGAGAGAGATTTTTGCACCCTTATAAAGAATGTTTTGTTATTCTCTCCGAGTGACACGGAATCTCACCATTTCCATTTTTATTTAATGGATAATGACATGAAAATATTAGCCATGGAAGGTTGCTTATTATGATTCAAAATCCTCAGGGGCAACACTACGAAAAGGGTTGAATAGGACATTTGCAACACTATTTGCTGGTGCTTTAGGAGCTGGAGCTCATTATTTGGCTGCCTTATCCGGACATGTTGGCCAGCCAATCATAACCAGTATCTTTGTCTTTCTACTAGGTAAACTTTTTCTTATTAATAATTAAATTGTTATAAATAAAGATAAGAAAAAAATTGCTGAACTTTGATTAAAGGTGCTTTTCACCCATGAAAAACCCACTCCCTTTTCATCATTAATCATCTTTCAAAACCCTAATCTCCAAACTCATCCCTTTCCGAGATCCCACGTTGATCAGAGAGGAGAACGAAACATTTTTTATAAGAGTATGAAAACTTCTCCCTAACAGATGCGTTTTAAAATCGTGAGGTTGATAGCGATATGTAACGGGCCAAAACAGACAATATCTGTCGGTGGGCTTGAGTTGTTATACTTTTGGAGAGATTCGATCACATTAGAAGGACTAAATTGTTTTGTGTTGAACAGCGTGCATATTGACGTTTATGAGGTTCGTTCCGAGCATCAAAGCAAAATATGATTATGGAATGATGATAGGCATTTTAACATTTGCTTTGGTATCCATATCTGGCATTCAAGATGATGAAGTAGTTTTGCTTTTTGAGAAGAGGATTTCAACCATCTTCCTTGGTGTCTGCGTTTGTGTGCTTATTTCTATTTCCATTTCCCCAGTTTGGGCTGGTCAAGATCTCCACAATCGTATTGCTCTCAACATTGAAAACTTGGCCATCTTCTTGGAAGGTATATATATATATATATATATATACTCATAATGTCTAGGTTTTAGTTTCAATTGATCAACGTGACAAAGTGACACGATCTCTTAAGAATTCGAGAGAAAAAAAGAAGAATTTAGTCTCGAGATTAGGGTTTTTAAGATGTGCAACAAGACCCACTTCGTCTTTTATACAATCGTAGGACTCATGAACTAAATTTTTTCTCCGAAAAACCCAATTCTCTTTCTCATAGAGAAGTCCCGCTCTGATCCTACTAAAAATAAATGAAAATTTTCACAAAAATGAATATTGAAATAGAAGGCATAAACGGGAACGGAAATGGAGACAGAAAAAGCTTACCCGTCTCCATCTCGTAGATATATCTAAGCATGTCATTTTAGTTCAACAAATGGTTTGAATAGCAAGTAGTGAAGAAACTTTTGGAATATTTGACAGGATATGGATCAGTTGAATGCTTAAAAAGCTTACAAGATGAACAATTCACTCAAGAATATAAAAGTATTCTCAAATCAAGTGGCATTGAAGAGACATTGGTATATGTCTCTCTCTCTCTCCTTCGATCTCTCTCATTTCTCATATATATTTATGAACTCATAGTGTCATTTTTTACAGTATAATTCTGCGAGATGGGAGCCCGGTCACGGATGTTTCCAGTTTCGTCATCCATGGAATCAGTACCTTAAAATCGGAGCTTTAACGTCCCAATGTGCCTTTAGAATTGATGCCCTTTGTCGCAATCTCTCTTCTTCTAATATTCAAGTAATCTCTCCCTCCTTTCATAACTATTCTTTCGTTACTTGAATTTCATAATCTCTTCTTCATGGGTCGGATTGAATCAGGTTGGATTGAGACATTTTTTTAGACTCAGCTCAATTATTAGGTTCGTAGACTTTTTCAATCTAAATAAGTTTATAATTAAACTTAACTCAACTCAAATAAGATTATACAAATCGTGCTCGTTAAATTGGGTTGAACTAACTCAACCCAAATAAGTTTATACAGACCGTACTAGTTAAATTGAGTTGATTAGGTATTTTCGGGTCATCGAGTTTTATATCTCACCAATGGGGTTTCTCTAAGAGGCGCCATTGTTGCAGGTATCACAAAAGATTCAAACAGAAATCCAAGAGACATGCATGGAGATGAGCATGGAATCAGGGAAAGCACTGAGGCAGCTGGTTTCATCCATAAGGGAATTGACTCAACCAACTCAAGCACAAATCTACACACAAAACTCAAAATCAGCTGCCAAAAGGCTCAAAACCTCACTCAGATCATCAGACTTCTGGGAAGATTGTGATTTCTTGACTCTCGTCCCGGCCGCCACGGTCGGGTTGCTGCTCGTCGACGTGGTCGAATGTACCGAGAAAATCTCAGAGGCTGTTCAAGAACTAGCCTCTTTGGCTCATTTCAAGAGTGGGAAGGCTGAGGCAATGCAAAGTGAGAAGGAAAAAGTGCAGCCCAATATTGGTGTTTCTTTTGTTACAATACCAATTAGTAGTGTGTGAATTTGAGAGTTGTAATTAGATGGAAATGAAACTAACATTAATCAGCTTTTTCCTTTTATGGTTTTAGTAGGATGAAGTTGATTTTGTTGGTTGATCTTCAAACAGAAGTAGACTGTTGTGTCAATTATTTAAGAAGTTAGAGCTTTTGTGTTCATATTTTGATGGTGTTTATGGAATGATGACATAAATGCGGGATTAATGAACCAATACACCGTTTCGTGGCCTCGAGAGCAAAAACTATCGTCCATTTAAAGATCGTGGAAAAATGTTAAGAAAATGAACAAGTATTTTTTAAAATGTTCAGTAAGTAACCCCACTATTAGGATCGATAAATGCAAACATGTACAATATAGCTGATGGGACCTAATTTCATGATTGGTTTTGAGCTCTATTTTTATTTTCGAGTATAATTGGATGCATAGTACTTTCTATGTCTGACTATGGGCTAGCACAAGAACACATAGCTGAAATGGGTGAAAGAGAAATGAGCGAAGATAACATATCATAATTGTACGTCCTTATGATGTAGGATTGGAAAAGTAATCTATGACTAAATGAGCATACAATGTGCCATAGGACATTTCAAATTTTAATATTTTCGATATATATTAAATATTAATATGAAACTTTAATTTTCTTTTAGCTAAATTGACGATTGAAATGAAACTTAAGCTCGAATGATACAAAATTAATTGAACTTTTATGCCGCTTATTTATGTTCATAATTATAACTGGGTCAAAAGTCTATTTTACCATAGTTACATCTTTCCCGTTAAGTATCACTACTTATCAGAAAAATTTGCTTATGATCCAACCATAAAATAAGTCCTTACCGAGCATGAGGGTGGACACATTGTTCAAGTATCGAAATTACATGTCTACTAACCATATATATGATTGACTGAATTTCATCTACTAAGATTATAATTTTAGCTCCCTATTTGGACAAGTTTCTAAAATGGTATGATTACTAAATCATTTACAAAAAAGTTATTCTCACTCATGTAAATCAAAGACAAGCTATGGTTCATAACTCACCAAGGATTTGTCTTCTCACTTAACAAATTTACAGAGAGATTAAATATTTGTTAGTCCAGTCTTATCCCAGTAGCTTGTCTAAAAAGCAAGGATTAATGTACGACCCTAAGTTTATAATGGTCTATACTTGATTTTAAACCGCTATCGACTATGGACCATATCTTAAAAGTTAGTGTAAGCTTTTATTTTACCCCACAATTTTTGTTAACCATGGAGTAAGTTAGATATAAGACAACATTTATTTTAAAACTATAGAGAATAGCTTACTTCTAGACCATCATTAGTGAAAACTATGGTTTATAAATACATGTATTTATTTTTAACCGTGGTTAGATCAACTCCTATAACATTAGACATAATTTTTAATCTCTAGAGAAATCCTATAATGAAATAGAGCAACTACGGTATGACATGATTGTTAAGTGCAGAAATATTTGTTTAAAATATTTCAAAAACGATGTCATGGACTTAAACGTTTGTAATAAAAACTTTAAAAAATTAGAGGAAAATAAATAACGTGAAATTTAAATAAAACTAAGAAAATAATAAAATAATTCTTTGATCTAACCTAAGTGCTACAAAATAGACATAAATGTTATCACCTTAACATTGGCTCCATAGTCTTCATCATGACGCTAGAGTCATCTATAGACAAAATTCGTTACCTTTACCTAAAATGCAAGAGCAGCACGTTGCTTGAGTAAAACACTCACTAACTCACTATTTGTAAAAAGTATTAAATTTTGGATTTTTTTCATTAAAAAAAAGTTATTATGTCTTGGATGCCTAACTTTATGAGAATTGGTTAAGTGTTTAAGTGAACATTTATTTGAGGAAATTTCTATAGACGTTATTCTTTAGTTAATTTTTACTTAAAAATTAAGCATATTTTTCTTATTGACCTTATGTATTTATTACTTGCTTCAAATTGTTGGGAATACGACAAGTGAACATTTATTGTGACACTGACTAAAAAAAAGAATATATAAATGCATCAAAATCACATTCGAATGAGAACGATCTTGAAAATAGGATGACTATGAAAAACTTACCGAAAATGAAAGTTATTGCTTATACCAACAAGGTGCACTTCTTTTTCAGTGTCTCGATCATATGAACTCCAAAATTAAGTGTGTTTTTGTGAAATTTCTTAAAATATATGTGAACAAGAGGACTCGTGTTTGGTCTGTGGGAATAGTCTTCACTCTCAAAAGCGATAAGTAATAACATGATCGTGTAGAAGAGATGCCGGAGAATATTAAAGTGATTAGGTGTTCCAACCTCAATGGTGTGCATTGGTTAGTCAATGCTTGAGTTAATAATTGAAATTAATGAGTTCTTGGTGTTTTGGAAATTAATGCAATGGGATTGTTGAGCAAAATTAAACCAAATTAAATAAAAAGTAAAAACTACTACATTTATTTATATATACGTTCTATATAGTTGAATTACGCTAAAAATGACACTTTTTAGATCGAATTAATAAAGTTTAATTTCAAAAAATTCACATACGTTCTCGTGGTAGCTCAAAATTATTGCTTTTATGCTACGCGTTCATACGTCTTTTTAACTCTTAAAAATAAATTAATGTCGGGTATATTTCAAATTTATAGGTTTGTTCTATACGTGGTTGAGCTTAAAAAAAATATATAATTTTTATAAATCTAGACAGCGTAAGTGTTTAGAAGCCACATGTATTTTGGGCATGGATATTGACTTTTGAATGCAAATTAAATTTCAATTAAAAATAAATCGTAATGAATTTTGGAGTCTTTTACTTTAATGCATGGCTATTAGTAAACGGTCATAAGAAGGAAGTAGTATTTTCGCAGTCGTGAGGAACTAGTAGTTCGAGTGTAACTATATTGGAGCTATCTCTAAGATAGTTTTGATAACGAAAGCAAAGAGGTTAATCCAACAAGGAGCCTGAACCATATTGGCCACTATCGTAGACATGAAAAAGGAAGCAAAGTCATTGCTTGTAGTACCGGTGGTGAATGAATTTCTCGATGTGTTTCCGAAGGAAGGGGGTTTTTGCATAGAGCTCGAACTGGGTACCGATCGTATCTCCAAAACCCCATATCGCATGACACTGGTGCAACTGTACGATTTGTTGAACAAGGGTTTTCATCCGTCTAGCATGTCCCCTCTAGGTGCACCTGTGTTTTTTTCATGTCCAAAAACATTTCAAATTATTGCACCTTGGATCGAATATAAAATCATATGCGTTAATGTAAATGAATTGATGACGTGCGAAACAACAACCATTAAAACAATTTTGTCGAAAATTCCATATCATAGAGAAATTAAAATTTATATTTAATCATACATCAAATGGCATATGAGACATTTATTAAGAACAAGTTAAAAACATTTTGCTATAAAACCAAGAACATAAACCAACCAAAACCCACTTCCAAATCACCAAGCTCCATCTCTTTAAGATCATGGTGGAGGGATCTAAAGAGACCTTAGCCAATGATCACCATGGTTGGCTCAATGCCATAGCATGGAAGTTGCAGCGAAAAATGGTTGAATTATCAAACAATACAACGAAGGTGGGGAAAGACGACCCCTGAAGAATAGTTCACTCTTTAAAGCTTGGATTAGCCATCACCATTGTCTCCTTGTTCTTCTATTTCGAGCCTCTCTATGATGGCTTGGGCACGTCTTCGATATGGGCTATCATTACCGTTGTAGTCGTCTTTGAGTTTTCTGTAGGTAAGTTCTCGTACCAAGCATAGAGAGCTTGAATGACTCGAATAGGATTCTCAACCTAACTATCTATTCTCGAGTTAGATTAGATCGAGTCGTCAGGTTGTTTATTTTTTCTAATTATTTAGAAAAATTTTACTTTCGTTAATAACTAAAATTTTATAAAACTCAAATATTAAACATTAACAATGTCTCAACATCTATGGTTCTCCGTAACAATATTAACAGTAGGGTTGGATTATGAACTCTGTTTTCAGGTTGATCGGATTCAGCCAACAAAAAAATCTCCAAATTGTGAACCAAACCAAATTTTCGATTTTTCAAAATTTCAACCCAACCCAACCCAACCCAACTCTTATACAGTGGGTAGGGTAGTTCGAATTGTTCAAATCATCGAGTCGTATGAGCACTCCTAATCAAGTCATACGAATACTCGATTTTTCAATATTTAAAACAACATTCTTGTTTATTCATAAACACGTCTTATCTAGTAAAAAACACACAACTCAAATACTCATCTTGTAACAACGGCCGAAGCCCACTACTAGCAGATATGGTTTTCTTCGGGCTTTCTATTTGAGGCTTTCACTCAAAGTTTTTAAAACATGTCTAATAGAGAGTGATTTCCACACCTTTATAAATGGTGTTTCGTTCTCCTCTTCGACTAATGTGGGATCTCACGGTTAAGTTTTTTACGGTGATTTCTGAACAACATGAACAACAGGAGCAACGCTTGGAAAAGGGATGAATAGAGCAATAGCAACATTAATAGCTGGAGCTATAGGATTTGGAGCTCATTACATCACAAGCTTTACAGGAAATATTTGGCATCCCATATTACTTGGGATCTTGATATACACAATATGTAATATTACATAAAACCTCCATGCATTCAATTCCATATATATATATTTCACCATTAACCATAAGAACAACACTTAAATTCTGTAATGCAGCTGCCACAGCCTCATATTGTCGATTCTTCCCCAACCTGAAGGCCAAATATGATTATGGGCTTTTGATATTCATCTTGACATTCAATATGGTAGCATTGTCCGGTTTCAGAGATGATGAGATATTAAAACTTGCATGGCATAGGCTCGCCAACATTCTAGTGGGTGCCTTTATTGCTGTGGCTATCTGCATCTTTGTGCGACCTGTTTGGGCTGGTGCTGATCTTCATCAATTGGTTGCTACTAATATTGAAAACCTTGGGACATTCCTTGAAGGTGAATACGACTAGAACGATAATCTGAGACGATAGCTACGTTGTAACGACCGCGTCTGATGATTTTCTCGACTTTTTTGTTTGTTGATACTCGTTATTGGCAGGTTTTGGGATTGAGAATTTTGGAGCATGTCAAGGAGAGATGGTTGGAGGAGGGAGTGTGATGAAGTATAGAAGTGTTCTTTGTTCTAAACAAAATGAGGAAGCTTTGGTAAGTTTAGAAAAGAATTGTTAAGGTACTATTTTAAACCTAATTAATTATGATCTTAAGACTTTTTAAGTTTTGAATCAACTTATTAATTGTTCTTAATGTTGAATTAAAAGTAGTTGACTTGATTAGTGTTTATCAAAAGAAAAAAAGAGTTGACTAAATTAATGTTTTATTTCGTATAAGGGTGTGAAAATAAAGTTGGGAACGAAGCATTGCCCGCTTTAGCCTGTTAGGTATCGTCGTCATGATCTTAAAGAGGTTTTCACAACCTTATAAGAAATGTTTCATTCCCCTTTCTAACCAATGTGGGATCTCACAATCCACCTCCTTGGAGATCAGTGTCCTTGTTGGCATACCGTCTGATGTCTGGCTCTGATACTATTTGTCACACTACAAACCCACTGCTAACAAATATTGTTTGTTTTGGCCCATTACGTATCATCATCAGTCTCACGACCGATTTGAGATCCCACAACATTCCTTATAAGTATGTGGAAACCGCTCCCTAGTAGACGTGTTTTAAAACCATGAGACTGACAGCAATACGTAATGGATCAAAGCGGACAATATTTGTTAGCAGTGAGATTTGACTATTACACTTTCTTTTTTCCCCTCAAATCCCATGATTTTTCTTTTCGAGAAATTTACTCAAATTATAAGGACTAAGTTTCGAGTTAACGAGTTAAATCTCGTGTGTAGGCTTACCAAGCTACATGGGAGCCTCCACATGGAAAATTCAGACTTTGTCATCCTTGGAAACAATATCGGAAGATTGGTACCTTATCAAGGGACTGTGCCTATTGCTTCGAAATTCTTAACCGCCACCTCAACACGAACCAGATTCAAGTAGGTTGATTATTTGAAAAAAGAAAGTTTTTACTCATATCAATTTCACCCTAAACTTTTAATGTCGTTCAAATAATCTTTATACTTAAATTTAATTTTTTTTTCCTCTTTCTATAGTTACCCTTAGAAATTCAAAGGCAATACCAAGAGCAATGCGTACAAGTATGCATTGAATCAAGCAAAGCTTTGAAGGCCATGGCAATGGCATTAAGAGATATAGTTCCACCGGCCTTGGCCAAGTCCCACATCGAGATAGCAAAAAAGACGGCTGGTGAGCTCAAGCTTCTTATAGCGAGTAGCCACTTTCATGGCGATATGAATATGGTATCAACCACAACTTTGATTTTACTACTCATTGATTCCTTCTCTTGTGTGGAGAAGATTGTTGATTCTATTCATGAGTTGGTTTCACTTGCTCGGATGAACACTGCACTGCAGAAGTCCGATATAACGCCGACCGAGCAAAAGGGTTCGGGTGATAAGGCTTTGTCACAACCTCATCATATTGTTACCATTGCTCAAAGTCAATTTGCTGAGTAGGGAATGCCAAATTTATGTGTTATATCTGTTCTTGTTTATGATTTTTATTTTTGTGTTTTTGTAGAAACAAGTTTGTTGAATAGATTTACGTGGAAGTTGAGAAAGTTTCGTTAATTAATCTTTAATAGTAAAATTGTCTCGATTTGCTAAGACCCATATTTGGGTGTTGATGATGAGATAATAGATAAGAGGGTCGTGTTGGTGCCATGAGAATACGGTACATAGTGTTTTGGAAAGTAAAACGGTCCACACAGTACATAGTAGATGGTACATGAGATTCAATCTCTCAAGATCATGATGATTATTATAATTATGAAAATGAGTACTATTAGAGAGTCGCTAGCTAATCCTTAATAGTACTGCATCTTGATGGATGGATTATGAGTAGGAGCTATGTCGAGATTGCGCGTCACTTATTATGTATATGTATAATTTGAACAAAAATTGCTAGATTATCTAGAAAGTTTAATAAGTTAGATGACATAACGTGTGTGACTAAATAAGTTTCTTATCCTGATAACACTATTGATAGTCGCCTCGTTATTGTTACAAATATTTTTATCAAATCGTTCATACAATGTATAAGAGTGTAACTCTAGATTACGACAATTAAATTGAACTTGTGGCATATATAATTGCCACGTGGAAAATGAGTTGATAATTAAGAAAACACAGGAGTAGAGAATGGATGACAATATCTCTTATCTGCAATCATGAGATCCACGTGGAGAGTTGCAGTTGGGCAGTGAGATCCCAACCCAATCCAAAACCTGGGACATGTCGAATCTCAACCAGAATTTAGATTCTAGATCCTTCTCTCTCCAACCAGTGGCTTATCTCTTTCCTTCCTATTTCCATTTTAGCCTTCTTCCCTCTCCTCTCGCATCACTCCACTGCCCATTTTGAAGCCTGCTTCTCTGCAACAAAGCTATGGCCACTCAGGCTCTTGTTTCATCCTCGTCTCTAACCTCTTCAGTGGGCGCTGCCAGACAGCGATTAGGACCAAAGCCCTCCCTTGGTTCCTCCAGAAAGGCCGCTTCTTTCGTTGTTAGAGCTGAAGCCACTCCTCCTGTTAAGGTAATTCCTTACCCCATTTGGTTCTTTCTTACCTAAACTCCCTCAATAAGATATCAATTACTTGTTCTTATTCGTCCCAGTTGGCTTAGTTGTGATCTAATGTTTGTTATCGTTGCAGCAAGGAGCTAACAGACAATTATGGTTCGCTTCTAAACAAAGTCTTACATATTTGGATGGAAGGTATATATCTTTATTAAAAAGTTGTTCCGAAAGAATCTTTAATTTATGTGTGAGTTAATAAGCTTGACTTAGTAAAACAAGTTCTTGACTTTGGAATAACTTTACGTTAATTGTTAGTCTTTCTAGAAAATTTAGGAAATTTGTTAACGTCTTCTCTGGCATAAATACTCATGAGATGTATGCTCCTTTTCACACCAACCGAGAGAATAAATGCTTAAGATTTCTTTGTTTTAGAAGATCTCTCCCCTCGTATTTTATTGTTTTATTTGTTTCGACATATTTGGATCGGGGTCATATCCAACATTATTGTCTCTTATTCTTAGAAACATGATAAACGAGTGTCTTAAATTGTAAAAGCTTCACGGGGTATGCAACTAAGTCATGTGATTTAAATTACTTGGTTTGATTGATAGCCTTTCGGGCGATTAAGGATTTGATCCATTGGGACTATCAGACCCTGTTCTTTTTGTTCTTTTATTTGTTTCGACATATTTCAATCATGGGTCATATCCAACATCCATGTCTCCTATTCTCAGAAACATGACAAACGAGTATCTTAAATTGTAAAAGCTTCACGAGTATCTTAAATTGTAAAAGCTTCACGGGATCTAAAACTAAGTCAGGTGATTTGAATGACTTGATTTGATTGATAGTCTTCCGGGCGATTAAGGATTTGATCCATTGGGACTATCAGACCTTGATTTTTTTGTTCTTTTATTTGTTTCGACATATTTGGATCATGGGTCATATCCAACATTCATGTCTCCTGTTCTCAGAAACATGACAAACGAGTGTCTTAAATAGTAAAAGCTTCCCAGGATATGAAACTAAGTCCTGTGATTTGAATTACTTGTTTTGATTGATAGTCTTCCGGGCGATTACGGGTTCGATCCATTGGGACTATCAGACCCCGAGGGCACAGGAGGGTTCATCGAGCCGAGATGGTTGGCATACGGCGAGGTGATCAACGGGAGGTTCGCGATGTTAGGAGCCGCAGGAGCCATTGCCCCAGAGATCTTTGGATCACTAGGGTTAATCCCACCAGAAACAGCCCTCCCATGGTTCAAAACTGGAGTGATCCCACCAGCAGGAACCTACAACTACTGGGCAGACCCCTACACACTGTTTGTGTTTGAGATGGCTCTAATGGGTTTTGCTGAACACAGAAGATTTCAAGATTGGTACAACCCAGGATCCATGGGAAAGCAATACTTCTTAGGGTTAGAGAAGTTCTTGGGTGGGTCAGGTGACCCAGCTTACCCAGGTGGCCCCTTGTTCAACCCTTTAGGGTTTGGAAAAGATGAGAAATCAATGAAGGAATTGAAGCTGAAGGAGATCAAGAATGGGAGGCTTGCAATGTTGGCTATCTTGGGTTACTTCATACAAGGCCTTGTCACTGGTGTTGGCCCTTACCAAAACCTTTTGGACCATTTGTCTGACCCTGTCAACAACAACGTTTTGACAAGCCTTAAGTTCCACTAGAATGGATGTGTGGTTTGTAATTTGTGTATTATAAAATTGTCTCCCACTCTCTATTGTAACATGAATTGAGGATATTGGCTTCGTTTCTTTTATTAGAGTTCGATTTCACCTCGGTTGGAGAAGGGAATGAAGCATTCCTTCTAAGGGGGTGAAAATCTCTCCCTCCCTAATAAACCTGTTTTAAAATCAGATACGTAATGGGCTAAAACGGACAATATCTACTAGCAGTATTTAATGTCACAAACAGTGGGGATAATGATTGTACACTAAAATGGACAATATCTACTAGCAGTATTTAATGTCACAAACAGTGGGGATAATGATTGTACACTAAAATGGACAATATCTACTAGCAGTATTTAATGTCACAAACAGTGGAGATAATGATTGTGCGACATTTGTTCTGACCCAGCGAATTAGTCAGTCATGAGAAATTCAGATTTCGCAGGCAACGTTGACGTATGCTCAAGCCTTGAGTCACGTTTGAGAGAAATGTTTTAGGAAACGTGAGTGAGGAAATACGATGAAAACAATTAGAAAGAAAGCAATATTATAAGGTAAAAACGAATAGGCAACAGCGACTTTGATAGTATATAACCCAGTAAAAGAAGCGACAACTAGTCATATTTTCCTCTCTACTACATTTCGAGGTATTTAAGTCAGATTGATATTGACACGATTTTGATGAACTATCGTACACTTATACATTAGCACAACAATAATAGTAAAGATTTATCTAATATAAAAACTTGTAAAAAGGGATTTGGAACGAGCATATTGCCAAGAACACCTCCCGACATAAAATTTGATAAACTTTTCTATGATACCCTTCTGATGTTCTTCGTTGTAAGAATATTGTGAGATAGCTCGACCCATCGATTTTGTTTTCTTTTATTAGAGTTGATCATATACGTTATGTAGTGTACGAGCTAACTCTTATGCTACCTAATTCAATCATTCAAGACAAATATGAATCTAGTATCAATAAGACAATAACAATCGAGGGTAATTCAATTATCGTTACATGCTCATAAGATAAATTGTATGAGGCCTGTGTTATAACGGAAGCGGAAGAAAGATCGATTGCACTCACACACCTACAAACGGAAATTAAACAAAGAGACATAAAGATTTACGTGGTTTAGAGAGAAGAAATTTCACTACATCCACAACTAGCAAACAATTTCAATAATCAAAGTGTCATTTTGTATTTCATTAATTATAGTTATACATGGTGGTTAATTATGATCATAAAGTTCAAAGGTTACAACTCTTCGAAAGCTTCAGCTAAGAGTTTTCATTTTGAGGCTATATAATGTAGGTATGTTATTCTTGTAAGATAGACTTGGAAAATATATTAAAAAAAGCATTTGTGTTTTCTTTTAGCCAATGGCTAAGTTCTATGTAGTTTAAGTTGTATGTAGAATCATTCAAGCTCGACAAAATCAATCTTACTTATGAAGTGATTAGAATCTCAAACAAATGTTCTTGCATTGAGATATCCGATCAACGAGATAATTCGAATCTTACTTCCCTAGTAGTTAATTCCTTATTTTTATCACCACCACTAATAGATATTGTCTGTTTTGGCTCATTACGTATCGTCGTAAACCTCACGGTTTTAAAATACTTCTACTTGGAAGCGGTTTCCACACTCGAATGATTCGTTCTCTTCTCCAACCAATGTGGGATCTCACAATCGACAAGTGTCTAGCTCCAATATCATTTGTAACAGCTCAATAATAGATATTATCAGCCTTGATCCGTTACATACCGTTGTCAGCCTCACAATTTTAAAATATGAAGAGATTTCTACACCTTTGAATGCTTCAGATTGGAATCTTCCCTTAGCTTCCTCAAACAAGTAATTTCATTTCAATGAGGGCATAATGGAGGGTAAGACTTCCTTTAATTCCTTGAGTTTTAATTCCTTGAGTTTTCAAGTGCAAGAAGAAAGTTTTGAGCATATAAAAGTGTTATTAGCGAAGAAAATTGTTGAACTCCGCCGCACCTCAAACCTCCATCAATGGCTTCCCTCTCCCCGTTCTCACTTCTCCTTCTAATTCTCACCATTATCGCCCAAACCCATCTCGCCTCTTCCGTAAGGGACATCGCCCTCAACTCAACGGACATCCACGAGCTTTTGCCCCTTTACGGTTTTCCAAAGGGTCTCTTACCCAACAATGTCAAGTCCTACACGCTCTCTGCCGATGGTAGCTTCGAAATCGAACTCGAAAGCGAGTGTTATGTGAAGTTCGATCTGTTGGTGTATTACGATAAGATAGTGAAAGGGAAATTGAGGTATGGGTCTGTGGCGGATGTTTCTGGAATTCAAGCAAAGAAGCTGTTCTTGTGGGTCTCTGTTACAGGAATCAAGGCTAATCAGGGCTCTGGAACCATTGATTTTTATGTTGGGGTTTTGTCGGAGACTTTGCCGGCTCAACAGTTCCAGAAGATTCCTGCATGTACACGGGAGGGTTGCGTAGGAGAAAGAACAGAGGCTATGTGAGGTAGTCTTGCTTCTTTCTTGGATTTGTCTGCTTTGATGAACACTTGTCCATGTTTGATCTGTTCTGTGATGAAATGATGTTTGATCTTTATGTGCTTACTTGTTTCATGACAAATTGGGTTTTTGGCAAGAGCAATTGTTATCTGATTTTGTTGAGGAGATTTAAGTTCTTGTTGCACCATTCTGTATCCAAAATACTTGACAATTGGTTGTAGACAAAGAAGTATAGTTAGCTTTGGTTGTTGTCAAGACTACAATGTCTTGGTTCGTTGGTAGCCTCGTGGTTCTAAAACGTGTTTGTTAGGGAAAGGTTTTCACACCTAAGGAATGCTTCGAGGGATCTCATATATTTGGTAGTGATTAATGTTTCCTACCTACCCAATCACTATCACTATAACCAACTTGAACATTGTCCATGTTCTTGAATTCCATGATCAATAGTTCCAAGAATACATCGGAGAACTCTTGTTCCAGCTCCAACAGAATTCTCTTCAGCTTCTTTTGTATGGAACTATGGGATATCCTTCACCTCCTCAGGTTGTTATCAACTCTTGTCCATCCCTTCACTTCTGGTACTAGGGGAAAATGTTCTTGTTTGGAAGGGTTTGTTGAGTCTGATACTCATAGGTAAATAAACATGCCTTGATGATAAGAATGTCAAGATTCAATGGAACTAACTTAAGAGCTAGGAGGTAAAGTTTGCATCTGCCGGGAGTTGAACCCGGGTCTATTGCTTGGAAGGCAATTATCCTAACCGTTGGACTACAAACGCCTTATTGCTTGTACTTTCGTAGTTAAGATCTCTCTGTGGAACAAAAGTAAGTTCGACTTTGACTCCCTCAAAGAAAAAGTCAAACTCGAGTCTGACACCCATGGGTAAATAAACATGCCTTGATGATATGAAGGTGGGAGATGCAATGGAACTAACGGCAATTTGCTATTAATGCATAGTTCAAAATTATTAAAATATCAATGAAAAAGTCAAACCCGAGTCTTATACATCGCATAGTTCAAAGCATTCATTTTTCTTGTCTTACCGGCACTATACGTTCTCTGACAATATAAATTTATTAGAGGTGTTCATATAACCAAATAACCGAGTCAATTCAAACCACGGATCAAAACCATAAAAGTTGGTTTGGTTAGATTTCTTTTTTCTTTTTTCGAAACAGTCTGCAAGTTGTCGTTGATGTTATTATGAATATTAAGAATAGTTGATATTAGTAACCGATGTCAGTGATGTATTACTTTTGAATATCTTATATTCAAGATTCGTAAGATTTTAGCCAACTGTACGGTAGATAAATAGATTTTTCTTAAATAATTTTAAAAAAACAACTAGATAACTCATATCAACCTAACGTGTAAAGAGAGGGTATAGTTAGATTGGGTTGTGAATTCGGTATCCAGATTATTCGGGTCACTAACCTAATCAATTCAAAATTTAGAATTGGCCCAACTGGGTCACGTTCTATTTATGTTAGATGAATTAAAATGGACGGGTTTAAACTATTTTTCGAACTTTAGAAACTAAAATATTATTTTAAAACTTCAGGCACGAAATAAATACGAAACTATTTTTTAGTAAATAAATAAAGTCAAAGCGTGTGTGCGGTTGATGTTTGAAGGGGAACATATCGCACCGTATCCATTTTTAATTTGAACGCCAACTTGTGGATCCATTATTTTATTTAATTTAATTTAATCCAATTTCTTCAAATTTAAAAATAATTATAATTATATATATATATCAGCGTTGCGTAAAGCTACACACCGAATCACATAAAGAAAGGAATAGAATTTTGGAATTTTCTTTTTTTTAAATACATTTATTGCGTCAGCTCCAAAAAGTGCTGACTTGGATTTTTCTATTTTTCTCCCTTCTTCCTAAATATTTTCAAGAATTATTTTCATTTTTCATTTATTTGAGTGTCAGTGTTTTTTTATTATACTTACCCATATTAGTTTTAATTATAAGTTTTTATCGAAAATTAAAAAACAATTCTTTTGTTATTAATGTGACATTTATTTGATATTTTCTGGATTATTGATTATTAATTAATTTGATTAAATGTATATTAATCTAAAATTAATTTCTTAGAAATAGAGTAGGTTATTAAAGAGTTTTTTTTTTTTTTTCAAAAGAAGAAATATTTCATTTAATAATATGAAAAGAAATTCAATCCTTACATCATCAATCATTCTTTGGTTTTTAAAAATCATTCCGTTTTCTACCCATTTTTTTATTATTTTAAGAAAATAGTTGGACTTTTAGTCAAATTTCAAAAATAAATATTATTTTATTAATTTATTAATGATAATAAAAGAAAAAAAAATCTTTTAAGTAATAGTAGTACGTATAAATTTATTTTTTTTAATAATTAAATAAAAAATTAAACAATTATGGAACAATTTTAATTATTTAAATTTTTTATTTAGGTTGCTTTTGAAATTAAAAAACTTTTATGGCTTTAATTACAATGAAAATCTAGAGTGCCTAATTAATTTATTTTACGTTAAATTGAAGTTTTGTTTTTAACTCTGAATTTAAAAAATCTAATATTTTTTTATTAAGTTATTGGATTTTAAAAATATTTAATAAATTCTTTGTTTAATAATCTATAAAATATTTGACATTGCCCTATTTATATGCCATAATATTGAATTTTATGTTTAATAAAGTTATAATTTTTTAATCATTTATTTAATCTTAGATTTAGTGTTTAATAATTATACAAAATTTTAAAAATGTTGAATACGTCAATTAAAGACATATTAACACAAATTTAAAACTCCCCTCTCTGAAAAAAATTATAATTTCTTGTTGTATTTATGAGTTCGAAGAAATTTTAATAGGGTCGGTCTGAGAACTTATCGTCAATCAATTTTAACCTAATTTTAAAATTTTAGAAAATAATAATTTTAATAAATGTTAAAAATATAAATAACCAAATTGGGTTTAGGGTTATAGGGGTTATACTAAATTGAAAGAAAAAAAAACCATATTTATTTAAAATATATATATATATATATACATAATAGGGTTTATATTAAATTTTCAATTCATTTAAAAAAATGTAAAATATTTATTTGTTAAAAATGTCTGTGAATATTTACATTTTATCGATATTTTTATAAACAATATATATATATATATATATACATAATAGGGTTTATATTAAATTTTCAATTCATTTAAAAAAATGTAAAATATTTATTTGTTAAAAATGTCTGTGAATATTTACATTTTATCGATATTTTTATAAACAATATATATATATATATATATTATAACAAGCACAAGAGGAATGAATGAAAATGGTTACAAGTGCACGTGTCAATGACGACAACTCCAATGGACACCCCATGTTTGGGGTTGTAGAGTCACGATGTGGGCCACCACCTCATATCCTCCAAAAAAAATAATAATAATAATGATAAAAAAAATGCTAAATAAATAAAATTGTATTAAAATAGTACTAAATTTTCATAATTTTTTTAAAACAATCCTAAATTAAAAGAAAAAACTTTAAAAAATATTCTTTAAAACCAAATAGTTAATTAACAAAAATGTAAAATATTTATTTGTTAAAATAGTTTCAACAATAATTTTCTAATTTTTTAAAACTGTTTCAAAAATATTCTCTAATATTTAAAAGTTTAATTAATATTTTAAACTTTAAAAATATTTAAAAATATTCTTGTTTTAAAAATACTCATCAATTTTTTAAAAATAAAATTAAAAATTTAGAGATAAAAAGTAGAATATATTAATGTCATTTTCAAATTTCATAAGAACATATTTTTTAATTTTTTTAAAAAAAAGTTAAAAGAATATTAAAAAAAGAATTACTTTTAATTATATTTTTAAAAGAAAATAATAATAATTTCTATAAAAAAAATAGTATGGTAGATTATTTTTTAAACAAATTTAAGAGTATTTTGATTAGTTTAATAACAATATTTCTTTTGTTTTATTTTCATTAAAAAAAAAAAAAAACTCTATTTGTAGTTGCTTGCTCTGTTTCGTCTTCCCTGTTTGTTAGCTTCGTCCAATCAGTCATGGCGGACAAAAAACAATCCCCGAACAAGTCCACCAACTCCCAGCCCCTTGCTGATTCTTCTTCCCCTTCTCAAACCCTCCCCACCACCGCCGCAACCGCCACCTCCTCCGCCGCCGCCAGAAAGAAGCTCACTCTAATCCCCCTCATCTTCCTCATCTACTTCGAGGTCGCCGGCGGCCCCTATGGCGAAGAGCCGGCTGTCCAAGCTGCCGGCCCTCTCCTCGCCATCGTTGGCTTCATCGTTTTCCCTTTCATATGGAGTGTCCCAGAGGCCCTAATCACGGCGGAGCTTTCCACCGCCTTCCCCGGAGACGGCGGTTTCGTTATCTGGGCTGACAGAGCCTTCGGACCCTTCTGGGGATCTTTAATGGGTACCTGGAAACTCCTCAGCGGCGTCATCAATATCGCTGCCTTCCCTGTTCTCTGCATCGATTACATCAAGAAAATCGCTCCGCCTCTCGAATCTGGCTGGCCCCGCCGCATCGCCGTCTTCAGCTCCACCCTTCTCCTCGCCCTCCTTAACTACGTTGGCCTCACCATCGTCGGATACGTCGCCGTCGTTTTAGCCTTCTTGTCTCTCTTACCCTTTATTTTAATGACGTTCATCGCTATCCCCAAAATTCACCCCCACCGGTGGCTCAGTTTCGGCGACAAAGGCGTCAAAAAAGACTGGAATCTCTACCTCAATACTCTGTTTTGGAACCTCAATTTCTGGGATAATGTCTCCACTCTCGCCGGAGAAGTTGAAAACCCACAAAAAACATTCCCAATGGCTCTGTTTGTATCCGTGATTTTCACTTGTGTTTCTTATCTAATCCCACTTCTGGCAGTCATCGGCGCCGTCGATGTAGAACAATCCGCTTGGGGGTCTGGATTTCACGCACAAGCCGCCGGAATCATCGCCGGAAAATGGCTCAAAATCCTCCTGGAAATCGGGTCGTGCTTGTCGGGGATTGGACTATTCGAAGCCCAATTGAGTAGCAGTGCGTATCAGATTCTGGGTATGGCAGAAATCGGGATTTTACCCAAATTCTTCGCGAGCAGAGCCAAATGGTTCAACACTCCATGGATTGGCATTGTGATCTGCACCGCGATTTCGCTGGCGGTGTCGTACATGAACTTCACCGACATTGTTGCGTCGGCGAATTTCATATACAGCTTGGGAATGTTGCTGGAATTTTCGGCGTTCATTTGGTTGAGATGGAAGCATCCGGGCATCAAAAGGCCGTTCCAGGTGCCGTTGAGGTTGCCGGCGTTGATTGTTATGTGTTTGATTCCGTCGGCGTTTTTGGTGGTTCTGATGGTTTTTACGCACAAAATGGTGCTCGTGGTGAGTGCTATAATGACGGCAGCCGGGATTGTCTGGTTTGGGGTCATGAAGATTTGTAAGAACAAGAAGATCTTGGAGTTCAATCCTCCGCTTGACGCCATTGAAGAATCCTGAGAGCTCTGTAATTTTGTTTCCTCTGTTTTTTATTATTATGTAGCTCGCTTTCAGATTTGAATCAAGATCGTGTTTTTTTAATTGTGGGTTTGAATTTGTAGATATTTTAGTTTTGTTGTTTGAAGGAATTATTAGAATTTCAATCCTTTTTGATTCTCCAACTCTGTTTTCATGTTTGTTTAATGTCATTGTTCATATGATTTTTGTGGTTTGCCCGAACAATTCAGACACTCAATCTGGGTTGTTAGACTTTTTTGGAATCCTAACAAACCAATTCGATGGCCAATAGATATGGTATGTTTTGACCGGTTGTGTAAAGGCCATAAATCTCAATTTTAAAACGAGCATGAATAAAGGTTTTCACCCTTATAAAAGAATGTTTCGTTCTCCGCTCCTACGCGTGGGAGCGTGGGATCTCACAATCCACCCTTCTCTTCGGAGGCCCAGTATCCTCACTGGTACACTATTTGGTGTCTGCCTCTAATACCATTAGTAACACTCAAGCTCACTGTTCGCAGGTATTGATGCTTTGGTCTGTTATGTATCGTTGTCAGCCTCACAATTTTAAAACACATTTGTTAGAGAGAGTTTTCTACACTTTTATAAACAATGCTTCGTTCCCCTCTTGCCAACGTGGGATCTCATATTTATCCACGGGATAGATTATGAACCCTATTTGGATCGTTCGAGTCACCGTTCTAACCAACCCAAAATCTCATCTTTACCCAACTGATTTCTTCGACCTAACTCATATACGACCCCAATTAAACTCGAACAAAATTAATTTGAGCAAAATAAACAAAAAAGGAAGTAACATTTTGGGTATGAAGCTCATTTTCCAATGTGATAATGTTGGGATATAAACTGATAAAAGAGGGAGAGAAGATTGAATAAATATTTTGAAAAAGTGCACTAAAAGATTTGTAAGGAAAAAGATGGTTTGCTTGTAAGATGTGTTTAGAAATTAATATTTCTTTATTTTGTTTTTTAAAAAAATACTTTTTTAAAAAAAAATTGGTAAATTAGTTTTTTTTTTTAACTAAAACTTTTAATTTCGTTCCAAATTTTGATTCGAATTAGGGTCGTAATTTATCATGGTTATCGTAATATTTAACTTTGTTACATCCATTTATTAACTTCAAGAAAAAAAAAATTGCACAAATTGAAACACGTGATCGAACATTGAATAAATTTCTCGATACACGAAATTAGGGACCCACGAGTAAGTTCTAAAGTGTCTCGTATAAAATTTAAAATTTGGACACAAGGACCCACTGTAATTTGAAAGTGGAACTATCTTGGAAATTAAATCCTCCTTATTTGACTTCATACCTACTCTTTTCTTATTTGACTTCATATCTCCGGTTTGACTCTAAATATCTAAAATGATACCTAAGTGTATGGCTTGTTTCGTGAGAATCCGAGATTTTCATGGGATGGATATGGAGAATTAGACTATTTGTCTGGTAGGAACGTAGATACTTTGACATTTTAAGATTTTTTAACATCTTCAGATATCTATAGAGACTCTAAAGCTAAACGTGGAAACGTGCTTAGAAATCATGTGAATGAAGACAAAAGATGGTAAAATGAACCGTGATGATTTGTGGGAGTAGTATAGGGATAGTTTTGCTCTTAAAGCACTTTTAAGACAAATGGGTAACGTAGTAATGTCAGAGACGATGCATGAATATGTTGGGGTAATTTTAATGTTGGGGTAATTTTAATATGAATCTATGTACGAGAATTTTGTTTAAGAAAATATCATATTGGACTTTGAAATGCTCGGCCATTGAACCAATCTAATAACCTGATCTTAAAAAGTATAGATATAAGTTCGGCCTAGACGCTTAAAATAGTGTTTGAGCTAGGTCGGGCCGACCTTACCATAGTCAAGCTCATGACTCAGTCTGGCCTTCACTCGATGAAGTTTGAGGTGAGGACTCAGAATATTCTTTTTTTTTTTTTTTTTTTTTTTTTTTTTTTTTTAAAATTTTG